>NC_081325.1:30809461-31412319 GCF_026419965.1 Kogia breviceps | reverse complement strand
ATATGTATTGGGAAGGAAGAAATGAACTCATTTTTTTGCAGATGACATGATAATCTATTCACAAAAATTCCAAGGAATAGCTGAAAACATCTTGGGACTAGTAAGTGACTATACTGAGCTTATAGGACAGAATTTAAAAACATGTCAATTGTGTTCCTGTATAGAAACAATGAACAGTTAATATTCAAAATTACAATAACACCATAAAACTGAAATACTTAGGTGTAAGTGTAACATAATATGAACAAGATTTGTGTGAAAAACTTCAAAGATCTGATAAAAGAAATTTTAAAATCTTTTGTCATCTGTATACATGTTTTTGTGACATTGTCTTTCAGATCTCTTGCACATTTTTTTTACTTAGATCTTTTGGTTTTCTTATTGCTAAGTTTTTGCATATATGTGTATTTTGCTTATAAATCCTTTATCAGATATAGGTTTTGCAAATATTTTCTTTGTATGTGACTTGTCTTTTATTTTACTAACAGTATCTTTCTCACAGCAGAAGTTGTTAATTTTAATAAAGTCTAATATCAACAGTATTGTACCCAATATCTCATTGCAAAATCCAAGGTCATCCATATATATAAATATCTATCTATCACATCTTCTTATCCATTCCTCTATCTATGCACGTTTAGGTTGCTTCAATGTCTTGGCTGTTTTAAATAGTGCTGTGAACACTGGGGTGCATGTATCTTTTCAAATTAGTTTTCTCCAGATATATGCCCAAGAGTGGGATTGCTGGATCATATGGTAACTGTATTTTTAGTTTTTTTAAGGACTTCCACACTGTCCTCCATAATGAATGCACCAATTTGCATTCCCACCAACAGTGTAGGAAGGTGTTCTTTTGTCCACACCCTCTCCAGCATTTATTATTTGTAGACTTTTGAAAATGGCCATTCTGACCAGTGTAAGGTGAAGCCTCATTGTGATTTTGACTTGCATTTTTCTAATAATTAATGATGTGGAACATTTTTCATTTGGAAAAATGTCTATTTAGGTCTTCTGCCCATTTTTTGATCAGGTTGTTTGTTTTTTTGATATTGAGCTGTATGTATATTTTGGAAATTAATCCCTTGTTGGTCTCATAGTTTCACATATTTTCCCCCATTCTGCAGGTTGTGTTATCATTCTGTTTATGGTTTCCTTTGCTGTGCAAAACTTTTAAGTTTAATTAGGTCCCATTTGTTTGTTTTTGTTTTTGTTCTCATTACTCTAGGAGATAGATCCAAAAAAAATTGCTGTGATTTATGTCAAAGAGTGTCCTGCCAATGTTTTCCTCTAGGAGTTTTATAGTATCCAGTCTTACATTTAGGTCTTTAATCAATATATATATATATATATATATATATATATATATATATATATATATATATTTTGTATATCCTGTTAGATAATGTTCTAATTTCATTCTTTTACATATAGCTGTCCAATTTTCCCAGCACCATTTATTGAAGAGACTGTCTTTTCCCCATTGTATATTCTTGCCTCCTTTGTCATAGATTAATTGACCATAAGTGTGTGGGCTTATTTTTGGGCTTTCTGTCCTGTTCCATTGATCTAAGTGTCTGTTTTTGTGTCAGTATCATACTGCTTTGATGACTGTAGCATTGTAATATAGTCTGCAGTCAGGAAGTGTGATGTCTCCAACTCCTTTCTTCTTCAAGATTGTTTTGGTTATTCAGGGTCTTTTGTGTTTCCATACAAATTTTAAATTTTTTTGTTCTAGTTATGTGAAAAATGCCCTTGGTGATTTGATAGGGATTGTATTGAATCTGTAGATTTCCTTGGGTAGTATGATCATCTTAACAATATCAATTCTTCCAATCCAAGAACACAATATACTTTTCCATATGTTTGTGTGGTCTTCAATTTCTTCTACAGCATCTTATAATTTTTGCAGTACAGGTCTTTTGCCTCCTTAGGTAATTTTACTCCTAGATATTTTATTCTTTTTGATGCAATGGTAAATGAGGCTGTTTCCTTAATCTCTCTTTCTGATATTTTATTGTTAATTTATAAAAATGCAACAGATTTCTGTATATAAATTTTGTATTCTGCAACTTTACCAAAGTCATTGATGAGCTCTAGTTGTTTTCTCATTGCACCTTTAGTATTTTCTATGTATAGTATCATACCATCTGACAACAGTGACAGTTTTACTTCTTCCATTCCAACTTGGAATCCTTTTATTTCTTCTGATTGCTGTGGCTAGGACTTCTAAAACTATGTTGAATAAAAGGGGAGAGAATGGACATCCTTGTCTTGTTCCTGATCTTAGAGGAAATGCTTTCAGCTTTTAACTGTTGAGTATGAAGTTAGTTGTGGGTGTGTCATATACAGCCTTTATTATGTTGAGGTACATTTCCGGGTGGCTGGTTGTGAAGCAAGGGACCCCAGATTGAGTGTCAGCCTGCTGGTGAGCAGAGCCAGTTCCTGACATAGCTGGCTGGGGGGTCCCTGCTGGTGAGTGGGGCTAGATCCTGGGTCCACCTGATAAGGGATCCAAGGTATCATATCTTGAAGCTGGGGTCAGTCTTCTAATGGACAGGGCTAGGGTTCTGGTCATCTTGGGGCTGGTGTTGTCCTGATGGTGGGTGGGGCTGGATCTTGTGTGTTCTCTCTGAGGAGTCCAAGGTGTCCTAAAGCTGGTGCCAGCCTACTGGTGGATGTGCTGGGTCTTGACATGGGAGGCTGTGGGGCGGTGATGATCCCAAGTCTGGTGTCCACTTGCTGGTGGGTGAGGCAAGGTCCTTGTGCTAATTGCAGCCCACTGGTGGGTGGATATGGTTCAGGGTCTGGGTTTTGCAGAGTTAGTGTTGGCTTGTTTGTGGGTGGGGTCGGGGTCCAGATGTTCCCAGGATCAGGGCTAGTTCTCTGGTGGATGGAACCAGACCTCAGGGTCTCTTGCTGAGGGTGCTGGTGGTCCTGGAGTTGGCATTGACTTGCTGGTAGGAAGAGCCAAGGCCCAAGTGTCCTGGGGCTGGTGCCTGCTCACTGGTGGGTGAAGACAGTCACAAGGCTAGTGCCAGCTACTGGCAGGAGGAGCTGTGTCCCAGAGTCTCCAAGTGTGGGAGCCCAAGTTTCAGGGGCTTGTGTGAGTACATTGGTGGGTGGGGATGAGTCCTGGGCCTTTTGGTGGGTGGAGATGGATCCCAGGGCGATTGTGTGGTAAGGGTTTCCTAAGTCAGCTGGTGTGCCAGTGGGTGAGGTTGGCTCCTGGGGTGGCTGGCTGAAAGACCTGAGACTGGTGCCAGCCCACTTGTGGGTGGGTAATCTCTCAATTCTAATAGGCTAGAGGGAGGACTCCAAAATGTCACATGACAACACCAATGTCCTTGTGATAGTATGTGCTCCCCATAGTGGCTGCCACCAGCATGTATGTCCCCAGGGTGGATTCCAATTGCCTCCTGCCTGTCAGGAGGCTTTCCAAGATCAGCAGGTGGGTCTGATCCTGTCTCATTTCAAATTAATGCTTCTGCCCTCGGTCTTGGAGCATGTGCAATTTTGTGTGTACCTTTTAACACTGCAGTTTCTATTGTCCACATTCCTCTGGCTCTCCCAAAATTAACCCCCCTGGCTTCAAAGCCAAATATCCTGGGAGCTCCTTTTCCCAGTGCAGGACCTCTGGGCTGAGGAGTCCGATGTGGGACTTGCACCCCTCACTTCTTGGGGTGAACCTCTGCAATTGTAATTATCCTCCCATTTGTGGGTTTCATACCAAAGAGTATTGGTTTTGACTATACCATGTTGTATCTAACCCTCATACCTATCTTGTTGTGGTGTCTTCTTATATTTTTAATTGTAGCAGATCTCTTCTCATAGTTTTCAGGTCTTTCTCATCAATAGTTGCTTTGTATTCAGTTTTAATTTTGGTGTGCCCAAAGGAGGAGGTGAGTTCAGGGTCCTCCTACTCTCTCTTGAAAAAGTAACATTTAAAAAAATGTATTAAATATTAATGTGAGAAATTCTCCTGTGAATGTCAAAAAAGAGAAGAGATCAATATCAACTATTTGTTGGGGTCATATTTCCTGTGTGCCACTAGGATCCATGTAAGAGTGTTAAGGCCATTTTGTAGAGGATGCAGAAGAATTCAGTAGACTCTTTTATTTCTCTGTACAGCACTTTTCTTCTTTCAAAGCTGCCTTAGTCAACTTATACTGTGTGAACATCACCATAGTCACAGGTTTTGTTTAGAAAAGGAATATTATGTTAATTTTTCAAATTAGAACATTTAATTTCATAAGTTAAACATGACAACCAATACCATACTATGAGTTATTGATAAAATAAGGGATAGACATCATCTCCCTGGCCTCATTAATTGCACAATATATATTTAGCTATTGAATTTTTGATTCTACCCTTTAATATATGAAATATATAACATACATAAAAACAGCTTTTTAAGTGCTATTGTACAAACTACTGGGCAATGTAGTTGGAAATAAATATAGCCCTTCTTTGAAAAGATTGAACAATGCAAGTCACTAATTATAAAATCAAATGCAAAATATTTCCATGGGAAAAACATAGAATTTTTAGGTAAATGTTTTATGACTACATAGAAAATAAAGCCATGAGCACAAGGAAATATGACCATTCTAAGAACAATTTGTGCTAAATTGAAATGTATTAACTTTTTAGATATGGGTGAAGATCAGAATACATTTAAATATCATTGATCAGTTAGTGTTATATTTTAAGACGGACATTCATATTAGAGTGAATCTAAACAATGCAGAGTATGATGAGAGAGTCTTATGAGAAGCAATTGTAGGGACTGGATTTCTTAGCTATGATTTAAAGACAAGAGTTAAGGTAGGCATTAGACTTTTTTTTGACAGGATTATTATTTTTTTTTTAAAGGAAAGGAGAAGAAAGTTGTGCTCTACATAGTCTTATTAGCTCAAATAGGGAAATATAGTTTTGGTTAAAATATATATATATATATATATTTTAACTGGACAAAATTTTAAAAGTAAGTACTAGCTTGTCAAGTGATGAGCTCATATTATTGGGAGCACTAAAACAGAAGTTGTTAAGGCATTTTTTTCAACATTGTGTCATATAGTTTCTTATCTTTAAAAATATTAACAAAATAACTTCTAAGTTTCCCTTCAAATCTAATAAATACCCATCTTGGACATATAGACAATGAAATACATACAAAACATGTGTCCAAACATGTACAATTTGACAAATAAAAAGTTAAGTACACTGATTGGTGAATTGAGCAAAGTGGGAGGGGCTGCTTGTCAGGGAACAGGGGCTCAGATTTGGTGCAGACGTGTTGTAAAAGCTGCATTGAGAGTGTGCTACGGAGACCCTGGTGACTGGATTTGAAGAGGAACTTATAGGCTTTACCCTGGAAAAGGTACGGAGGCAACTATGGGATTGATTAAAAAAGAGATAAACAAATGTAGTAATGAGGAGTAACGAAGGGACAGACATTAAAATATATTCGCTAAATTAATTCCTTTCTTACACACAAAATGAGAGGAAAAGTCAATATAAGTTTCTTGGGGCAATTTAACAGTAGATACCAAGAACTTTAAAATGGGAACAGAGATTATCTTGAAGGGGATAAAGGTTTGTGTGTCTTTTTCTTATTATTATTTTAAAAATATTTTCCAAATGCCCTATACTCTAGATTTATTACTTTTACATGCTAAATAAAAATGCTAAAGTATTTTGGAAAATATGAGTGAAGAGATTTAAGTTACAGTGTAAATTCTTCTATTGGTGAAAGCCAAATATTTTGTTCATCTCCAAGCCTTATCCATAAGTACATCATGAAGCAGTGATTGCTTAATAATAACTCTTCTGAAAATAACATTTCTTCTTAACGTGAAAAGCCATGTTGAGCTCTTACCAATGCTTAGGGTTATTCTAGTAGCCTGGGCTCAGAAGGAAATTTTGAAGCAGCAGCTGCCCAGTTGATAACAGTGGGTGCAGGGGGGCCACGGCTGAAGACTATTATCAGTGGTCCACCTTAGTAGCAGGTGCACCAATATGTTGTAGTAGTGTAGCCTCTGTGTTGCTGGATGGAAAACAAATACCAAGGGTGGTCAGGTCGTCAACTAGCACCCTACCTTGTCAAGGAAATGTAATATTTCAGGACATTTCAATTTCCATTTCTTTCTTGGCTCTTTGCTTTTGGGGGTCATCTCTTTTATTCCAGTATTCTTCCTGTTGTCACCTTTCTTGTCTTACTTCTGCTCTTCTTCAAGTATCCCCTTTTCTTCCTCTCCATATCCACATTCTTCCCTCATCTTTTCTAAATGACATTCTGAAAAACATTAGTGCATAGCAAAATAACTTTTGATATGCAGCCTTGGTCCCTAAGTTATAAGTTACACTTTTAATAATTTTAATAAAAGCAGTAGAACATGTTGTGAATCTTTCTGGGGCATCAGATCTTCCACTGATCTCCAGGGTTGTCATAGTTGCCCATATTAGCAAAATGTCCCATTTACCTTCATTGCTCCTTGAACACTTTTCCTAAACTGTACATTTGTTCCAAGGGCATTCCGAGATAAAGAGGGACCATTCGTTAATAAGATGAATACTGCTGGTTTTAAAGAGAAAAGAGTTTAAAGTTTCTAGCTCTTTCTCTTTCTCCTCCAATTATCACAACACCCATCGCCACTACACTTTACCACCACCAAAGAAAAGTGTTAATTGGATCGATCAAAGGACACTAATTAGATGACTTTTGTTGTGGTGTATCATTAGCTGGAGGAGTAGTCTATATTGGGGTAGAGATGGCTTTTTCTCTCTGGAACTTTTTAATACATGCAGAGTGATAAAGTGGCTTGGGCTCCTCCCTCTCAGTTCTCAAAAACTCTCTCTTTCATCTTACTGTAAGTGTCTGTCTCTATGTCTTTTTCACTGTCTCTCTCTTTTTCTCTTCAGTGAGTCTAGAGAAAAGTGACACAGCCCATCCCCTTGTCTGTGTGAGCAGCCAGGATAGATTTCCTGCCATGCACATTGACCCACTCTTAAAAATCTTTACGTTTGAGGGCTAGACACCTTTCCATAAACAGCAGGGAAAGCTCTTTGCTTTGTGAGGACTGATATGATCCAGGGTTGCCCCTCCTTGATGCTGGAAGAAGACAGGCTGAACATGGGTGTAAAAGGTGAAGGGTGAAAGGGCAGGTTGTTCTGCAGCTGCAGTTCTCAACTTAAGGCACCTTGTGTTCAAGTAAAAAGAGATTTCCATTGTTCCCAGTGCAGCTCATTAAACTTTCACACTTGGGTTTGGATATCCAGCCTAATAATAATATATCTCTTTTGTGACCTGCAAGAGAGGAAGGTCTAACTGTTGTAAGATAAGATTCAGTTTTTTTTTTTTTTTTCTGTTTCCTCTTGCCTAAAATCAACTTAATATCATTCTGTTAATGTATATAACAAACTCTGTGTTCACTCTTTTCCTCCTCTGTATACTCACTGAAGTCTCCAGACTGTGACTTCTGTTATATCTGAACCAATTGGAAAAAAAAAAAAAAAAAATAGAAAGAATTCTTTCTCAAGAAAAAAAGATTTGCATCCTCTGATTTATTATAAATACTACAATAAACCTGAAACCTGAGTTAACCCAAATTGTTACACACTCAGCTTTTTAGGAAAAAAAGTCAAATGACCCCAAAAAGGCACAATAAACTAGGTTGATATCAGGGCTTTGGTAAAAATGCAATTTCCAGAGTTTTACTTATATTCACTAGAGTTTCTGTCTGATCTATGCCCATAAAATTAGGATTGATGTTTAGAATGATGTCCCTGAGGCACTGAGGATTCTGAATCATAAAAGATTCAATTACCTTCAATAAACTGAACTTAACTGTCTCAAGGAAGGTGATGAATACAAATTAGAAATATCATCAACAAGCAGCACTGAAACACAGAAGCTTTTTCGTTAAGTATCGGGTAACTAACATTTCTGATTTATTAGAAACTCTTCTCTACATACCCTAGAAAACTGAAATTTTCTGTATACACTTCACTGTGGTTCAGCTCAGTGTGGTACAGCACCAATTATATTATATTTATATTATCTAGATTACTGTAGATAATAAATGACTACTCAAAGACCCCAAATATTTTGAGCTAAGCCTACTCCATCTCCTTTCCCACATTTTCTTTGACTTGGTTCCTTGAATTGGCCTTTTAAAAGGAGTCTTTTTTCTTCTCTTTCTCCATATTAAGCACCTGTACTGCAGACATTATTTTTTTTAACTGTATTAACTTCTGTACTTTTAATTTATTTTAGAAGAGTCACTATGCGATCTGATTTTATCTTCTTATAGAAATTCAGTTAATGCTATTGTCTCCCTCCCTTCTCACTCTGGTAATGACAAATAAGCTCATTCACTTTCCTTAAACTATGCTTCAAAGGGAATCTAGAAATGGATCCTTGTATGCATGAGGACATAATGTATAATGATGTTTCCAGTCAGGAGCAATAAGATTCATTATTTAATAATACTGACCCAAGTGGATAGGTGTCCAGAAGAAAGCAAAGTTAGGCTCTATCCTATATTATATTATTTACAATGGAAATTACAGATGAATTAAATATTTATATGTAAAAATCATAATTATAATACTATAATGTAAAAAAAAAAAACACTATCAGCATAAAAATAAGAGGCATAACAGTGTAGGAAAATCTAGTTGGTTAAATGTAAAATTAGGTAAGGAAGTCCCAAAACTCATATTCACAATATAAAAATTGAATTTGCAGGGAGAAGTTCCTTTAAATTAAGTCAATAGAGAAACAACAGATTTATGGAAAATACTGGCAATATGGAGCATTGAAAATATAAGAAGTATTTAAAGATTGATAACAAAGAAATTAACAATATAAAAGGAACAATGAAGAAAAAAATATTAACAGAACAAGCATTTCACAGAAGTGCAAACCCAAATTGCTAAAAAACGTGAAGAGAAGCTCAAACTTAGTGGTAATCAAGGAAGTAAAATCAAAGTCACCTCATGGTATCACATTTACTTATCAAACAGGCAAAATTTTAAGTCTAAAAGGGTTTATCTCTGTCATTGTCAGTGACCCAGATGAGAGAGTACTTTCATTCATTGCTACTGGAAGTGTGAGCTGTTGCAGCCACTTTAGAAAACAAACCAGTAACAACTATTAAAACAATAAAAGACATTTGACTAAGCAATCAAATAACAGCAATTTTTCCCCAAGGAACTTTAATCCAGCTCTAAAACCTGTATGCATGCATGCATGCTTGCAAGCACTTGTGTGATTTCAAAAATTTTTATAGTGGCAAAACCCTGGAAAATGAATATATGTGTTTACGTATATAAGAAATAAAATATGGAAGAAAACATATTATCGAGGCAAATTATGGTGAGGGGAAGAAATAATGGGAAGAGAAAAGGCAAAATTGAAAAACAGTGAAACAAAAGGGCAAAAAGACATTTAAAAATTATTCACATGTTTGTTTATGTGAAAGGGTAAGAGGCTTTTCTTTTTAATAAGAGTATAACTAGATTCTTCAGAATCAAAATATAAATTTCTGAAAACAAAATATATTGTCAGTGTTATCAAGTCACACATGTAAAGTTAGTGTATTTTTATGTAAATTTTTTTCTTGAGAAAGGTAATTTCATAAGAAACAAAATTCACTCCTCAGGTAATTTGTACCACATGGAACTTGCTCTCCTGGCATCTTCAGGCTGGAGCACTGTTTCCTGCTTTGCATGACTGTCTCTCTTCCCTCCAAACACTATTTTTTAAGTGTTCACACCATCCCAATATTCTCTTTGCTTTTCTTCTTAGTGTCTCACTCATTAATCATCTATATATTTATTGCTTTTTCTCTCTACCATGGAAGTAAGTCCTGTGAACCTTGTCTGTCTTGTCCACTATAGAATGTCTTTTCAGAGCACCTTGACTGCACAAAATAGTTGGTCAGTTGATGTTTGTCAAATTAAGGAGTAAACATTTTTAATCCCTTTTTGCCTCTGCAGATCTCTTGTTACCCACTCAACAGGCAGGATATAAGTGTTACTTTGAAAGAGAGAGAACAGAATTTGTTCTACTCATATTCCATGCCAACCACTGGGCTAGTTAGTGCCTTATAAATTTTGTCTCATGTAATGTCTTCTACAACCCATATCATGATCCCCATACTGTGATAACAAAACAGGATTAAGTAAATTCCCCACTGAATTATTAAAAGGTGGAGACAAAATTTGCAATAATATCTCTTTGTTTTCCCAGTTTCAGCATTAGCATTATCTCTTATTATGTGGGAAGGAAAAATAAAAAAGAAGAGGAAAGGGAATGGAAATAATTTATTTACTCCTTCTTTGTGTCCTGAAACTTAACTCAATTTTCACATGCATTGACTCCCTTAATTCACACAGAAAATCTCATAGAATTTATTTTTATTTTATAGATGAGTTTACTTATAATAAATGGGGTGAAGTAATTTACCTAAACAATAGCCATAGTAGTTGACACAGTAAAGACTGAAACACAGATCATTCATAATCACATCAAGGGTGCTGTGTAATATACTATACTTCTTCAAATCTTACAATCCACTTTTGAGTGTGAAAGTTCATTAAATCCTAGCTGTATCCAAGCTTTTAGAAGTTACTGTTATTACCTTTCTATTAATAAGATCATGGACAATTTACCTAACTTGTCTAAGCCTCAGTTATCTTGCTGATAAATGTGAATAGTAATAGTATCCACTTCATAAGATTGTTTTTAGGATTATTAGTTAATGCTGTTGAAAATGCATCTATTTTGAGGAAGCACTCAAAAAATACAAAAATGAAGTTCTTAAAGTTATGATTGGCCTCTGAAACTCAGAAAATTAAGTGACCTGTGAACACAGGATCAAAAATAGATGGAAAAATACTTGAATTCATGGTATTTTATTATAAATCTTGTGTTTTTTTCCAGTGTCTCATACAAAATTGCCCACTGAAGGAAATGCATTACTTGATTAGCATAGTATTTGGGTGGTCAAAAGTGAGTTTCATCTCTGAATCAGAGCATGGCTTCCAAATTCTCTTTTCACTCTCCAGGGAAAGAAGAATCTGGAAAAGGTATCGCTTCTGTGTTTAACAGTGTTTTGGTAGTATAGAAAGTGGGTGCTCATAATAGTGATTGTGGCATACCCCAGGATACTTCACTATTATCAAATCTGTCAGATTCTGTCAGATTATAATTCTTCTTCACAAGGGTCATTGGTGTAGTCTCTGTTTGTAATGACTGACAAGTGTAAGGATTAAGAACCTGGGGTTATGAGACTCTTGATCAGGGCTGCTGTAAACAAGTGTTGACAATTTGGGCTGTTTGACAGTGTGCAGGCAGAGAGTCCAGCAGATCATCTGGGCCTTAATTACTTGTGTTCACAAAACTTCAGTGACATTTGCTACTCATTTTCTTTCAATCAAAGATCCAAAATATGTTTTCCTTTAAAAAAATAACTTTTAATTACAAGCTGTGCTTATTAAAGCCAAAGAATACTATTACATTTCCTCTATTGTATCAACTCACAGATTGATACTCTTCCTTCAACATTTTAGAAGCTTTTTATACTATGAGGAGAGTTGGATTTGTCGTGAGTGTATCTGGCCTTTGGAGGACAATAAAAAGCATTACTAAAATTCTATTAAATTGTATGTTCACAAGAGAATACACAATCAACTGGTATGTAAAATCTTGTGAACTGATTTATAAATTAATACTTCTTCACTTATTTCACTTTCTCCAAATACAACATTTCTTTCAAAATACTAGTTGTCAATTAAAATAAAGACTAACTTATAAATCATTTTGAACAAGTTCATTAACTAAAAGTACATATGTATGTATACCAGTTGCTAGAGTTCTCACCCTCATTGATCTTTCCAAAATATTCTCTGCATGAAGTCAGAAAGAGAAGATATTTTGTCACTTGAAGTGAGAGGAAGATCTTATAGTGTGTGTTATTTTTAGTTGGTTCCCTCTTTAATTTCATGGTAATGCATAGAATTCAGAACATTTTCTGGATTGTGAAATCTTAGGAAGCTTTACTAACCTAATGAGATTTGCTGATATTTTGAGAGCAGGCAATGCAAAATGAGGCTCTCAGCAGACCTTTTACGAACATCATAATAATCTACACTTTATAATGCGGTTGGCTGAAAATGACTCCCAAATAATCTACATGGCTCCAAGTGATATCAAGGTCCTAATCCCCAGAAACTGTGAACATGTTGCCCCACAGGGTCAAAAGGACATTGCATATGTGATTAAGTTAAGAATCTTGAGATGGGGGAGATTATCCTGAATTATCCCACTGGGTTCAATGTTATTACCAAGGTTCTTATAGGAGAGAGGCAAAAGGATCCAAGTCAGAAAAAATAGATATAAAGATGAAACTATCAGTTGGAATGATGCAGGAAATGGAGATGGAGGAAATGACCACTATCCAAGGAATGTAGGCAGACTAAAAGCTGGAAAAGGTTAAAAAAAAACCCAGATTTTTACCCCATAAGCCCCCAAAATAACATAGCCCTGATGACTACTTGATTTACCCAAAAGGGTAAACAAAATAATTTGCATTGTTTAAGTCACTGAGTTTGTGATAATTTGTTACAGCAGCAACAGGAAATAATACAGACAACATTCAATGGTGGTATTATCACAAAATGTGTGAATAATGAATCTACAAATAGGCCATCCTTCCCATTATGGATGTTTCTCATTTGGGAAATTTATCTTTCTCATGTGGGTTTTTGATAGCATATAAAATTATGGCTATATATGAGTAAACATGTTTTTAATGGCAAGCAATGGAAAACTCTAGTTTATTAGATACAAAGTTAAAATGAATTAGAAAAATAAAATATGTAAGTCTTATGGAAACCAAGAAAGAGCTTTAAAATCAAGCAGCTAGAAAACAGGATCTAGAGCTGCTCTGAGGAACTCTACAACAGGGATTTATGGGGTAAACAAGAGTATTAAAATGAACATTATCTGGGTTCTAACAGCTCTTAGTATCTATGTCTCTCATATCACAATGTTAAAACTCTAGGTTGACCTAGGTTGGACCAGATGTCCCCACTCTGCAGCTGTCAATCATGGTCAAGAAAAAAAGCCATAGTGTAACAATACGGTGGCCAGAGGACCACTTCTTTGTGTTGCAAGCTATTCCCAGAGAAGAGGCAACCATGCAAGTTAAATAGTGACCCTGATAACTGACTAGTCATGGAGCTTATGACATCATGGATATTGCTAGATCAATCTGTTTCTTTCCTGAGGCACAGATTTCTGTAGAAAAAGTGTGGAAAATCCCTCAGATTTAGCTCAATTACAATAGATAAGAATGCATATTATGACTTGGTAGATAAATTTAAAAAACACTGAATGTTAGCCACAAAACTGCTTAGGAAATAAAAAAAAATTAATAAATAACTATAAATATCACATACATATAGTTAAAAGGGAAATAAAAAGAAAGGTAATAAGAGGGCTTCAGATATTCATCACTGAATATATATGTCCAGAAATTTTATCTCAATTACATTTATGTTGTCTTCTTTTTAAAGGCAAACCTAGCCCACTGGGGTAAGACAACCTGGGTTAGAATCCTCTTTCCACTGTTAACCAACTGTGTGACTTTGGGCAAGTCACTTAACCTACAATGTCTCAATTTCTTAAGATGTAATAAGAGGATAATAATTCTATGAAACATTATTAGCGTTAGAAGATGTGTGTGAAAATGCCTGCTACGTAGCAAGTTTTCAGTCAATATTAGATCTATTTTCCCTTCCCTCAGCATAAACTAGAGCAAGTCAGAGTGTATATGTAGTAAAAAAGCATGGATGATTGAATAGGATGGAGAGGAAATTTTCATTGAAATACTACTCTGTTCGTAAACCTCTCTATTTCTATTACACATCTCTTTCACTTTTCTGAAAATATAGTTAAACTCATAAATAATTTATATACTTAAGGAGTGTATGTGCTTATCTGTAGGGGTAGTCTGCTTTTAGAAGTCACATTGATGTTTAATAAATATGCCCTTTATCGTTACAGTCTTGCTCTTTCATGTTTCTAAGGAGACAATTTACACAAACACACACAAAGCAAATATCTATGGCAGTATCCCTGGAGAAATGGACTTAAGACTGATGCAGATATAGGATGGTGAAGAGTGAATGAAAGAGGTGTAGTATTTTTAGTAGCTGGTGTTCTCATGTAGTCAGTTTTGGATAACTATACAGATAATCTCCAGAGGATAAACTTCTATGTGAGAGGTGCCTCAGCCCAGCAGTGGCAGTGCATTGTAGTGGTTAAGGAGAGCCTCTGGAGTCAGACTGCCTGGTTGCAATTCTCTGATGTCACTAGATGTATGACCTTGAACAAGCTTATTAATCTCTTGGTGTGTGTGTGTTTTCTCTTTGTTTTACTTCTTTGTAGATTTATTTATGAAGATTATGAGTAAACATTCTAGGCACTTAGAACAGTACATAGCATATGTGCTGCATAAGCCCTTGTTTTAAACTTAACATTTTAAAAATGTTGATAATTATTAAGATGCATATTACTAAATAATTTAGCATTCTTGTGTATTTTAGACAACTAATAATTCTACTATAACCTGCATATGAAAAAAAAGATGCAGTTCTGGATTCATTTCTTCCTTCTTTGTGCACAGTCCAATTGTTGGAGGATAGTAGATGCTCATTGTGAACTTTCTTGCACTGAATTTAGATTATCTGAATCATTAACCAAGTGGAGCATATGGAGCATTCCAATCAAGTGGAACTGGCAGTTTAAACTCTTACCCACTTCAATCACCTACAAAACACCAGTTTCCTCATATATAAACAGGAAGCATTCTAACTTCCTTGTAGGGTTTAAATGAAGAGTTTTATACTGTTTGTAAAAGACCTGGCACTATCTTTGGTTGTTGTTGTTATTATTTTTGAAATACTAGAAATCCTGTAGGATAGAGTGAGTCTAAAGGATGATGGATTAATTCTAATTAAGAGAATAAGAGAGTAACTCAAAACTCTTCAAATGGTGTCACCAGTATTTTATGATATATGATATATTTTAGAATATGGCAAATAATCTTGAGACTTTGTATACTGGTTCAACAAAATTCAAAGAAACTCACAAACCAATTAACAGACTCATTTGATCTGGTGTGTTAGGTATGTTGTTATCATATCCATTTGTACCCCTTGCTTCTGTGCTGGAGTCTCTTCTCCATCGTCAGAGACAGTCTCAACCTTTGTTGCTGCCCCAAAGACCACATTTACCCTGTAATATTAAATGAAACACCTGCATATTTCATTTGCTGAATGAACTGCATGAGAAATTTAGGGGTTTTCCTCTATGCTATGTGTGTCTAATTATACACTTATTCTGCCCCTTGGCACCCACCAGCCTCTTAAATAAATGTGAAAAGTACTTTAACTCAGTAAATCAAAAATAATTAAAACAAGTAGAAAAAAATTTTAAAGTGGGACAGTTTTTATAATGGAAATAAAGTTAAATATTTATTAAAATACTTGATATTATTTCCTACTTTATTTAAGTAAACATACAGAAGACATTATAAATAGTGAAATTTATGCTTTGTACCTTCCATCCAAAGCATTTTATAACATGGAGTAAGTACATTTTGAAGCAGAATGTCAGGAATAGACATCATACAGTTTCTTTAGAAAAAACAAACAAACAAAGAAAAAACCAAAACTAGTTTAAAGGCTAAATAGATGTATACACATATTTAACTAAGCAATATCAATAAACTTGATTCTCAAGGTTCTGAGAAGTCCGCAAACCAGTTGGTAGTGACAGAAGGTAATGCAAACTGGCTTAAGTATCCCCATAGCAATCTCGAAATGTACAACTATTTTGGTATATACATTATGCATAACACTATTTGTTTAAATTTTGAAGTTAATTTTTATAAAGAATGAATTTAATTTTAGTGCAAAATGTTATATATTAATTAAATTTAAATGCCAATGCCATATTTCTTTTGTAATAATTCACAATTCAGGATAGGCCTGGAGAAGCTAGGGCAATGTTTTACTGAGATGGCTTCTTTAGGGAATGATACATCAATATTCTTCCTAATAACTAAAATTTGGTCTCCAGTTTTCATGAATTCTATCTAAGTTTTGCATAGAAGACAAAAACAGTTTAATATTCTCCTCTCTACTTTTCTTTTCCTGAGTCTTCCTTCCTTATATCCTTCATTCCCCCACTCTTCCTCCTTTTCTTCTTTTCTTCCTTTCTGCTTCAGTTCTTCCTTTTTTCCTTCTGTTAACACCTGCTACATGATAAGCATTGTTCAAGGGCCCAAGGATATACAACAAACAATACATAGTCCTTGACCTTAAGCAGCTCATACACAAGAAATGAAAACTTGGTTTTCAGTTCAGAAATACTCTGATTATAAAGTAATAATTATAAACTAGCACAGACTTCTATTGCTGTTTAATTTTTCCCTGTCATTCCTCTAGCTTCTCGAACGTAGCTATTCCTCTTCTTGATGTCATTGTGACTGGTTTAGTGAGTTACTTCATATAACTGTTTTCAGTTATGTTTTTTTTTTTTTTAAATATAATGTTGGATGGGTTTCCTGGGGCTGTTGGAATCAAGTACTACAAACTGAGTGGTTTAAAACAACAGAAATTTACTCTCTCAAAGTTCAAGAGTCTAGAAGCCCAAACTAAAAGCACCAACAGAGCCATGGTCCCTCTGAGACTCTGGTAGACTCCTTCCTTGCCTCTGTCTAACTTCTGGCAGTGGCAGTTAATTCTTGCTGTTCCAGTGCATTGCTCTTCGAAATATGCCTCTATTGCCAAATGGTGTCTCTCCTTGTGTCTATCTTTACCCTTCTTATATAGACTCTTGTCATACTGGATTAGGGGCCCATCTTTCTCCAGTATGATCTCATCTTTACTTAATTTATTATATTTGCAATGACTATTTCCAAATAAAGTTACATTCTAAGGTTCCAGAGTTAGGACTTCAATATGTCATTTCAGGGAACACAATTCAACCCATAATAGATGTGAATGGAGACCACAACTGAGAAGTGTTATCAAACACACTTGTTAATATAGAGTCCTTGTGTCACTGCATGACTGTCTGAGGAATCACATGTTTGATTTCACAACAGGGACTTGGAGGCACCATTCAGTTCTCTCTGGATATAGCCTACCCCCAGTCTGAAGACTGTTATTATAATAAATAAATACACTTTATTTATACATTTGCCTTATCTTATATTTTCTGCTATTTGGAAAAAAAAAGTATTTACTTGCCTTGGCCTCAACATGTAAATATTACCTCCAGAGTTAATTTGGTTTCACTCAGAACACAGAAATGTAGAGATAGAGGAGATGTTATCCAACCTCAGAACAAATCTTTCCCCAAATACAGAAAGTCCTACAGCATTTCAGTTTTACCATCATTTCATATCTACTTGAACCCTCTCAGTAGTTGGAAAGCTATGGTTGGAACAGAGAGGGTATGGCACATGTTGAATGTTGTACACATGGCAGTGTTTCATACACTATTTTATTTCATCTTTACATGTGAGGGAGCACTCATGACCCCCATTCTGAGATGAGAAAACAGTCTGCAATGGTTTAATTGCTTTATGTGTCACAACACATAAGGAGCAGAAACATGAATTGAAGGAATGAAGCATACATCTACCTGCCTGCAAAGCCCTACTCCTTTCCTAATACTAATTACCTTTCAAACAACATACACAGGCACAAACCATAAAAAAACTATAAATATGATAATTAAAAACACAATGGGTGAGTTTCAAGAAGAAAAATGATATTATAGTGCTATAGTATAGACTATATCCTAACTTTCCTACATATTATGTAAACTAATGCCAAGAGGAAGGAGAAAATGTTGAATTATGCATGCCACAGTATAAAAAGGTAAGCATGATTACCTAAAAACTTAAGGTGTGTTTTAAATTGTTATATAATCATCTGTATTCACAATGATTCATATTTTAAAAATTAAAAGACATGAGCAGTAACACTTCATTTTAGTAAAGGAAGTCAGAAAAATCAAGCTTAAAAATCAGAATTTCTCCCTCACTCCTATGCTTCTGGAGTAAAGGATAAAAAGTAAAAGTTTGTTTATTTCTGTACCTAATTCATATGAACAGACAGGGCTTCTGTATGACTGTAGATTCTACTAACAAGGTGTGATTTTTTTTTTATCTTTCCATTTAATTAATAGTCATTCTTGAAGAGTGGAAATCAGCTTATTTATTTTAAGTAAAAATAAAGGGCATTGCTGTTTGTAACTAATTGCTAATTGAGCAATTACTTTATCATGTGGCACTGGTAAAAACCATTACTTGAAGTTTTCAATAACTTCTGATTTTAACTTAATAATCATTTGAATCAAAATTATTTAGTAAATTATGCATTCCTTTACCAGGCACTCTTTATACTTCAAGTAATTTCTAATTATGCTATCTAATAAAGTAATTATATCATTAGTTAGAAATTTGCCAGAGTAGTAAGTCTTTATTAAAAGAGTAATAAAGTGTGGTGATGTTGTTTTCCATAAAAGGAAACTACAGAAATATGTCATTAAAAATGCTTGCCTAAATATGTGTCTACTTCTAGCCTGTGGAGAGGGAATTCAAAAGAGTCTTGCCCTTACCTTTGGCTAGTACAGATTCATGGTAGATTAACCACAAGGTTAAATGGGATCAAATACTCAGTCTTCACTCACTTACTCTTATTTTCAATTTCCCATCCCTGCGCTGCAGTTACCTTGCAGAATCTGAGTTAGAATCAATTGGCCTAGGCACACAGCCTGTTAGGTCTTCTACTAGGAACACTTGGAAATTGTCAAACCATTGGTGCAAGGGAACAAATATCTCCCAGTGCTCATCAAACCTGACTTTAATGCCAAGAAAACTATTACAGCTTTGCTAGGACTCATCCTAATTATTAAAACTTTCCAGAAAATAGAAATATACCCTGACAAACTTCACTTATAAAGTACTGAACAAAAGGCATCTGAAAATGAAGAGAACTTTCAACCAATTTCCTCTGCTAAAGAAAATTTTGTATTATCTGAACAGAAAATTGGCTACTGCTATTCCTCCTAGCCCCTATCCTATAAATGCTGGCAGTTCATCTAGCTCATCAGCCAAAGCTGAATCAGAAGCCACCATCATTTCTGCTCTCACTTGTGCTTTTTCCAATATCATTATTACATACTAGTGCTGGGATATGCACTAGATTTGGCAAAGGAATTCTTGGATTGTGTGTACCCATTAGCCACAACTCACTTTTGTGAATTTAGAAATGCTTTTGTCCCTGTACTCATGTCTTCTATTTTTAAATAGTTACCTATTAAAAATTTCTATGTTCACTTTTATTAAGAAAAGCCTTGGTTATAGATCCCAAAATACTGTAGCACCTGACTAACATTATGCAGATCATCTCAAAATGGTGAAGAAAGGACAGGATCAAGCTATATTTTCATTAATTTTCCCCAAAAAAGTTGAAGAGATCAAGAGTAGACATATAATAATATTTTATATACCAAGTATTGTATAAAGAAGCCCTTCTGCCTCCATACCTGTGATACATAGTAGGAAGAAGGCTTTATGGAGTATTCAGCTGGTAAATGAAGACAATAAGCCCTGGAGTCTGATTGTCTATCCTACTGAAGTGATCTTCAGATTGCTTGTATAAAATTTTACTTTGTATTGATGATTTTCAGCCTCTTATGATTTTATATTTCAAATCATGTGATTCAAATGATGATGATTTATCATTTGGTAATTATTGATAGCATGATCCAACTTTTGTTTTCTATTTGACTCTACCACCTTTAAATCAATAAGTTAATTCAAAATTATGTACTAATATACCCAATACATTCCAGCCGGTGAATATATATTCTGGTTTACAAATAGAACATGTTTCTCTTCTCACTCTAATTAAGAGAGACAATCAAGGATACAAATAGGTACACATTGTAGGATTGTGACCAGAACCACTAAGGAAATACAACAGAATCATGTGAGAAATTGTCTGCAACAAGAGGCTAGTTTAGCTGATGTGCTCAGGTAAGGTAAATTCTGAACTCTCACCTGAAAGGTAGGAACAGCCATTCAAAGGTCTGAGAGAATCATTAAAAACAAGGGAAGAGCAAATGCAATGATATTGAGACAAATTTGGCCTTGCCAAGCTCAAGGTGGTGATAGAGAAGATACACAGCTGAGGATAAGTGAACAACAGAGGAGTGGGTGATGAGGTGGAAAAGGCAGAGAGGAGCCATGGCATGTGGAATAGGTAGAAGCAAAGGTTATTCCTGAAATGTCACTCTGGACTCTACATTCAGTTAGGTTAAAAAAAAAACAACTGGATTTGCTTTTGTTTCTGCCTATAAACCTCCCAGAGCAGTCACTTTGGCTCCATGTACTGCTAACACATGAAAAACACATCCTAATCCTTCATTCCTGGGAGTTACCTCGAGGGAAAAAATAAGTTTAAAAAGATCTTTCCAAGTGCTGGAGATTGATGTCTGTGTGTCAGAAGAATGACGGCCTGATTCAAAGCCTTCAGCAGGATGGACAGCCTGGATGTGGGAACTGTACCTCAAGGATGACGTAAAGAGCTGTGAAACTGCTGTCTGGTTTACTTGCCACTTGTTACATTATATGTTGGCCACATATTTTACATGTGTTCTGAAGTTTGCAAGAGGTATACAAGTGTGTTTTCATTTTAGTTGTCCCCAAAGTGGGAGTAAACACTGTAGCAAAAATTCACTTATTTAGACACCAACATAAAAGAGACAAGTGAAAAGTTGACTGGACTGAATTTCTTCGCTTCTTTTAAAAAAAAAACAACATTTCTTTTGCTTTTACTTTCTCCCCCTGTTTAATGCTATGATAGTTGAACCAAACACTGAAAGCAGAAAAAAAAATGTTTTTTAAGAAAGAACCATAGTGATATATTCTTAGGTCATTTCAAATATTGTCAGATAGTAATCTACTGATTGATATTTTTAAGAAGACTCATACTTGGAAGATGATAGTAAATGTTAATCAAAAAATTAAGGTGGTTTTTATTTTGCATTTTTGAGAAGCCACTGAAACCATCTCCAGATAAGTCCCACAGTATAGTATAGGCTCATCTCTGTTGTAACTTCAGAGATACTTTTCACCATTAGCTACCTGTTTTCGTTTTTTGTTTTTTTTCTTTTTATTATGATTTCTCACTGTTGTACCACAGCAATACTTTGGGAAAAAAAGCTCAAACCACTCTTAACGTTGAAACACAGATAAAGGGAAGGCTGCCACTTTACTGCTCAGACTCCCTACTCAATCTGCCAATTTGCAGAAGTGGGTTAACAATTTTATTGCTAATGATGAGATCAGAAGATGCTGAAGCTGCTCTTACTCCAGCAAGAAATAGTTATCCCCCTGTCAAGAACATGGTTTTCTTGAATTTTTCTAAATGATCAAGCTGTTAGTACTACTGCTAAATGCCAATATCAGAGAAGAAGTTTTCAAAACTGTGGAGTACATTCCTTTTCTACTTCCCAGAAAGGAGGAGCTCCACCCCTCTACAATTAAAAAAAAACAAAGAAAAATACACGGTAAATGTCAAGGCATTCCGAAGTGAACAAAGCCTGTACCGGTGGAGACGACGTTTGCAAACATTACAACTATTTCTGTACCAAGAAAAGCCAAAGCTGTCATAGACCTCCAGAGATGTAAAAGGTCTCCTGCAGTGACCCTGTGTTTTCCTTTAGGAAGCCTGAAATTACAGGAGAAAGCAGGTCACCCAGAGTGCATAAACTAGTAGGAAGGGGGAATCATGCATATTTTATTATCTGAAACAACTACAGTAGTTTTTTTTTTTTTTTTTTTTTCTCATAACTTGTCTGAGCAGTTTAGCTGTCCTCTGAAAACTCCATTTTTATTCATGAAGCCATCTCAATCAAGTAATTAAACAACAAATGGTGACTACAAGATAAGGAATTGCAATATAACAAAGACGATTCCTGCAATGTCCAGTGTGGCTGGAGAAGCTTCAGTGGCAAAGTGAGCTGAGGGATTCCCTGGGAGCCCTGGCTTTCATCTACTTTTAAAGGTCAGGCTGGAGCAGAAATGTTTTCTACTCTTTGATAAGATTTTTCTTATTAGGAGCAGAATAATTCTCAGAATACCTCTAACCACAGTAAGAATATATTGAAGTCTCACTATGCTTCCAGAAGTGTCCTTGTTAGGGACAAAGCAAAAAACAAAACAGAAACAAAACAACAACACATTCTAGTCAGAGGAATAGGGATGGAGAAATAGACAGATAGATAGATAAGTTATTAATAAATATATAGTACACTTGAAAGTGATAAGGTCTACTAAATAAAAATGCAGCAGTGATAAGTGATTTGAGGTGTAGGGATAAGAATTAGAAATTGTAAATAGAGGGGCCAGAAGGGTGATGACCATATTCTCAGAAAGTGACTCTAAGGTGCTGAGGTGATTGCTGTAAATGAGAAATCTTCTCTGGAGGTTCTGGTTCACTCTCCTGGGATAGAAAACTAGAAGGCAGATAGATAACAGGAAGCCCCTATTGCTCAATGGAAATAGAAGCACAGGATTGGAAGGGAGTGTTTTGGATTGGATTCTGTCAACAAGGGGAAAATATGAGGACAGTGACCCTATGAAATGGGCATCCTGGGTCAGTTGCTTTAGTCACACACGCACACTCACACACACACACGCACTGAGGAAGACACCTTTTTATCTGAAAATGCACCTTCAGAAAATTGAAAAAATAATGCTAAAAGAAATAGTTCAAAGAAAGAGACTGCTAATGGACTAGCTGACTCTTGGCTACAGCTGAAGTCCTTTCCAAGCTTGCAGTCAGGAACTGCAGTGAAAGGGAAAAGGAGCAATTGAATCAGGACAATTGTTATCAACTAAGTTTTAAAATCAAGGAACACGTTCATTTGACAGTGTAAGAATGAAAATTGAACTATCAACTTCGCATGTTTGTGAAAATACCCCACACAAAAGATTTGATTGAATTGTTCACTTTGGGTGATGCCCCAAAATAGCACTTGTCACAAACATTTGCCAGTTTTTAAATTTAATTTTTCCATCCTTTCCAAGAAACCCAAAAGACCTTTTAGTGACCATTCTTGTGTACCACAAGTCCTGAAAAAAATAATTAAATTAATATCAGAAATTGACTTGCACCTGCTTTACAATAAGTCTTTTTTTAGCTTTATTGAGGTATAATTGACAAAATTGTTGTGTTTTAAAAGTGCATGTCCAGGTGGTTTGATAAACATACATTGTGAAAAGATTCTACCACCAAGCTAATTCACACATCCATTAACTCACATATTTACATTTTCTTCTTTTTTCATGAGAACACTTACATTTTACTCTTTTTACCAATTTCAATTATACAACAATGGTATCAACTATAATCACCATTTTATACGTTAGATCATCAACCTTATTCATCTTATAACTGAAAGATTGTATCGTTTTACCAAACTCTCTGTTTTTCCCACCCTCTAATCCTAGACAACTGTTATTCTATTCTCTATTTCTATGAGTTTGACTATTTAAACTTCCTCCTGTAAGTGATACATGCAGTATTTGTTTCTCTGTTGGCTTATTTCACTTAACATAACGCCATCCAGTTTCATCCATATTGTCTCAAATAGCAGGATTTCTTTCTTTTTTAAGTCTGTGTAATATCCCATTATATACATACACATTTATACATCCATCCCTCTATGGACATTTAAGTTTCATACCTTGGCTATTGTGAATAATACTGTAATGAGCATGGATTGCATATGTTTCCTTGAGGAGATCCAGATTTCATTCCTTTGGCTTAACCAGAAGTGGGATTGCTAAATTGTATGATTAACTCTATTTTTAATCTTCTGAGGACCCTCCACACTGTTTTGCATAGTGGCTGCATTTTATATTCCTACCAACAGTGCACAGAGGTTCCCATTTCTCCACATCTTCGCCAACACTTATCTCTTGTGTTTTTGATAATCGCCATTCTGACAGGTATGAGGTGATATCTCATTTTGTTTTTGTTTTTGTTTTTGTCTTTTGGTCATGCCACGTGGCTTGTGGGATGGGATCTTAGTTCCCTGACCAAGGATGGAACCCGTGACTCCTGAAGTGGAATCATGGCATCCTAACCACTGGACTGCCAGGGAGTTCCCCTCATTGTGTGAACAAAATCAATATGTATTTCGATTTGCATTTCTGTGCTGATTAGTGATGTTGAGCACCTTTCTATGTACCTGTTGACCATTTACATGTCTTCTTTGGAAAAAAAGTTTATTCAGTTTCTGTGCTACACACTGCACATACACAGCTACACACAGAGCTACTCATAACAGTTCCCTCTGAGAGAAACCCAGAAACTAGCTGGGTGGCTCCTACACTTCAGGGGATTAAGAAAATATCCACATTGAAATGGGTAGGAAAGGCTGAGACACACACTCACCATAAACCCCACCCCTGGCACATTGCCATACCATTGTGAGGGAATCCCAACTCCCAGCTTCTCCCTGGAATTTATGTATTTTTTATAGGCATCCATAAGTGATAACACCAAATCTGAGTCCCTCAGCTTCTATGTTAAGCTGCCGTCTGGACAACTCATCTCTATTTAAAAACAACCGGCACGTTACACTCAATATATCTCAAACTTAACTCCTAAAATTCCTCTCTTTGTGAATGATCCCACCCCCTCACAACCCCCAGCCCCCAGATATTTGTCAGTCATCTTAGATATTTCCTTCTCTTTCAGCCCATATCTACACAATCATTATGTTCTAAATATTTCAGCAGTATATTCCCTAATTACCATCCCCTTTGGTATAACTATGATTTAGGACCTCATCATCTCTTGCCTAAACCTTCTTTTAGGATTCCTAACTAGACTTCTGTTGATAAACACAGTGCCTTTGGGACAAACCAGATGCTGAGGATCACGTAACAAACAAAGCAGAGTTCCAGCTGTCAAGGAGCTGCAGCCTGAGAAATGATGAATGCGGTAGAGGAAGGAAAGAGGTCACAGTAAAATTAAACACGTACTCTTCTAGTAGACTGATAAGTGCCATTTTAGATCAATACAGAGGATGCTTTCAGGGTATAACAGGTGGTCACCCAAACCTAGTCATTCTTGATAATTCTTGATAATTCTACTTTAAATTGAATTCTCTAATGGTTCACCCATTGCTTAAACCTTACTGTCTCGTACAACCTGTAACTTTCTGAAAGAAGCAGGATTTCATACTCTCAGTTATGAGTATGGACTTAGATGGCATAATGCCTGTTGCACATTTCAGCTTTAATGCTTACCAGTTGTGTGTCTCTATACAAAGTATTTAACATCTCTGTTTCTTTCAGTGTAAAATGGAGTGAACATTATGCCCTCATGGTGCTGTTAATGAGAAATAAAGGATTTCATGTATATAAAGTCCTTAGAACAGGGCTATAAGTACCAGGATTTGATCTTAATATCATCACCACCAATCTTGTAAGAGGAATAAACACTTCTGTATTATGGGATTACAAAATATTATTTGAACAAATTTCAGTGGATTAGAATCAATATTCCTCTCTTACTTTGTTTACCTGTCAAATGCCTACTCATCTTTCTAGACTTAAATTAATTGTCATTGGAGTTTAGAGTTAGAATAGGCTCTAGAATAGATTGACATTGGTTTGACTCTGAGATATACACTAGCTAATGGTCTTGGGTAAATTTACTTTTTCTGAATCTGTTTTCTTATCTCTGTAGATCATATTACCTAGCTCATATAGGATTATAGGGAACAAGGTAATTTCATCAAGATACTGAACAGGTATAGCTCCTCAGTTAATTTCTATTAATGTAAAGCTAAGCAGGCTTTATGTTTCTGCCATAACTAACTTGGCTATATTATTAATTTTAATCATTTATTTTTCCATTTGTTTCATTGTTTATCTCCTCCTTTATACATGTAAGCTCCTTTTGGAGAGATATTTATCTTTTCTCTTATTTCATCTTTAAAACATAGCCAGTTCTTACATACAGCAGGCATTTAGTAAGTACCTGACAAATGAATGAAGAGTTAAATATGTAAAAATATGAAATAATTTATATTTATTGCTTCTTATAAATATAAATAAATAATTCATTTTTATTACTTCTGCTATTTATCTTTAAAGAAAGTCCACTTTTATTGTAACCATATATTGATAAGGCTTAAGGTTTAAGCTCCTTAAACACAGAGCTGAACTTCTATAATATATTTAGTATATTTTATTTCAGTTTAAAGCTAAGTTTACTTTTATGATATAACTTATATATATATAAAGTTTATATTATGTGTATTATAATAAGGGTAATAAGATATTACTGTTGCAGTTAATTTACTAAATTAGAAAATAAAGTGTAAACAAATAAAACTATAGTTGTAACCCAATCTAACTCAATAATTAATATCATACAGGTATTTTTTCATTGTGTTTTAAAAATTTCTCCAATGTTTTGTTACACAGTTGTGAGCACAATAGACATATATGTACATATATATGTAGGAATATACCTATGTATTCCTATATTTTCACAAGCATATATATGTATATCCTGATATTTAACTTAATGATTTATGCATATCTTTTTTTTTTTTTTTTTTTGTGGTACGCGGGCCTCTCACTGTTGTGGCCTCTCCCGTTGCGGAGCACAGGCTCCGGACGCACAGGCTCAGCGGCCATGGCTCACGGGCCCAGCCTCTCCGCGGCATGTGGGATCTTCCCGGACCGGGGCACGAACCCGTATCCCCTGCATCGGCAGGCGGATTCTCAACCACTGCGCCACCAGGGAAGCCCTATGCATATCTTTTTATCTTCAAAACCATCATTCTCATGACCTGTCTCACGTTTTAAGTTTGCATCAGGATTTCCTTAAATTAGTCCCTCTATTTTTAATATTTAGGTTACTTTCATATTTTGCTTTTTATTGATTTCACTTTTATAAATGCCTATGTTATACAAGATTTTACTAATTTGGGAATTATTCACCAGAGTAATTTGTAGAATCAAAAATAATTTTCAAAACTATTCACACTTTAATGTTTTTGTCACTTTGCCAATATGCTTCTCCAAAAGTTTATGTGTATCAGTTTCCATTCTTAACAGTAATATATATGAGCATGTTTTAAATATTAATTTAAATATAATTTTGTACCATATATTGATTCTAATTTTTCAGTTTTGCTGGCAAAAATGTGCATTTTGAAAAGAAAAAAATGTACATCCAAAGTATCATAGAATTAGGTGAAATTCAAAACCATATATATTACTTTCAACTCATTTGGAGATTGCTCAAAGATGATTAATGCCTTTTGAAAACCCAGGACACCACAAATTCTGAAATACTATTTATATTTTCAGTTAAGGATTAAAAAATTGATTTATTTGTAACCTTATTATAAAAAATTCTCAAAGGAAAAATTAACTAAAATATCTATTTAGCAAGAATCTGTCATTCTGGGTGAATGATTTATTTTTGCAACAGTAACTGATTATAATTTCAAAGTTTCTTCAGTTCCTAATTGCCTATTGTTAGTTAAATACACTGCCAAACTCCAATTACATAGAAAAAGAAGCCAAATAGTATCTAAGAATATAAAGTTTGAAATTGGGAGACAATTGAAAATTACCTGTTGTAACCAAAGTTCATGATCAGCAACTCTTAATTTATTAAAATCAGTTAGCTGAAAATTAGGATATAAAAAAGAGAAATGATAAAATTCATTACAGGGCAAAGACTTTTCTCCCCTGAAAGTTAGCATCTGGCAAAGATAACATGAGGTTTTTACGCCAACTATCTGTGGTTGCCACAACATCAGTTGCAAACATCGTGCACAATGTAAGCCACTTACAGTCAAAAATCAATTTCTTTAAGGGATCTCTGGAATGAATCCAAATTTAATCTGAAAATTAAAGAGTGCCTGGTCATGGCAACCCTAGACAACTGAAGGGTGGTGGAAGCAACTGTAGTGTTACATTGATTTCCTGACCCATACTGCAAAGGTAACATGAAAGTCATATTTCTACAAGGTACGACCATTGATCCCCAGAACAAAGTTCTTATAGGCAAAGTAAAAGCATGCCCTGTAACACCTTGCATTTCTTTTTCTCTGGCTGCTCTTTCTCCAAGAGCAGGTCAATAATAATAAATATTTTCCCTTAAGAAAGGGGAGTCTCAGTCCCTCCCTAGACACTAGCCTTTTCAAAATAATAATTCAAGTTATTGAAAAATATACAACTGGGGACTTCCCTGGTGGTCCAGTGCTTAAGACTTCACCTTCCAGTGCAGAGAGTGCAGGTTTGATCACTGGTCAGGGAACTAAGATCCCACATGCCTTGCAAGCAAAGAACCGAAACATGAAACAGAAGCAATATTGTAACAAATTCAATAAAGACTTTAAAAATGGTCCACATCAAAAAAAAAAAAAAAAAAAAAAACCAAAAAACTGAAAATTGTCCAAAAGAAAAACATCAATAATTTTTTTAATAACATATTCAGTTTGTTTTCTTCTCTGTTTGGATTTCATTATATGGACCATAATGAGTTATAGCATTTCTATGACCAAAATATTATCTATATCTATATATCCAAGTGTGTTGGTGAATGAATATGTGTGTATGTGTATGTTTGTCTGTATTTATAGTCATTCACCAGCTTGATATTAGTGGTCATCTCTACTTTGAGAAATTATATGTGGTTACATATTTATAAATAATATATAATATATATGTATGTATACACATGCAGTTATCTTCGGTATTCCAATGTGTTAAAATGTACACATATTTTCTCCTATACTTATATATATGCACATTTTAAAGAAAGAATCAACTAGCTGTGCCTTTAATAATTCTTATTTCATTAACTTAAATATGTTTTTACAGATTAATATAAAAATGAGTAAACCCATCTCTACAATGAACCTTTACTTTAAATAGAATTATGACTTAAGATAATCACTTTTATTGAATACTTGATACGTTGCTCAAGAGGCTCAATAAAAACTCAGTGGACAGCTAAGACTTCATGATTCCAAAACAGGAAAGCATAAATCAGTGTTGGTACTTTACAGCTTATGAGTACAAGCTGTGAGTATAACTGAACGACCAAATTCTTCTGTTCCAGCAGTGTACAAGAAAACAATGTCCTAGTTCAATTGTTGTAGAAAGTGGAATTTTGGCATGGGATTAAAAGCCATATATTAATTACATAATGGTAAAAATCTAAAAGACAGAATAAAAGGAATTGAATAATTACATAGAGAATCAAGCTACTAATCAAAATTTTGAATTACACTTAGGCAATGTGGAAAAGATCCCTGCTCAAAGAGACTCTTTTTCTCTTTGTTTGCTACCTCACAGAGTAGCATAATATGTTTAAGTGAAATAAGATTTTAGAGCTTGAACTTCATCAAAAAGGTGATATCTTAAAATAGTTTTCTTATTCATCTACCATAACACCTGCCAGTCTATCATTAGAGTTTCGTTACTTTGGGATTGATATTACCCTCTTCGCGAGGATTCTTGTAATAAGATAAAATCTAAGTTATGTGAAAATCCACCATGTAATGGGAAGTCATTTTTCAGCCAATTTAGTATTGGTTATAGGTACCATAAGAAGATTAAAATATTGGAATTAGTGTAGAATTACAGAGAGTTGAGGAAAGCATTCTAGCTAACAAATTTTCATAGGGTCAGCTTTATGCACCTGAGTGTAGTTAAGAAGATATTTTATATAATTTACCCACTGTTTTCTGATATGTGTAGTTAAACCTGTCTGACACTGTTGATTTTTAACTTTCTGGAGAGAAGTTGGAATATGCCTAATACTTGGCACCACTATTTTATTATATCACTAGTTTTCACTTACATACTACTGGAAATTCATACCATCTTTTTTTCTTATTTGTATTCTTAATTACTCATTTTTAATCTTTTGGTACATAATTCATCTTCATGGATAGTTCTCAAGGAAGTTAGCACATATTTATCCTTGATTATTCAGCATCTCTCTTTCTGAATTATTTTCAGGATACCCTCCCCTCATATGCATAGAAAATGTAGTATAGTGAATGACAAGTTATTGATACTCTGAGAATATTGTCTTTTTATAACCCATGAACAATAACAGTTAAAGTGATGGTCTTTCTTAGAAATTTTATCACAGTTAATATAATACCAACATTTCAAATGTCAGTAGAATTGTCACACATTTTCTTCAGGCCTTTGAGAACACCACATGAATCGTTTTCTCTCTGAAATGAAGAACTCTATAATGACATTGTCCTATTGTCCCGTTACACATGCCACTGCTGTGCTTCCATCTGGTGGATCTTAATATAAAGTCAATGAGAACCATGGGAATTCAACATTTTTATAGGAACACATAGGTAATAAATGAGTATAGAGATTAAAGATAATACAGGAATACCTAAAAAATATCTAGACTGAAAATGTTTTATAAGCAGACCTGATAGATAAACCCTTCCTAAACTAATAACTAGTGTATGCCCAGAATTGGGTTAAATGACCATTTGTTAGGAGCCAGCCAAATATCTTTTCATGTTCATCTATATATGCTCTTCTGAAAATGGGGTGCTCACATCCCCTGCACAAAGATAGATTTCAACTATATTACTTATTTTCTCAGTTCACCATAAAGTTCTCCTGCATTTAAGGAGACTAGAGAATTTCTATGTGGATCTAAGTAATGTCAGTAGAGGAAAAAAAGTAGGAAATTCAAAACTATCTGCATCATTCAGACAAAAATGCAAAATGGTTAAGAGAAAGAAGCTCAATGTTAAATTGCACTTTTAGGGTTGAAGCTAATTATTTCAATATTTATTGAGATATATTTTCTACATGTGAATTACTTATAAAGTTAATGTCTATATAACACTTTTCCTGTTATAATAAAACTCAAATTACTTTGTTCAACCAAGAAATATTCATATCAAATCCTTTGCTCTGGGTACAGAGAGGGAATTCCCAGTTCATTGTGCTATCAATTCTCCAATCTTATTATTTCTTATTCTTCTCAGTAGTTTACAATTTAGGTTATATATATATATATATATATATATATATATATATATATATATATATATATATATATATATTTGTCTTTTCCTTACATTCTTTCTCTTTGTTACCTCAGTGTGAGAATTTGCGAAGTACCCTCAAGGTAAATATCCATCTTTAGATATTCAGTTCAATTTCATTATGTTTGTAGATTTCACTCTAGAAATAACAAAGCCTGCAGCATGTGGTGGAGCAATAAAACTTGCACCTTCTGATGCACTCAGAGGTATGAATGTGATGACTCCTATTTTACCTGTCTGAAGCAGGTACGGTTTTCAATCCCAAGCTACCAAATTTAAATTCTAAATGTTATGGGGTGGAGATGCAGAGTTATCCCGAATAGAAACTATATACTAAGTGTCTGTATTAGGAAATGACAAAAGCGTATTTATATGTCATTGTTGGAGAAAAAAATGCTTCAAGTAAAAATACATTCATCATTTCACACTTTTATCCCACAACCTGCAAATAGTTTCTTTCTATAAATGCCATACTCAGTCAAATGGCAGGGTATCGGCACTTGACACTGCATTTTTAACTGTGGCAATTGTGCAACTGAAAACTTTCTGGAAGGCAAAACATCCCTTCTGAGTACTTCAGATAAAAAGTAGCAACAGTATTTGACATATATAGTTGCCAGAAGTGACTAATTTTTCTCTGCATGTGGAGACCAATAAGAAAGAACATATGCATTTTCTAAGTGTCATTTATTCAAAAACCATAAATAATCACATAGAGCACTTTGTAAGCGCTAGTGGAAATGTGAGATTAATAACATGGAGTCCTGGAGTCAAGCAGCCCACTTCCTAATGGGAGAGAGAAGCATATAGGCATGTGCTTACAACTATATAGTCCACACTAAAATAGTGTTGTATATATACACAGCGAGAACAGGGAGAGTATATAATTGTTTTTGAAAAGTATGAACTTCACAGGGAGATGACACTTTTGCCTTAAAGCCGTACAATATATGCATAAAAGGTAGAGAGATGAGAAGGACTTTTCTGGCGAGGGACAGTTTGTATAGAGTGAAAACACCGAATGATATCTACTTCAGTATTCTCTCAGAATTCCTTGGTATTCCCTTACTCCCTTCAAATGGTAAGGCTAGTAGGTAGATAAAATTATCAGAACAGAAGGAATTGGGGAATAATGTCATGGCACTAGGCATTTTAACAGAATTCCTTTTTTAACTTCAATCCATAGAGGACCGTAAAGAGCGCTGACAGAAAATACTTCAGATAAAAAACATCCAAATTTACTATAAATTGTCTTTCAAATATGTTCTGAGTCTTCTTTGAGTCACATATATATATGTAATAAAATGTAAATAATATATGATTTTATATATAAATATAGGTAATAAAATATATTTTATGCATATGCAAGGGAATCTCTAATTATACCTTGACCATGGGTTCAAAAAGGAAGTGGGTTATATTGTGCTCTTCCTTGGTTTTTATCCTTGACTCAAGAACTCATCTGGCAAATGAGAAAAGTTTGCAGGACACATGACAGCGAGAAAAATAAATATGTTAATCTTGATAAAAATATTTATTTCTTTGATTTTTTTTTTTGTCCTTTAAGAAGAAATCAGGGAGAGTATAGGAATAGAATTTTTATTATGATCTGGAAAAAGAAAACAGAAAATTCTTCTCTTACGTGAAACTTGGTGTCCATTTTTAAGTCATTTTCCTTTTTTCAGAGGGAGAGTCCGGCAATTGGGTATTGAATTCAATTCTGCAGTTCTTATGAGTCCACTATATCTATTTATGTGGACTTGTAATTATGTGCTCATAACAATGCTGTGAATCCTGTATAATGGAACCAGATCAAAAGGGTTTGGCGCAAAACAAGCTATCTCAGTATCTCATCATTTCAAGTATTTCTTCCGAGTAATTTTCACACATTTAGCAACTGAAGAAAATAGGTCATTTGTTATACCACATACCTTATGTTGCTGATCCAAATGCACAGCATAGATTTCTCTTAAGGGAAAACAATATACAGCATTGTGTACATGTGAAGCTAGCTTACAAACTGATTTTTTGTTTGTTTATTACCCCCAGCCTTCCCTTCCCACACTATGTGTTAATATATATGTGTAGCTGATGGATAAGATTTCTTTAGCCATATATTGATTTTATCTACATTATCAATTTATAATATTATTATGTGTATCCTAAATCATTCATGATCTGGTATCTCATTAATTAAATAAACCTGCAATAAAGCTTTGGCCATTTGTTATATTTACCATCACATAATTTAAACATTAAGCATAATGATTTCTTTTAAGCAATGGATATATAGTTGAATTGTACTGACCTTATTTCCTGGACTATATAATATTTTTATTAATTTTTAATTGGAGCATAGTTGCTTTACAATATTTTGTTAGTTTCTGCTGTACAGCAAAGTGAATCAGCTATAGGTATACATATATCCCCTTTTTTATGGATTTCCTTCCCATTTAGGTCACCACAGAGCATTGAATATGTTCCCTGTGCTATACAGTATGTTCTCATTAGTTATCTATTTTATACATAGTAGTGTGCATATGTCAATCCCAATCTCCCAATTTATCCCATCCCTCCTTCCCCCCTTGGTATCCATACGTTTGTTCTCTAAGTCTGTGTCTCTATTTCTGCTTTACAGATAAGTTCATCTGTATCATTTTTCTATATTCCACATATAAACTATATTATACGATATTTGTTTTTCTTTCTGACTTACTTCATTCTGTATGACAGTCTCTAGGTCCATCCACGTCTCTGCAAATGGCACAATTTCATTCCTATTTTTCTTAAACATCTTTTTGGAGTATAACTGCTTTACAATGGTGTGTTAGTTTCTGCTGTATAACAAAGTGAATCAGCTATATGTGTACATATATCCCTATATCTCCTCCTTATCCCACCCCTCTAGGTGGTCACAAAGCACCGAGCTGATCTCCCTGTGCTATGCGGCTGCTTCCCACTAGCTATGTATTTTACATTTGGTAGTGTATATATGTCCATGCCACACTCTCACTTCCAACTTACCCTTCCCCCTCCCCGTGTCCTCAAGTCCATTCTCTATGTCTGCATCTTTATTCCTGTCCTGCCCCTAGGTTCTTAAGAACCTTTTTTGTTTAGATTCCATCTATATGTGTTAGCATATGGTATTTTTTTTTCTCTTTCTGACTTACTTCACTCTGTATGAGAATCTCTAGGTCCATCCATTTCATTCCTTTTATGGCTGAGTAATATTCCATTGTATATATATATTATATATATATATATAAACATATATGTATATACATTGTATATATATTACATAATAATATATGCACATATATTATATATATGTATATATATGTACCACATCTTCTTTATCCATTTTCCTGTTGATGGACATTTAGTTTGATTCTACATCCTGGCTATTGTAAATAGTGCTGCAATGAACATTGGGGTGCATGTATCTTTTTGAATTATGGTTTTCTCAGGATATATGCCCAGGAGTGGGATTTCTGGATTATATTGTAGTTCTATTTTTAGTTTTTTAAGGAACCTCCATACTGTTCTCCATAGTGGTTGTATCAATTTACTTTCCCACCAACAGTGTAAGAGGGATTCCCTTTTCTCCACATCCTGTTCAGCATTTATTGTTTGTAGATTTTTGATGATGGTTATTCTGACTGGTGTGAGATGATACCTCACTGTAGTTTTGATTTGCATTGCTCTAATAAGTAGTGATGCTGAGGATCTTTTCATGTGTTTGTTGGCCACCTGTATGTCTTCTTTGGAGAAATTTCTATTTAGGTCTTCCACCCATGTTTTGATTGGGTAGTTTGTTTTTTTTGATATTGAGCTGCATGAGCTGTTTGTATATTTTTGAGATTAATCCCTTGTCTGATGCTTTGTTTGCAAATATTTTCTCCCATTCTGAGGGTTGTTTTTTCATCTTGTTTATGGTTTCCTTTGCTGTGCAAAAGCTTTTAAGTTTCATTAGGTCCCAGTTGTTTATTTTTGTTTTTAATTTCATTACTCTAGGAGGTAGGTCAAAAAAAGACCTTGCTGTGAATTATGTCAGAATGTTCTGCCCATGTTTTCCTCTAAGAGTTTTATAGTGTCTGGCCTTACATTTAGGTCCGTAATCCATTTTAGGTTTATTTTTTTATATGGTTTTAGGGAGTGTTCTAATTTCATTCTTTTACATGTAGCTGTCCAGTTTTCCCAGCACCACTTATTGAAGAGACTATCTTTTCTCCATTGTATATTCTGCCTCCTTTGTTGGACTATATAATATTGAAAATAGTATCTAACTATAAGATAACTAAGAGTACAGCAGAGAGAAATTTTGGAGGAAAACAAGAAAGTATATCGGTTTCTCATTAGTGTAAATAAAAATTAGAAAGAAAAACTTTATTAGCTGGCATTCATAATGTTGTTAATTTAAACAGGTTAGTCAACAGGTATTTCTTTTAAGAAGCTTCTTATTTTGGAAAAATGTTAGATTTAAAGGAAAGTTTCAAGGAATTTACAGAGATTTTCTGTACACCTCTCACTCAATTTCAATTTTCTCTAAAGTTATCATCTTCCACTCTTGGTTCATTTGTCAAAATTAAGAAACCATTATTAGTACATTACATTATCTAACCTCCGGGGTTTATTCAAATTTCACCAGTTTTTCCATTAATATCTTTTTTTGTGTTTCAGGATCCACACTGCATTCAGTTATCATGTCTCTTTAGACTCTGCTGGTCTGTGAGTTTCTCAGCCTTTCCTTGGTTTTTGTAATGACCTTGACAGTTTTGAAGAGTACTGGTCAAGAACACCCCTCACATTTGGTTTGTCTGTTTGTTTAATGGTTCAGAATGTAGATATCATACCACAGAGATGAAGCACCCTTCTCATCACATCATATCAGTACATCCACATGATATCCCTGATGACATATCTTCCATCACTTGGTTAAGATAGCGTCTGCTGGATTTCACCATTGCAAAGATGCTATGGGGCTTCTTTTCTCTTTCTTAATCTACTGTTTGGAAATGAGTCACTAAGTCCTGCCAATACTCAAGGCCAAGGGAGGGGTGGGGTGGGGTGGGTGGGGGGATGTCTAAGCTCCATTTCCTAGTGGGGCTGGGTGGATGTCTGCATTTATCATTTGGAATACTTCCGTAGGAAAGATTTGTCTGTTGTTCCTTATTTTTTATGTATTAATTAATTTATTATTTATTGATATAAATATGAACTCCTGGATATTTATTTTATGCCTTGATTATGAACTAATACTATAATATTAAGTTTGTTGATCACAGTGTCCCAGGTTTGGTCACTAAAAATTCCCTCTGATTGGCTCTGCTGTCCCTTTGACAGGTCTCTTTTCTTTATTTTTGAACACTTCTTTACTTTCTAGTGCAATGAGTTGTTCCAGAACTATTCTTTGTTCTCCGTGTTCCAGCCCTAGAATCAGCCATTTTCCATGGACTCCTGATGCCTTTGGTCAATACATATTTAATAATTAAGTTACCCCAAAACTCATGAAAATGTAAAGACATTCCTTTTCAAAATATATCCAAATGAGCATGTATTACCTCATATCTATCTGGCATTGACTCATAAGTGGTTTAATTATTTTACTGTTTTCTGAGAGTAGTTGCCTCAGCTATATTTCTAGATTTAATTTGAACATTTGCACCTCTTTACATGTATCTTGTTCCCTAAGACCTGAAACAATGGCTTTCCTTGGTAATTTTAGAACTAGATTTCTATTTAAATCAAATATTCTTTATCATTTGACTTTCTGAACATTGTTCTCTCATGTGGCTTATTGGGAAGACATTATTTCTGTAAATATTTTTGTTTCCATAACCTTTTAGGATAAACACACAATAAAGGCACATAAAATCATCTTATGATTAATGCATGTTCTGTGGCCTCAATATTTCATGGCACTGATGAACATCTTGCCTCATGATTGGATGGTGATGTTCCTTATGACTCTGTTTATTTCTCTTGCATTTCCATTCAAGACTGTGCAATAAGAAGTCTGAAAGAATGCAAGTAGGTGACTCATACTGATTAGATAGAAGAGAGTTCAGTGAGCAGCCTCACAATCTAGAAATTGATATACATACTTATATTTGAATTTTTCCTTCTAATGAAGAAAGCATAGTAACTATACTACATTATTTTTACATTTCTGGTAATATAAATAATCCTTTCTGCAAATATTTCTAATTTTCTCAGGAAATATATCTTGTGTCTACCTCACAGAAATAAGTATTCCTTTATGTTGGTATTTTCTATGTCAAAAGAAGTTTATTTCATTTTGGAAATGATCAAGGTAATGTTATTATGCCTAATTATATGTGAATGTTAAGTATATTTTAGCCATTATAAACTCATTTAAAGCTACTAAATTCACCATGTGAAAATAAAATGAAAACACACACATCTAACTCATGCAATATATAATACATACCTAAAATATCTACTGAATTTTTTCATGTCCCAAGGTGCACATATAACTTTCAATTACAAACATTAGTTCCTGTATGTTACAGTGCAAATGTTAGTTTGGACATTTGAAAATAATATTTATTTTTAGGGAATACCAAAAACATACTTGTGGAAAAAAAATTGGTTGGAAAAATTATGCACAGTGCCATGCAATTCTACAAATAGTTTGGGAGGTACAGGCATATGGATTTTTGAATCCAAACCATTGGTCCTAATTGAAGAAACCCTGCTGCAGGTGCATTCACAGACAGTTCTTTTCTCCTTCTGAGACCCTCATGAGCAGCACCAATGTAAACTGTTTTCTTACAGTCAATGTCTTCAAACGTGCAATTCTGTGAAGCTCTGGAAATTTATCTAGGATGCACAACAGATTGAAACTAGATAAGATTGCCTCCATGCTAGCTCCCAGAGCCTTTTGCAAGCTTGGGAGAACACTATAATTTATTAGCCTTTATAATTTTTGGGCTGCTGAGAGTCTCCAGTAAGGTTTTGTGTGATGTTTTTGTCTGTGAAACTGGGACTCCATTAGAAATAAATATATTTTCTACATGGAGACCCCAGGGTAAAATAAAACTGAACAGGACCTCTCCCTGGCCAAAACTCAGACAGCTTCCCAGACCTGGCTTATTTTAGATTAAATGCTATAATAGAGGTGTGAAAGGGAGACAGGATGGGTTAGGTTTGCAGAAAATTACCAACAGGCTAGTCATTCTCCGTAGTCCATTGTCTTTTTCCTATCTGGCATATGAAGACTTGCATAAATGATATGATTACCCTTGGGAAGCACATAAATGAGATTTATTTTTAATGTTGTCTATTTTCCTCCACACTCATTTGGGATGATAAAAATAACCAAAAAATATCCATGGCCAATTAAGACAAAAAGACCTCTGTGTAAACATTATCCTGAGCAGATTAGCTGATTTGTAGCAAATTCTATAGAATATGTGTCCAGTACCTCTTGTATGTGATCTCTGCCAATGCCAAGCTAAGGTTTAGAAAGACAGTATCACCCTCTGTCCCTGTGTACAAACTCTAGAGATTAGAATTAATGTAGCTAATAAGCTTCAATCACTTTTAGTGGGACAAGCACTCCTAGGGTCCAGAAGAAGGAGCTGATTACTAAGTAACCAGTGCCAAATGAAATGTAAGTAGTATCCTTGGGGTAAAGTTCACTTGTCTAGATATTGGTACCCAATGAGTCTTTGGTATATAGGTTTGTGTGTTTGGGAATAATGAAGATGTGTTGGAGCCACATTTATTATTTCAACAACAAAATAGTTTATAAATAGTCTTACCAGTTGAGGTGCCTAAAAGTCTGTCTTTTACAATTAACTAAAACAATTGGAAAAACAAAGTTAAATATAAAAGAGAAAAAAAATTTTAAAAGGAGAAGGATAGAAAAAACTACTTAGGATTTTCAAAGTAACCAGATACTCTTTCAAGATAGGAAATTTAAGAAAATTTAATTCTTGTTCTTGTCTGAAAAAGAAAGACATTTGAAGACTAAGAGGATAGCTACCATTTTAGGAGGAGGAAACCAGAGTGAACCTGGAGCTCCTTTCACACTTCAGTTCACCCCAGGGAAGTGGTGGGTGAAGAAAAACCCCTGATCTCCCACCAGGATTCTCATGGAGTTGAATTTACTTATGAAAGTATTTTATGTTATCCTTTGTTCTCTGACTTCAAGTTTTGGGTGAACACGCTCTTTATGTCATTCTTAATATTAGCTGACATGTTCTTCATCTACCTAACAGCTGCTGCATCTGCAGAAACTTTGACTGAACTGTAACTGATCCTTTATAGCTTTTTACTCCACAAATTATAACTATTGCAGAAACTCCATAGTATGTGAGCACTTGATTTTAAATAGCCTCTCCCACAGGAAATTCTAGAAAAAAAAAGTCAACAGCAGCTATAGACACACAAAGAGAAAATAGCCAGCCTGCAGCTTTGAGTCAAAGAGTGATAATTTGGTCATCTTGAACAATGTCTCATTGTATTACCATCTCTATCCGTTGTGAGAACTAAGCATTGAGCAAGACATAAATGTCTATTTTAGAACATTCTTATTATCACTGAGGTAGTCAAAGTATTTACATGTCTTGTAAAATAATATAAGAGATATTTGATTTGAAATATATTAGGCACACATACAATATACAATAAAGAGACAAGGCATTTTGCATAATTAAGCTTATCTAAATGTTTTCTCCAATAATTATCATTGGCATGTTTTAACAAAATATATTTAAGCATTAGTTATAGTTAGATGATCCATTTCTCATAAGTATATTTTATCTATGTATGTGCTTTTTCTTCAGTGAAAGAGTTAAATCTCTCTCCCTCTCTCTCCCTCCCTCTCTCTCTCTCTCTCTCTCTCTCTCTCTCTCTCTCTCTCTCACACACACACACACACACACACACACACACACACACACACATACCACATTTCAAAGAAATTACTGATTAGTTGCATCTGCCTTTATTTCCCTGTCATTAACTTCTGACAATTTCTTAAATTAAGAATAATCTGTGTACAGGCTTTTATCAAAAGCTGGACAGGTTTCTTTCTTAACTGTGCAAACACTCAACAGGGTTCCTCTATCATTAAGCAACTTGTGGAGGATATTAATGAGTGTGAAGTGTTGCACAGATGCTGTCAAACAAAGTGACCAGAAAGCAAGAAACAATAGAAAAGATGGAAGGGAAACATCCAAGGACAATTCTTACTTAGACAAATGAGGAAGCTAAAAGTCACAGCCAGGAAAACAGATGAGCAGGCAGAGAAAGAAACAAATGAGCAATAATACAAAACCCACATGTCACAGAGCCATGTCTGAGATAATGGTGGCCAGCTGTATATTTTGAAGAAACAACAGGAAGAGAATTTTATACAAAACTGAAAGAGCTTCAAAACGATTGCAGCAAGCTCAAAGATCAGAAATAGATTCAATATCATCTTTATCACCAATAGCAAACATTTAATGAAGACATATTATACATTGGACACTGTACTATTTATGATTTTAAAATGCACTCATCTCCACCTTTTTAAACAAAAATATATGATCCACTCTACCAACCATCAGTGACTTGTATTCTGATTTAATATGCTTAACAGGAAAGTAAAAGCAGTTCTTAACTCAGATTGAAACAGAAGCAAAACTCCAAATTCACAAGAAGTTACTGTGTGAATTTGGAAGCATTTTGGTGAAACTCAGGAGTAAATAGACTCTCCATCATTAGAAGCATATAATATAACTGAATGAATCCTTGGCAGAGAAGTCACAGAGGTTTAAACATAAGAATATTAATGATGGCTTCCATTTTCAAATTTCAAGCATTGTGATTAGAGCAGCTGACCTTTAAGTGCCTTACAATCTCGAGTCTAATATTGTATGTGAAGAATACTTGTCACTCTTCTGTAAACATCACCAAAAACATTGTGACAGATCATTTACATGTATTTTATAATTTACTATTTACAGCACTGCTTCCAGGTAGATGTTATTTTCTTCATTTCACCAAAGGAGAAAGGGAAACTTAGTTCAGAGAAATCAAATTATTTGCCCAAGTGCACACAATAGTCATTGTCAGAGCCAGATGTCTTCTGATCTCTCTATGGTATGTTTAGACCATGGCACACGTATGTGCCCTCCTTGGGTGAAGTGTTTACCTTCTGGATTTTCTCATCACACTTCCTACTGATGAATCTTCATACTTTCACAATGCTTCTAATTCCTTTACAACTTTACACCTCAGGATCATTTGTTCATCTGGTGTTGGGAACCCAAGTTTACCCATGCACATTCATGTGTTAGAAATTCTCATTCAATTCACACAGTCTGCACATTTCTGCCTTATTCCTTGAGTTACTGTATTAGTATTCTGGCTAAATTTAATCACACCCGCCTTAATCAGTTGAGTTCTCCTGGCCATCCAAAATGATTTTCTGGAACCGATGTGTTTGTACAATTACTTTCCCACAGATTGGAATATTTACTTTCTGGAGTTCTTTCAATTAACATCTGCACATGAACATCATTGTTCCTTCCATATTGATTTTATTTCTATTTGTTTATTACTTTTAAAAAAAGAGAAAATACAGTACGATATATATGAGGAGTTTTGGAAAGTGACTTCAATCATGGCTATATACCAGGAAATTCTTTCTAAAGGTTTAACATGATAGGATCAGAGGGTGCAAGTGAAATGATTACCTCATTTGGGATTATCTGGGGAGAACCGTAGACTATTTTGTAGCAGCCTCTTATTCTGTAATCTCTAATGGCAAAATCTTGTTTATCAAGAAGAACTCTGTGAGCAGAGGCAAACAATTTGCCTTTATTGATTTTACTGCTAAGTCTGACTGACTGCTTCACCCCAGCTCCAAACTGCCCTGAGAGGACCACACTCCCTCTCTTGAGCGCTTCCCATCTATTGAACTAGAAGTCAACTGCCACCTCTCTTGTGCCTATAAAAGCCTAGCGACCAATTAATTACTCACTTCCTTTACCAAGAGACATCTTGAGGACAGTTTCAATGGATAGAATAGGATAGAATATTAGCCTTATTTAGTCTTGGATTTAAATTTTAAAATGGCCTGAATTCGTAAACAAGACAGATAGAGATTATGGACTACAACAGATTAAAGAGACATAACCAGTTTCAATGTGTGAATATTATTTACATCTTGATTCCAAAACAAATAAACCAGTTGAAACAAATTTTGAGACAATTAAAGAAATGTGAACATTGACTAGACTTGACATTAAGGAATTATTGTTTTAGCTGTGAGAATGATATATAGAACATGTTATTTTTTAGAAGTCCTGATCTTTTAGAGATATATTCTGAACTATTTATGGATTAAATGATAGGATGACTGATATTTATTTTCTCATAATCCATTGCTGAGGAGAGAAAAGTTAGGATTTGAATATAGAACCAAAAAGTTGTTTATTATAATATTTTCTCTGTTTTTGAATGTTCTTTAAACTTTCAATATTAAAAAGATACTGAAACATAAATTAAACCAGGGAGTTTTGCAATCAATTTAGTAACAATATAAAAATACTCATGATGACAATTGCTGACATTTTTGAATGCTAAGCATGTGCTATATCAAGCAGTTTGCACACATAATTTCATTTAATCCTATAACAATCTTGTGAGTTATATACAAATATCCTTATTTTATAAATCATGAAATCATAGCTTAAAGAATTTAAAATTTGCCCAAAGGTACTTACCTGATAAGTGGCAGAGCCAGAATTCTGGATTACCTTCTACTATTGCTATATTTTCAGTATGTAGTCTTTCATTACTGTTTAGATCCCTTCCCTATTTTACATGTATTTTATAATTAATATTATTAAAGGAAGTTTCAAGCAGATATTTTATGAACCAGTTTTCTTCTAAGATGCCTTGGTCGGTAATTGAAACTTCATTTTTCAAAATGTATAGAATTCACATCTCAAGTTTGTTTTCAATTTTTCGTTACTAATGATTTCTTTGTATTATAATTTACCACTGAAGAATTTTCCTAAATTTTCCCATTTCTTATAAATGATTACATTTTCTGATGTGAACTGATTAGATTTTCCAGTTGATAATTCCTTAGCATTCTTTATTAAAGAAAAACACAACTCAACAAGCAAATCACATTGATTTTTTTTTTTTTTTTTTTTTTTTTTTTTTTTTTTTTTTTTGCGGTATGCGGGCCTCTCACTGTTGTGGCCTCTCCCGTTGCGGAGCACAGGCTCCGGACGCACAGGCTCAGCGGCCATGGCTCACGGGCTTAGTTGCTCCGCGGCATGTGGGATCTTCCCGGACCAGGGCACGAACCCGTGTCTCCTGCATCGGCAGGAGGATTCTCAACCACTGCGCCACCAGGGAAGCCCCACATTGATTATTGAATAGCTTTCCTAATAGAAAAATCTTCTTCATTTATTTACAGAAGTCATCAAACTATTCTGAGCCTCAGTTTTCTCATCTGAGCAAGAAGGAAATTGACTCTTTTAAAAGACCTCATGCATAATGATGTTCCATGGAGAAAAATGTCTCCTGATGCTCCTGAGACTTTCCAAGTCCAATGACACATCAAGGATTTTTCGCACTGCTATTTCTTTCATTTCTATGTAATCCATATATCCATATTTGTCCTTTCCTTCAGGTATCTTTTCAAACATTTCATTATCAGAGAGAACATGTTGAATATCCTACATAAAAATAGTACAATTTTTCTCTGTCTCCTTATATTGCTTTATTTTTGTTTTTAGCACTAACATCTGTCAAAGCAAAATTTGCACTGGACAAAATTAAACGGGTAAGAATGACTTTTTTCAAAGTTATTGCTTTAGGGGAGAAGCCCCAACTCAGGTTGAACTCAACTCCTCTGAAACAAAAGATGGAAGGGTTATTAAGCACTAGAGTGAGGGTACAATCTTGATCATCTCTGTTGGCTAATTGGCCTTATGCAGAGGAAAAGTAAACTACTCATATCTTCATGACACAAAGTCATTTTACAACGTGGAACAAAGTGCCCTCCAATGTTAGTCTCCTACCCTTCCAGGAAATTGGAAGATAGGGCTGTTACTTCTTCATATTTACATTTTTAAAGATGGTTCTTAGGTCCATGAGAAAGACATTCTGGGTTGTAAAAATGAGAAGAGAATTTTTAAAAGATTTGTTTCTCGAATGGGCAGAGAAATAATTTACAATGAAGTGTTCTAAAGTAAATGTTCTAAGAAAAGGAAGGTGGGGTAGGTAGGGAGGATAGAATCAGGAAGAAACCTGTTCAAAGTTTAGTCATGCTGTATGAAGCTTCTTGGTCAACCCTCATACTGAGAAGTCAAGGAAAAATTTGTACACTTTTCTTTGTATATATTTAACATTTTCAATAAACATATACTACAAGGCAATATAGCTCCTGCAAGATATTTTGGAGGCAGGAGAGCTGCTGCCTTTACCATTTCTTTACCATTGTTCTCCCTCATACATAAAAACTAAAATTTGAACATTTTCAAAAGTCATATACATTAAACTATTTTAATAGTGAGGTTTGAAATGACCTAATGTTTTTTTTAAAAAAATCTGTATATTATAAATCAATTGAAAATAGAACACTAGATTTACAGTGAAAAAAGAGTATTCTTAATTCTCTTAAGTAGTGAAAAGTTATTTTAAACCAAGTCTGAGGTGAATTTTTCCTAAAATTAAGCATTCCTATCTGACATGGTTCATATTTTAGCTTTCATACTTTTGTCATTTTTTGAATTATTATTAAATTTTTGTTGTCAAGGTCTATTCATTTGAGGTAATTCTTTCCTCCAGGTAACTAGTTTTGCTCTGTTTAAAAACATACTTCTTTTTAATGTATTCACACCAAAGTTTTTCACACTATGAATACTATACATTTGATAGTCCTATTTTTCTAAGCAATTACTCAGTTGGTTTTTCTATTCAAAACCATCAACAAACCAGAATTTTCTCTGAGACTTTGCATTCATTTAGAAAATTCTTTCATAGTGAGCACATTTTTTAGATCATTTTGTCTTTCAAAAAATAAACCCTAATAATACAGGTGGATAAGGTACATTTGTAAGCATTCACTACATTCTACAAAAAGAGTTAGTTGTCTTTTTATGTTATTTTTCTTTAATTCTCATAATAACCCAAGGACAGATGTCCAAGGTCCAAGGATACCTGACTAGTTATTACTAAAGCTGGAAAGGAAACCCTTACAACTAAAGCTACTGCTTTTCCTGTTTTTTCTTTACCTATCTCCTGCTGATCATGCTTTTGTTTATTACAACATTTGTGGACTTTAGTGTAGTTCACTATATTATTCAAGTACTGTAAATGATTGTATGACCAGGCTGAAGAAAATATTTTACATATATATAATTATACCTCTGAGAAGTGTTAGAAAATAGAAACTTTAAGTAATGCTTAAAGTGTATTGATTATAGAAGTAAAAACATTGATTACCCACCATAAATTATATATAATCTAATTAGGAGAATATGCTAACCAGTATATAATATGTTAAATATTAAGCAGAAATAAATTATATGAATATATTTTCGTGTGAAATATTCTAGCATGTTAATTCGTACCAAGTTCTTCTTGCTGAGTGACCACAGACTTTCTACAAGCTGTGAGAACATACCTTTTCCTGGCTCATGATACTGATTTTCACATTTTCCATGTAAGAGAAGATGTTTCCATCCATAACTAAGTCATATCAAAGGGACTAGTGGAAGTTAATGTTTTGATCAAGAATCATAGGTGGGGAAAAGTTAGTGTTTGTCCTTTGATGAATTATAGCTGGACAGAATATAGATAAAGAACTTATAAAAAAGAGAAAAGAAGCAGAACCTACTACAGCATACTCCTGGATAAGATTATGAGCATGTTGTTATCCAAAGAACATGGAATTTCAAAAGTCTTTTGTTTAGAAACCTAGATATTTCAACAAGTATTTTCAGGCTCCACACTACTATTTTGAAGTGCTCATGGAGATTTAGGGGTTGCCAACCCTTGCACCTGAAAAGCTGGACCTTAAACTTCGAAGTGAATACTGGCTCCTACAAAACTCAAGCAGGCCTCCAACTAAGTAGAATGGGTAGGACAATTCTTCTCTATTATTTAAGACTTCTCTGTAGGAATTGTAATGTGCTATGAACCTGAGATGTCGCTGCGGAAATGTAGCAGGACGAGGATAGCAATGAAATGAAGGACATGCAATTTCAAGGAACAATGGCAAGGAATACAGCAACAAATTAAGACCCTGTGCACATTGCCTTACAGTAAGGACTTGTATTATGCAAAGTCTAATGATAAACAATGGACATTATTATAATTTAAGAAAAAAATGTTATTAGGATATGGCAGATGGGGATATTAAGCTGACCTATGATAATTTGACTTTGTTGTTGTTTGTAAATAGCTATCAATCATTAGCTCTTATGACTGAACATAGGTGAGAGATCTAGAAATGCCAAAACAAGCTTAACACCAAATGAAAGTCTCACATTAAGGTAGCTCACACCTACAAAAACACCTCTTCATTCTGGAAGAAATGGGCAGATGAGCCTTTTCTGTAGGCTTGGTGAAGTCCAAGAAAACTATCTTTTAGATATGGCAACATATACCTTGCTCAAAGATTCACTGGAAGCAGATGTAATGATATTCTAGTTGTAACATCAATTATTTCCTCAGTGAGAATCAGGGCACATAATCTGCTGTAATTGGCAGAATGAGGGACTGAACTAGAGTCTTAGAGTGGAGCAGGGGGCACTCATCCAAAGAGTGCTGGCTGACGCTGCTCACTAGGGTCTTCTTTCAGTCACCCCATTGTGGTAGCGCCTGTAAAATATGTCTAGATAATTTACAAATTTTAATGCTGCTGACTTTATTAATGAAAAACTATTTTCAACAGCCCTTATGCTAATGAATGAACTCCTCATGAAGGTGCAGTTAGGGTCAGTTGAAGCGAGTGTACTGGTCACTTCTAGAGTGTAGATGCCTGATTAGTGTTTTTCAAATGTTAACTAACCATCCCTAGATCGCTGATTCCATGTTTGAGTACTTCAAAATAAACCAACCTCCTCTAAAACAGAGATTAAAGTTCACAGACACTAATACATAAATATCAATTTGTCTGTGTTGAAAATATTAAAATTAATTATAGGCAATCTAATGGGTGGTATATCAGTTAGAGCACAAGAATAGGTGTTTCATTTGGAGTCATGAGAAATGAAGCAAGAATTCCACTGCTGAAGCTATTACTCTCTCATTTCCACTATGAGGTTGTGAGGTCTGTTCATATTACTTCACTCAATGAGGGCGTCAGGATTGGAAGTTGTTTTTGGTCACATATTACAAAGGCAGACAAGGCCACTTTTCTCTTAATGGTGGTGATAGAAAAGACCAAATAATAAACCAAATCAGAGTTCAGTCAAACTTCTAGTGCCAAATGGTTTTCCCCCAATATTTCTCATTCAAAACCACATCTATAGGTGTTCACATTTTTTTTGTTTTTGCTTCTGAACTCTGAGAGGAAGAAACTATCATTATTAAAACTCTTAATATTTTCCTGGGGTATGTAGAGTGTATAAAATAAGCATTTGAAAGTGGGGTTCTTATAACATGTAATGAAAGTAAGGTAAAAAAAATACCTGTAATATTGGAAGAAAAGATGAGAATTGGAAGAAGTTTAGAATTGTGGGGGACACTCCATTTTTAAGACAAGAGGCCTGGGTTCATATTCCAGATATACTAACTTCATGAACTTAGGTTGTTCAACACCATAAAAGTAATTTGTTTGTGTCCATAAAATGTGGTCAGTGATATTTTCTCATATATCATATGGGGACTTGAATGAATAATAATGACACATATACCTGACAGAGCAGAGAGACCAGTTTTCTTTTTTTTTTTGCGGTACGCGGGCCTCTCACTGTTGTGGCCTCTCCCGTTGCGGAGCACAGGCTCCGGACGCGCAGGCTCAGCGGCCACGGCTCACGGGCCCAGCTGCTCCGCAGCATGTGGGATCTTCCCGGACCAGGGCACGAACCCGGGTACCCTGCATCAGCAGGCGGACTCTCAACCACTGCGCCACCAGGGAAGCTCGAGAGAGCACTTTTGATTGCTGTTGTTGATGTTAGTAATAGTGATAGTAGAGATGTTCACCTTACCCACCTGGTCTTCACTTTCCCTAATGATGGAGTGTTCATACAAATTAATTATTCTAAACCATTTTAGTACTGCCTGAATAACCAAAGATTTCTGCCAATTACATACGTGTATTTTCCTCTCCTGATTTCTTTCATTTAAAATTCTGAAAAAATGATTAAATGGTCTTTCCGAGACTCCTTTTTCCAATAACTAGTGAAGAACTGAGGATGGAGAATTAACTCAGGGAAACAGGAAATAATAATTATTATTATGGATCATAGAAAAATGTTGACTTTAAAAAATCTAGTCATCATAGAGTACTATCAAATGTGTTATCCATTGCTATTGCATTTTCTTAATTTTTTGGTTGACTTTAACACAGGATAAATTGTAGCAAGTAGTTATTCCCACTAGTCCAAAAATTGGAAAAAGGAAACCACACTGTAATTCAGACTACTGTAAAGAAAAACAAAAATATGCTGCTGGTCATCTGTTTTAAATGATGCTTAACCTCATTGGTGTAAATCAATGAATGAGTAGAAAAATGGTAAGAAGTAAAATGTAAGTTCTTATTAAGCTGAGTAAAATGAATAGAGTGGTAACATGAAAAATTGCAAAAATTGGGAACTAACTGTTTAAGTGTCATTCTTCTTTAACCATGACCAGTGAACTAGAGGAATTCTAATGGTCCATTCAAACCTGATGCCTCCTGAGTTAAAAGTGGAGGATACACAGCCAATGCTGTGAAATTTATATGATTTTGTGTCTACCTTTGAAAATTAATCTATTTGTTGAGAGACATTCAAGAATATATGGCAATTTCCAATGTATAATATACCAAAGATATCATACCATACATATCATACCACTTCAGTATAATATAATATACCAAAAATATGCTGTGCTGTTAAAATTCAGGATTGAAAAGTTAGCTAGAAATGAATAGTTCTCCTTTTTTATGTAGGACTACAATTAAGTGTTATGGGCTACTTCCAATTTTAGAGAAATGATTATCACCTTGAGGAAAGATTGGTCTGTAATCTGAAGAAGACATATGAAAATAACCTGAAGAACTATTTCCAGTCCCAAACTCTCATACACCAGATTCTGAGATGTCTACCTTTCCACATTAAACAATGAGAATCCCTGTTTTTTGAGCCATGCTACTGGGGGTGTATTAGAAGACCTAGATATATTGGAACAATGGGAACAACAAAAATGTGAGAATTTGTTCCTGAAAGATTAAATAATTCAATTCCCTCCATCATGATTAAAATTTTTCAGGCTATTAATATTTATCTATTTAACTTTGCTTATTATATTATCTGATTTTTAAAGGAAATTCTCTTTACCATAACAATTGTCCATAAGCAAACGTTACTTAATATTTTTTTCTAAATTTAAATCTATTGTTAAATCTGCTGGTTAACTCAAGCAACTCAACTATGAAGATACCAAAGATGATAAGAGGGAAATTGAAGAGTCTAAGGAATGAAAGAAGAAACTCTAAAAATCCCTCAGCAGAGGAAATTATAGTCTAGTTAGAAGAAAGCTAAGCAACACTGATAAGTGGGATAAAATATGGACAACGTCATAGTTTTGCTCTTGTCCCCTCCCTTCCAATCCCCATAATTTCCTTAGGGTATTGCTGCCTTTATTATCTAAAAGGTAAAAGTGTGTACTAGCAAGGAGCCAAGTAAATGTGGATATGGTGTTCCAGTTTGGCTGTGATGGGATCAGATAATTGTTTATCTGATTTTAGCACCCCAAGTATTCTCCCCAGCTCCATGTGCTAAGGCACAGATAGATGATTAGAATCCAGGGAGCGATGAGCGAGGTGATGAATGTTTCCTTGAGGGAAACTGGAGGAATGAACAAGATGTATTTGTGATGGAAAACACTTTCCCCTTGTAGGTGAGTTCCCTCATTGTGATGGTTAGTTTTATACATTAACTTGGCTAGGTTATAGTACTCAGCTCTTTAATCTAGTCCTAACCTAGAGGTTGCTGTCAAGGTATTTTGTAGATATGATTAACATCTACTATTAGATTAGTAAAGGAATTCAGTAAAGGAAATTATCCATTATGAAATGTGACCAAATATTAATTACTTAAGAATTCACTCAGAAAATGAGAAAAATAAAATCATTAACTTCAGGACAAAATTTTTAAATGGTACAATAAATAGCAAAAAAATAATAAATTAGAGAAAGAGCAAAAATTAGAACACATAAATTCAGGTGAATTATCTGAAACAACATGACAACAATAAAATACATTATTAATCATCTAATCAATAGCAAAAATAGTTTTTAAAAGGACTAGTTAAAAGTTAGAAAATGAAATGGACAAATAATACAAAAACAAAGGAAAATGAGTAAATTCTAAGAGAATGCTACAATCAATTCTATACAAAAAGAGCTGAAACCCTGAATTTGGGAGGGACAGAAGTACTTTTTTTTTTTTTTTTTAACAAAGCAGTTATCATAGCTAAGGGTAAGGAATTTGATAAAACTCTCCCTTTGTCTACCTGTTCACCACAAGAACTCACAGCTCCCAACCCCAATCCCACAAAATTAAAAATTACAGAAACCTTTGTAATGGAGTTATATCAAACTTTCAAGAAACAGATAAATTCAATTATATTTAAAGATCCAGAGCACATAAAAATAAGAAGCACATTTAAAACTTTTATATAAAGCAAGTATAACACTATGTATATACCCCAAAACATGCAAACATATACAGTAGAATACAACAAAGAAAATCAGAACAATTTAATTCATAAATACTTATGAAAAATTTCTAAATAGCATATAAGCAAACAGAATCCAACAATAAATTGTAACAAGTCAAAAACAAGAAAATTAAACCAGATATTCAAAGATATTTAATGTCAAGAAGTCTAAATAATTAAAAGGAGAAAAGTCACACATGCAATCAATAGTTTATGAAATGCTAATATCAATGCCTAAAAATGTGTATCAGAAATCAATGCAAAAGTGGTTAAAAATATAGATAACTACTTGTATTATGCCAGGAACAGAAAAAAAATATTCAAGTATTGCTTAAAATTTATCTGCAAGTATAAGTCAGTGCAATTTTATGAAATATAATAATGAGGTGGAACTTTTTTAAAGAGACAAAATAATCATTGTTTTGATGAACAAGCCCCAAATAATCTACATATTACTAAATTTGTTATTTTATAAAGTTATTGAAACTAATAACATATTTTAAATCCAGTAAGGTGTGAAGTTATAAAATTATTTTAAATAAGTCAATAAGTACTAAGAATAATAACTAACACATGTTTACTATGAACTAATCACTTTCATAAAAATGATTACATGTATGAAATTTAATCCTCAAAATTGTGTTATAATTATGCTCATTTAAAGGAAATAAAAATAAAATACTTATTGATAAAATTAATGAGAATGTTCAGGATTTATGTGAAACAGAAGATGAAAACCTCTTATAGCCATGGAGGGGGAAAATATATAATTAAATACATGGAAAGATGCACATTGTTCTTTAGAGTATAATTTGATATTTTATTATTCTTAAACATTTTTCAATTTGATGTAAGACCCAACATATAGCCAATTGCTTCTTTACAAACACAAACCAGCTGATTCCAAATTCCATGTAAAAATTTAGACTTGGAAAATAAAAAACTAGTGAGGATATGTCTTTGTGTTGTAGTGATATTACCCTAGCCTGTCAGCCATTAAAATATAATGTCTTTGGAATTGAGCTAATTTGGATTTGTTGTTTAAATTGAGAGAGATAGATAAATGATACAAAACAAACATCAAATCTATCTGTGCATCTATTTATAACATAATTATAATGTTTCAAATCAAAGTCTTGGGACATTGGCTAGCCATTTGGAAAAAGTAAATACAACTAGATTCCTATTTGTGTCACGAAAATAAATTCTATGTGAAAAAAATTAGAATAGAAAAAAAAGAAATACGGTTGGTCCATCAACAAAAATAGCCATCAGCATAGTCTTTTAAATAATACGGAGAAGAATCAAGTTTTTAAAAAAGACAGAGTCAGAAGCAATAAAGGAAAAGATTGATGATAAATCTGACTCATAACATTTTTAAAATGGCAAATAATTCATAAACCACATGAATAGATAAACAGGACAAGATGTATGAAGCACAAATGATGGACAAAAACCTAATTTCCTTATCATAAAAGAGTATTTTTAAATCAGTAAGCAAGTGATCAAAATGACCAAAATGCAAGAGAAAAACAGACACATCATGAAGATGTGGTTCACTGTAATAAATAAAAACAAAGATAAATGGTTTTTAAGCATATGAAAACATAGTCTTGCACGTAATTAAATGCAAATTAAACAAATAAATGAGATGCCATTTTTCACTTTCCACTTTGGCACAGATCAAAAATATGTGATAATATTGTGTAGGTGAGGGTATGAGGAAACAAGTCTCTTCATATCTTGTCTCTGAGAGTGGAAATAGGTAAAAACTCTTGGAAAGTAATGAGAAAATTTGAAAATTCAAACACGTACACTCACCGGGAAATTACATTTCTAAAACTTTTGCAGACGCTTATGTAAAGATGCATATATGCATATGTAAACTACCATATTGTCTGTTGATAATTAACGACTAGAGAAAAATAAACTCAGGCAATAGCAAGATGATTTAATAATTAGGGGCATACACTGACAGACTATGCAGTTATTAATAAGACAGAGGTGGGCTTCCCTGGTGGCGCAGTGGTTGAGAGTCCGCCTGCCGATGCAGGGGATGCGGATTCGTGTCCCAGTCCGGCAAGATCCCACAGTCCGCGGAGCGGCTGGGCCCGTGAGCCATGGCCGCTGAGCCTGGGCTCCGCAACGGGAGAGGGCACAACAGTGAGAGGCCTGCGTACCACAAAAAAAAAAAAAAAAAAAAAAAAAAAAAAAATACAGAGGCAAAAGATTTACATATACATAGAAAAATAATCTTCAAGCTATATTTTCATGTGTGACAACAGGTTATACATCTGGAAAAATAGTCTTATGTCCCTGTGTATGCTATGCTTCTGCTAGTATACAAAAAGATCTGTGTACACACACACACACACAAACACACAAATTTACATTGTATAAGTGTGTATATTTCTGAGAGTATGCATAGTAAATGAATCAGTGTTAGTGGTTCCCTCTAAATATGGCATATAGAGAGCTCCTGGGTGAATAGAGGAGGGATACTGATATTATACAATATATATTATACAATATACAATATATATTATTGTATTTTTATTGTTTAGGACTTTATTATGTTTTTACCATTTCACCATGCATTCCTTGACTATTTCAATGAAGAAACATATAAGTAATTAGTGAAAAATTTTCAGCAGAAATTAAGATGGAAAACACAAGCAACTTACAAACCAATCTCACCATTCTTTTTCGTTGTGACTTTTAAACCTTTCTCCATGGCTTTGATAAGAGTAGTTTTAAATCTTTTGCTTTCCATGGAAATAATGTTTGAGAGCAAAGAGATCATGGGCTTTGAAGTGCAACACTCAGTGTATAAATCACAGTTCTGTAGACGTTGTGTGATCTCAGAAAATAGTATTTAACTCTCATCCTCACTGCCTCATGTTTGGTTATCTAAAATAAGGTTTCAATTTTTAAAAATGTGTACTGGAAATGAAATGAATTCAATTCTGTAAAGTTCTTAGCAGTCTGTGAAATCCTGAACAATTGTCCATGGTTCTTGGGTATTCAAAGTCCTTGACTTATATGAAAATCCCTTTGCTTTGCAGTTCACATCTTTCTTTCTCCAACATGGTGTTAATATTTCAAACAATACAGACTTGTTCCTGGGCTCAATCAACCCAGAAAAGACAATTCAACTTTCCTAAATCATGGTCAGCTACTATAGTCCTAATTGCTTCTTCCATGGATATAAGGGAAAAATAAAACAAACAAATAGCTACAACAATAAAACAAGTTTAAATAGGCCAATGTTTGTCAATATCACTTCTTCATTTTTCATACTCAGAGCTGGAAAGTTTTTTCTCTTTAGGAAAGCCTCTCTTCTTTAGTCATTTATCCCTTTAAACAGTAGCTTGCTTTATTTTACTTTGCTAAAAATGCTTAACTCATTACTTACTGATGCTTCTCTGCCACTATTTCAGAAACTGACCTCTGAACAAATAAAGCTAAATTTTCGCAGGAGGACATGACACTGGAAATACATAGCATGACAGAATCAGCTAGTTTAAAGGAGCTGTATCTAACTTTTGGAATAAAACCCAAGCAAACCAAAACTTGAATCCATACAAACAAAACTGAGGTCATGGTTAGCAGTTATATATGCAAAGAGGACTTAGGAATTTTAAATATCAAAAAAACCTTATATGATTCTACATCTAAATATAGATGCATGAAAGTACACTGTCCCTACAGGTGGCATTAAAATATATTTTAGCAGGACCCATAGAGATGATTGAAGATGAACTAAGATCTTAATTGAATCTGAGTCCTGAGTATCCTCTAAAGCATACATGATGTGAATGGAAGTTTAAGGAAATGTGTCAGCAGGGACCTTAAGAAACTGAGGAAAGTTTGAACTAAAGACTTTTATTTACATCTTATAGCAGGCCACTATTGACCTTTAAAAGCTTTTCATGCCTCAATCCTGAAAACTGTGAATGTTATATTAAAAGGCAAAAATGACTTTGCAGATTTAACTTTAAAATAGGGAAATTATACTGAGTTGTCAGAGTAGCCCTGATATGATAGCATAAAACCTTAAAACGGAGAACTTGATCCACCAGAAGTAAAAGACAGATGCATCAGAAGAGAGAGGCAAAATTGAAGCAATAGATGGGCAAGTCAGAGAGTGCAAGTCTGAGAAGGATTCTGAGTGTTCTTTAAGGCTCTGAGATGTACAGGTCCATATGCAAATGCAGTGAGAAAGCAATTTAGGGAGTAAGGAAGGCCCCTATCTGACAACAAAACAGTAGACTTAGTACTACAACTGCAAGAAATGGTTCTGCCAACAACATGAGTGACTTTAGAAGCAGGTTCTAAACTTCCATCCACACCAGAATGCAGTGGCTGACATCTTGGTTTCAGTTCTGTGAGGCCCCAAAAGAGCCCCAAATTAACTATGCCATGCCCATACTTTCAACCCATGGAAACTGTAGAATAATAAATGGGTATTGTTTTACAGCTAATTTGGGGTAATCTGTTACAGTTGCATTAGAAAACTAATACACTTCCCTTCTAAATTAGATTATTTGATCCCTGGAGACTCTAAACAATACCATCCTAAATCAGGGAGTTGGCTAGATGTTTATGGAGAACTCAGGAATAGAATAGACAATAGTAAAATAATGAAATACAGGTGATTGAAGGCACAAGTATACATGATTGAAGTCTATTAAAAACTCTCATCCTCATTCCCTCTACACCCATAGTATTTCACAAATCTTAAGGGGCTGACGTATTACCAAAGAGCTTGTTACAAATTCAAGTTTCTAGGCCCTGTCCCCAAAGCTTTACATTCAGGTGGTCAAGTTTTACAGCTAATTTGGATACAAACTGCTCTGAAACTACATGTTCAGTAGCATTTTTCAGAATGACTACTCTCACAATTTCTAAATTATCCATTTTATTTACCATACCTGTGTGTGTGTGTGTGAGTGTGTGTGTGTGTGTGTGTGAGTGTGTGTGTGTGTGTGTGAGTGTGTGTGTGTGTGTGTGAGTGTGTGTGTGTGTGTGTGTGTGTGTGTGTGTGTGTGTTTAACAGACATTCATTGAGTAGCTACAATTCAAAGCATTATTCTGGGTTGCAGAATGATAAGTGCTGATAGAGTGCCTAACTTCAGGGAGTTTCTATCTAAGTAAAGAGCTAATTGGGTACACTAAAAAGTATGAAACAGCAGGACAGCTGTAAGCACAGTAAGACCAAGACCAGTAATAGTATTTGGGAGGAAAACAATTGCAGGTAAGGTCACTTACATGCAATTGTAAGAAGTTAAACTTAAAGTGGCATTTAATGTTGGTTCAAATTACCCCAGGTGTAGAGGGAAAGCTAGAGCCATGGCAGAAGAAATGACATAAGCCAAAGCAGACAAGTGGAAAGAGATCACATTGTGTTCTGTGTTTGTGTTCTGTGTCTAGCTCCTCCTGGATGCCTGCCTCGTAGGGCTTCCCTGGAGTAGTCAGGATGAGAAAGAAAGCTTTGCTTGTGCTGTGGAGTTCTCATTTCAAATCCCTGTTCCTCCAAAAAGTCCTTCAGTCTCCTCCCCGGGTCTTATTGACTTTGGGGTATATTTCTATTTCTAAAGTTCTTCGGTTGTATCCACCTACTTAATATTAATGTGTGTATTATTTTAAAACACCAGGACCAGGGTCATGAAAGTGAATTTAAAGACAGAACAAAAAGCATTTGGAAAAGAGGAAGGTGAAGAAATACAATCTAATTCTTGTTTAGCTATAGTTGTTAACGTGATTCTTTAAAAATATAACCACAGGGTCATGTGCAGGCCATGGTGCTATTATGTGTATGTGTTAATAAATCATAAAAATTTTTTCTCAAATTTATTATTTAAATTATTTTCATTTCCCACTATTTAACATTGGAATAGATTTTCATCTATTCATTTTTTTTTGCATCTGTGCAAATTCAACAGTTATCCTCCTCTTTCTCATGGACTTTCTTTTTTTCCTGGGAACCTAATCAGAAAGCTCATTTGACTAAAAAATGATGTCAGCCTTCACCATTCAGTCCAATTCACATTTTCAGCCTCGACTTAGGTGACACAGGTGCCTTGCTCACTGCATGAATCACTGCCCTTACATTTTCTTTTCATTGCATACGCCATGTTATAAGGAAATATAATAATCCATTTAAACACATTGACAAGAATATTCAGGTTGTTTCAGTGTTATCTTTCCCTTTGCAGTGACCCGCAGATGTCTTTTTATTCTGGTGCTCTCCACATTTCGAGTAGGGATAAGAAAATGCATTTTATAGTGGCCAAACCAAGAGCTTTTCTGCATTGGCTGATTCTGATTTTTGAGCTAAGTATGGGGATTCAATTGTATTTATTCATACAATATCATTTAAAGCTCATATTGGAGATGCAAAGGTTTGCTGAACATCAATAGGTGTAAGAAAACCAAGCTAAACAACATAAATTATATTTTCTGTAAATTATGTGTAGGTTTGAAATTAAGTTAAAATAACCTGTTGAAATAACAGTAGTAAGTTATAAACCCTCACTCTTAGAGAAAAAGCGATTTTCTTAACCTAAAATGTATGCAAGTTTCTTCCAAGTTGAAAATTCCAGTATTAATTCTAACTTTCCTTCTTTGAGAATAAAAGTCACTTCATATAATTCACTCTTGTGTTCCACTGGGGCACCCATATATTTAATGCTGAAATTCACTTTTCTTTGCTACTTCACTATATTTCCCTATTACAGATTTCATTTTCAGATGTCTGCATATCTAGTTAGCAAGAAGATTGTATGGAGTCTCAATATTCAATTTATATATAATAATAGCACCATTTGTATCAAATGCCATTTTATTCTGTGGACTTTTTTCTTTTCTTTTTGACAGACACAGTGAAAATCAATTCCATTTCAGAGGTCCAGTCATTTTGAAGTGTACCTTTTTTTATTCCTATAATGTCAAATGCCTGCTTAATAATGCTTTAAATATTTTAGATATTAGACATTTGCCTTAAGTCAGATATTGGATGATAGTCTGCTGCTGTCATAATATTTGATTCTAATTTTAAGTTCTTTGGTTTTATACTTTAAAGGTAAACTATAAACCTTTTTTTTTTTTTTTTTTTTTTTTTTTTTGTGGTACATGGGCCTCTCACTGCTGTGGCCTCTCCCGTTGCGGAGCACAGGCTCCGGACTCACAGGCTCAGCGGCCATGGCTCACAGGCCCAGCCTCTCCGCGGCATATGAGATCTTCCCAGACTGGGGCACGAACCCGTGTCCCCTGCATTGGCAGGCGGATTCTCAACCACTGCGCCACCAGGGAAGCCCTATAAACTTCTTTCTTCTTTGCTTATTATTGCATTAATTTATACCAATAGATATGCTATAATGTGCTACATCTTTTTTTTTTTTTTTTTTTTAAGAATCATTTACCACCCAAACATCTAAGCAACAAGCACTTTTGTATGCCTTCTATAGGCAGAGTATAACCTGTCTCTGCTGATTGGGTGGATATAAAGAGAAGATGAGGCCTATACATTGAGTTGAACTGACCCTACCTTTTGGAAATATAGTCTTTACATATAGGTGTTATTTCCTTCTTACTTATTTCGTATTCTTACTTTATCTTGAGTCAATTTAAATGACCCAAGATTGAAACACTCTTCTGGCATTATCATTTAAAGCATATAGATGTTTTACAAGAACCTTTTGAAGAGAATAGAAAAAGCTGACTTTGGGGGGAAGTTCTGCATCTATGTCCTCATGCATTCTGTATTTCCCGAGAAGGACATTACCACAAAAGAGCATGAACTTGTTTAAAATTCTCAACTAGGTTTACCTCGCTGTCATGGCAAAGGAGTGTGAAACCTTATCCTGTTTTAGAGAGAATATATCCCTTAACCTGTGTATAAAAGTAAGTCTGGGTTCAACGGGATACTCATTTATATTTTAAGTACATCTGTTTAGAATTAAGAATGAGATACCATTTCTAATATTGATCCCAACAGAGAAATATGTCCATATTCAAAACATCCATATGTCACATGCTTCATGGCATATGAGAAGTACGGGCATTGAATAGGGGATCTTCACATGTGACTCAAGCTCATGTAACAGGAATTTCTAACAGCAGAATATTTCAAGCACCTATCTCAAAGCTGGTAAAAAATATAGAGACTATGCCCATTGAAGGTGATGGTACATATTACCTTGACCTAAATGAGATGGGATAAAAGGCAAACCTACATTTATATATATATATTTTTTTTAACATCTTTATTGGAGTATAATTGTTTTACAATAGTGTGTTAGTTTTCCCTCTACAACAAATATAAATATTATCTTTTGAAGAATCACATCCTGGATGTCTTTACATTTAAGCTGAAGGAAAGATTTTGCTGATTTAATTCAATATCTACCCTTTAGAAGTGTCTAAAGAGAAAATGATAACCCCACATACTGGCATTTTATCCTCTGATGACAAAATATATAAACTAACTAGAAATGTAAGTCTTATTTTTTTTTCCTCCTCTAGCCTACCAAAGCAGTCAAACGGGATTAGTACAACAACCAATATAAAACCAAGAAACTTTTGTAACATAATTTATATTTATGAAGTTTTTTCACATATAAACTTTTGGCTTATCAAAAGAATTCCGTAAACTTGCTGGGGAGTGTCATGATTATTCTCCTCACTTTGAAGATAAGAAAATGGAATTATCATAAGTTACATAACTTGATTAAAATTAAAGGTTAGTAGTGAGTACAGTCAGAACTCACTTTAAGCCTTCTGAGGCCGTTACAAAACCCTAATTTGTCTAGAAAAATAGAAAAATGAGATTTCTGAAAACCTCTAGATTATACAGTTTGGGAACATAGATTCTTCTTATCTTTGTATGGATCTCATTAAAATTAATCAAGTATTATTTCACCAGGTTCTTATTGTGAGAAGTCTGTCTCGTGTTAACGCTGAGTACTTACATAAAAAGAGCAACTCATTTACAGCTTATGTAATATAAAATCAGCTGCCTCTGAGATTTATAAAATTAGAATACATAGTACTACCAATATGTTAAGGCTCTTAAGGTATGAGGAAAGAGAGCATCTATACTTTCCTGAAAGTATTTAACTATTCTTTAATCCCTAAATGTTGGCCAGTTAGGATTGCCAGTGAGAAAGGGGAACTATTTCTTTTCCATCCACACATCTTTTGTATTCCAGGCCAACAGGCATTGCTGTTGTTGTCATTGTCATTGAGTGAATGGATGGCTGGAGGGCTAACTATTCTTGAGAGGGAAAATAAAATGTCTCAGTAAGAAAAAACAACCTCAATTCTTGTGGCTCTATTTAGTTAAGGTTAATCTGTCTCTTACCTTTTCTCTCTAGGCAAGTTTTATTCTCTAATTCTTTGCCATTCGTGAAATGAGGATTTGGTTTATTTATATCTAATGCTAGAGATGCAACAGGCATAGCTCAGCAAAGTGCTAGAGGAAAGAAGGTGTGATCTTCTCTGGCTTATGTAAATGGATGGTTTGACTCAGGCCATTACTACTGTGACATTAGTGACTACTTCAACAAGCCTCTGGAGGACAGAGCCTGAATTATTCCTTCAAGAATTTACTTGGCACGAGCTATTGCCTGCATTCAAAATAGCTTGTCCTATTAATTGGATATTACCCTAAAGCTTCCTCTATTATGGAAAGGGTGAAATTTTCTCTTAATGTTAGATTTTTGTTCTAAACTGTATTTGCATAAACAGGGCTGGCTCTAGGAAATTGCTAATGAGCCTTTGGATACAGTCATCTGAATGTTTTCTAAATGTTCTTTGCTGACTTAGAAACCACATACGACCCAATTAAAGAAGTGTGCAAAACATGACCCATAGACAAATTGCCCATTTCAGGTGGCACGTAGCTTGCTCAGACCTTATTATTGGGAAAGAAAAACTGAAGAGAAAAAGAGACTAAGGGGTAAACTGCTCAGTAATCTTGTCATGCACCTCATGCCACACATTCATTAGAGCACCAGATATTTTAAAGCTGAACACGTAGATTGCTACTCACTGGTAGATATTGGTTAGTGAATGAGAATCCTTGCAGTCTCTGAAGTGGTTTGAGCAATGAAAAACTCCAGTGGACTAAATGATTACAGATAAAGCAGAAGTTCATGGATTCAACATCATGCCCATGATCATTTGGATCTTTTTCACTTTATAGTATCAGAGCCTTGGAAATAATTTTTGTGAGCATTTGTTAAGATGTCGGAGTTCTCCAGACATGTTGTGACTTCTGAAATTAAAAATGTCTGAGCAATGTCTCCTGCAATATTTATGGCAAATGTGTGTTTAGAACACTGATTATAAAAATGATTTTGTGGTATTTTCTTCATCTCTAAAATCTCCTTGCAGTACCAGCTAATATCATCTGATGGGAATTTGCCTGCATGTTCTATTATTGATTCCTTTGTTTCCCATAACTCTGGGTTTGTTTATAAATGGGAAATGAATGCAAGGATTTATCATTCAAGAGCTCCCCCACCTTACTGGAGATCTCAATGATTCCGTCTCACTGACCTCTTTCTTTTTTCCTTCTGAGTTGAGAAAAATATTTTAAATGACATTAATTACATGAAATTATGTGTATATACATATATATCAATTTCATATATCAAATACATGTATATATATACACATATATAATTCAGACCTGATGTAAGCATTTGTAGTGCTAACCCCCAACTCAATACAAATTATATCAATTGTCCATCAGTGCATTTAGTAATTGGTAGATCAGAGCAATCATAATGATTATCTGCAAACAATAAGCAGCATGGCTTCTCTTGTGTGTAACAGCTGACAACCAGCCTAGGACACAACCAAGAAAGAATTAAATTTAAGGAATTGGTAAACAATCATTATCATAAGAAATTATTATTTATGTAATATCACTAAAACCTTGATTACCAGTAAATTAAGAATAAAAAGCAAAACATTAATGATCCCTAGTGGTGTGCAGTGTACCAAAAGGGATAAAGGTAATATGTGTGGCAAATGCCAATTAGACTAGAATCTAAGAACCTGAGTTCTAGTCCCTTCTCTGACACTACTTGCCCTGGGAATATCAGCGTATAATTTACCCACTGTGGATTTGGTTTCCTTAATGAAATTGAAATACAGCAGCTGTAAATGTGGTGTCATCTTAGATATTGAATCTATTGTTCGCAGCTATAAAATTCTGTATAAAATTTTTAAAAATCCAACTACTCTTTGATTGAAGTAATAAGACAAAGGGAATGAATAAATCCCAACATAAGCAAAGAGCTTGTTAATAATCAAAGATGTGCAGGAAGCTGTGGAGCTAGAGCGCCTTGTGCAGGAAATGGGAGGGTGTTTTACAGTGAAGCTCTGAGGGACCAAGCAGCAGCAGATCACAGAAAGAACTTACAAAAATATGTTCTCAAAGATTAGTTACCCATCCTGAATTGTAAATATCGGAGGTCCAAGATGTAACAGGAAACTTTCTGCCCAGGAAATGTAGACGATGAAGACATGTAAAGTATATTTCTGGTAGGTTTCCAGTGGAAGAGACTGGGGAGGAGTCCTGGGATAGAAAATATCAGAAGTTTTAGTAAAATGACATGTCTTAAGTGCATATCATTTACCTTGGAGTCCAGCAAAAGTTGGTTACAGTAGTCAATGGGAACTTGGGTTGCACAGGCAGGGACAGAAGGCTTCCTGAATCTATCTGTCTTCAAAAAGACAAAATGAAAACTGATAGAAGGGCCATATTTTGATAAGACATTTGTTCCTCTAGGCAACAGAAGAGGTAGCCTTTGAGATGGAAAACCTGGAGGGCAATCTTGGATGCCATCACCCTCACCACCAGACAAGAAGTAAAATAAAAATAAACCAAACAGTGCAACTGGTTCAAAAAAGCCCAACTCCTTCAACTATTGGTAACTAAAAGGGATCCAGCAAAACAATGCTATAATAAAAGTTGTGAGGAAGAGCAGTAAAACTTACTAAAAGAGGAAAAGCACTGATCGGCAAATACGTTGTTGCATATTAGAAGAAAATTTTAACTGAGGATTCCACCAAGAATTATACATAGGAAAGAAAAAGGCAAAACTCAAATACAAAAGCTCAGGGAAGATATGTCTTGAACCTGAGAGAAGCAGAATAAGGGAACTGGCAAAATTGTGACCTAGCAAAATTCAGAAAAGGAAATGAAGGAAACTCTTAAGAATAGATGAAATTGAGTGAAGCCCAAGAGAAGAGATGATGTGGGACACAGTGGAAAATATGGAGAAGAGAAATGAGGAATTCCCCCTCCCCAAAACAGTACATGCACACATACACACACACACACACACACACACACACACACACACACACACACACACACAAATAATCAAGGAGAAAAGGAAGAGTTAGAAAATGAGAGAAGACAGTGAAAAAAGAATGTATCACACCAATGAAAAAAAATGAATGTTTCAAAATATAATAATAACAGGAACACTTTAATCTACATATTGAAAGTTCCACTGTATACCAGGGGAAATGAAATACATTGGTTAATAGTAAGATATATCCTAATACAGTTATTGGAATTTTAAAATAAACATTTTGGCCTAAGAGGCAAAAAATCAAGTCACTTGTAAAGTGAAAACAAAAGAAAGAAAAGAGAGAGCTTTTCCTCAGGCAACTCTAGCCAATTATTCAACTCTAAAAGACACTGGACTTAAAATATTCTTAAGAAGAAAGAGGTTGAGCCAAAGATTTCATATCCAACCAAGATCTTTCAATTATAAAAGCTACAGACAAATAGTTTTTTGTTTGTTTGTTTGTTTGTTTTTTTCCCAAGAATCTCCTGAGGAATCTAATAGAGAATGAATTCAGCCTACCAAGAGTTAGGGTTGAAAATTTAGCCAAAGCCACAAGAGCAAGCAATAAATATATTGAACAATAAAACTAAGTTCTAAAGGAAAATGTAGACCAGAGTGGCAAAATACAGTATAAACATGATTAAACAACTAAAAATATTGAGAAGGGCATGAGGGGAAAAGTTGAGAACTTACAGGTTGCCTCATATGTTACAGCTATAAGCCAAAACATAACAAACCTGACAAATCAATTAGTAGAAGTGTATTTGACTGTACACAGTTGAACACTAAGAAAGAGTATATCATAGGTCAAATCTTTGAATATAAGAGAATGATAGAGAAGAGAGGAAAAGGACAGAAAAATATTTTTCATAGGATGAAACTAATAGTTACTCTATACAGAAATACAGAACTAAGGCATATTATAAAGGTAATCTCTGGAACAATCATTGAAACTTTTTAAATATTGTAAAATGCAGCAAACAGGGAGAAAACAGAGAAAATACATTTAAAAAGGAAAAAAACCTGCAAACATAGATAAACATAAAATAATTAGCAAAAATTAAGATCAGACATATTATTCTCATCAATACATGTAAGTGATTATAACTGATCTATTAAAGGAAATGAGAAAAGACTTCAGTTTATATTACAAAGCAAAAACTAAAGCTATGAAGTATAAAAGTGATTTACCAAAAACAACGTTATATAAATCTTGAAAAAACTGAGCAACGTTGTTTCAAGTACATGCCTCCAGCTAAAAAGCAACAAAGATGACAAATAAAGGCACTTTATAACATACAATGAGGAAAATAATTTTGAAAATCCATATACCAGATTACATGGCAGCAACTTGGTCAAACAAGAAACACAGGAGGCAGAGGGAAAAATAACAAGAAATATGAAGCTTTAATAAATCTCTCTAATTTCAAAATAAATTACGTGAGACAAAATAAATCAGAATATATAAAACCTTAGTCCTATAATTTATAAAGATATCTGGTTAATCTTTATTTAACTTCAGTATCCTATAAATCAGTAACACACTTTTTTTGAATTCCATGGGATATGTATATAAAATAGATAATACATTGTGTATGTGCCTCTTCGTGTGTGTGTGTGTGTGTGTGTGTGTGTGTGTGTGTGTGTGTGTGCAGAGAGATAGAGAGAGTTACGTGATTGTGGAGGCTGACATGAGCAAAATCTGCAGTAAATACAGGCAGGCTGCAGACCCAAGATGAGCAGATCTTGCAGCTTGGGTCCAAAGGCATCAAAGGCAGAATTATCTCTCCCTCAGGGGATTCAGTCTGTTTTCACTTAAAATCTTCAACTGAGTGGATGAAGCCCACACATATTATGAAGGGGAATCTCAAAGTCTAGTTATTTAAATGCTAATCTCATCTAAAATAATAGCTCACAGCAAAACCTAGACTAGCGTTTGACCAAATATCTGAGGACTGTGACCTAGCCAAGCTGACACATAAAATTAACCATTAAATTTAGACGTGTGTGTGTGTGTGTGTGTGTGTGTGTGTGTGTGTGTGTGAAGTATGACATAAATGTTTTTTAATGCTACAAATTTTTTGGTAAAATCATTTGCTGATGTTACACCAGCCCATAAAAATAAGTACTTCAATATATACTGACAGGTGTCTCTGCTGTTAGACTTGGTGGCATCCGTTCCTGTCATCCCAGTATATTTTCCTTCCTTCTTCCTTTCAATGTTAGAACCATTGCACCACCAAGTTTAAATGGGTACATGGCTACTCACTTTAAAAACTAAATTTTACAGTAACCCTTGTAGCTAGTTATCTCGAGGTCATTTAGTTTTGCCAATTAGATACAAATGGAAAGAGTGTATGCACCTTCCAATCTGCATCTTTAAAAATACAGTTACTTACTGTTCCTGCTTTTTCTTCCCACTTCCCTCAGGCTGGATGCCAGAAATGGGAGTGACTCAACTAGAAACAGAAATTCCATGTGGAGATGGAAGCATAATAAAATAGAAAGAACCAAAGTCTCAGAATAACTTCATGGTACAGAGCTATCCCACTCTCTCCTAGATCAGCCAGATGCTTATGCAGAATATGAGTAAACTTTCTTGTCTAACCTATATCTGGAGTCTCTTTACTATTGTAGTGTAGTCTTTATTCCAGCAATAAACAGTACACTTTTTACCAAAATTTCCATTTTACAAGTAATGCTGTGATGCATATGTCATAATTTTTTTCTGTATTTTTGATATTTAAGAACTTCTATTTATAAATTGTTTTATGAAAAGATTGGATCCACTTGTACTGCCACCTTCTGTTTATAATAATAGTGATATCATTGAAACCTAAATCCATGAAATTCCTTTATGACCTGAGAGAGATCAAAGCTATCTTCTCTTTGTGCTTAATCAGACTTTTTACATACTCTATTCACTCTGCTTCTTTCCCTTAACTCTTAGAATTATTTAAGTATAGGAAATACCACTGAAGTTGAAAGGGCTGGGAAAGAAAAACTACATTTGGTTTTCCTTCAGGGCTTAGAGGAAGAAAATAATCATCTTCATTACATGGTATTTTTCATCTTTAACCTGACTTTCAGTAATTAAAACCTCTAATTACATTTATTAAAAGGCTACTCTAAGATTAATTATATTTGGAGGGGAAAGTGTTAAGGAAAATTTCTTTTGGATTTTCCTTTGACTTCAAATGTTTCTTACTGTTGACTCAGTTCAAATGGCCCTCCATGTGATGCTCTGATTACACTGTTCTTTCCACTTCAGATGAAGGGAAGCTCAAAGCCCATCTGGAGCTTTTATCTTTAAGCCCTCCACCCACCTCCTTAACCCTGTGTTGCTTTGACCTACAGTCAATTGGACAATTCCATTATTGTGAAAATGCCCTGTTGAGAATGTATAGTTTAACCCTATTTTAATTTTGTTTATATGAATATTTTTCATACGTTTTTAGAGACCAAGATTTCTGACAGCAGCCACACTCCCACAAATGTGACAGTGACTCAAGTGGTGAAGATGAATCCCCGGCAAGCACTGATCACAACATCTCTTAGCTGGCAGCTTGGGGAGCTCCAAGCCTGCTTTCCCTTGGCCTGTATTGCTCTCAAGGAGCCAGCATGTTCCCAGACATTTTCTCAGGCCCAAACTGTCATGACTGAGGCAATTAATGTGGTAATGAGCGTCTGGCATCCAAAATGTTATTTCCTGCAGGGTTTGTCACATATTTCAGAGAACATTGGGAGCAAGCAAAATTCTGCTTTGTCCCTTCCCATCTCCAAATTGTTGGCCCTTGAAAATCTCATACATTAAATGCATACCAGGGGAACAGACATACAAAATAGGGGGAGAAGGGAGCACTTGAAATTTCCGAGATGCAAGATGAGCTTGTGAAAGTGGGGTGATACAGAGAAAAGAGGTCCAAGAGAATGTTAAGTATAATTGTTTTCTCTACTGCCAACTTTTACAAACTAACATTTCTTTAATTCAGATTAACTCTAAATTTCAACACATATTTATGGGAGACTGAGCTTCCTCCTGAGAATCAGAGGGTCTCACCTTTTCTGTACACATGAAACTGCATCATCACATTGAAGAAGAGTGCACAAGACTGAGAACAGATCTCTGGCAAATTTCTGACACAAACGTACAGTTTTCTAGGCATCTATGTCTCTGTAACTGAACTCAATTTTAAGATAAGGAAGTGTTTCATTTAAATTGTGAGGTGAGAAAAGTTACGGAAGGTTCACTCCTATAAAATTTCCTGAAGCAAATCTGCAGAATGTCTTTTCCTCTGATGGGGTTTCAGTGCCATGTGTAATAACTATTCTCTGAAACAAATACAGCAGACTCATCAATGTGATACATCTTTTAATTACTAAATTAACTAAACCTTGATGATGGAAATCGGAAAACAATAGATAATGCTTGGGGAAGTGGCACAGTTTGTTAGGGCCATTTTCATCCCTTTTTACCATTTGGGATATTTTGTAATGAAGCCAAGAGTGTACATGTCAGGTTTAATATTCTAAGATTTTATGACCTGCATGACGTAGCAGATTCTCCAAGAGTGGACATCTGTGCTTGTTCATAGGTATCTTCCCATTACGTATGACCCCATGGGACATCTGGAGTATTCGCATGTACCTTTAGGGAACACTTTCAGGAGAGTAGTGCTTTGTGAGTGGTGCTTCATAACTGCAATGCAGTGGCTGTGCAGATGGTCACATTTTCCTAAATCCATGTCTTTTTTCTAGCTCTACAGCCTAAGAAATCTGATATAATACAGCTGTCTCCATATGTGCTCACAAAGGTGGAACCATTGTCTCTTGCTTAAAAGTCTGCATACCTTTCTCCATACCTATGGCTTAGATAATAACCCACAATCTTTCACTCTCTACTTCCCTTAGCCTATTACACACAGACCTACAAGGAATATCATTTGAAAATAATTTTTTCTATACTATTCGTAAAAATACAATTAAATTACTGAGATGTTGAAAGGGAGAGAGAAAAAGAGCAGAAAGATAGAATGGGGCAACATAGTAATAGTGTTTGGGTAATCTACTGCTGCCTAAAAGCTACCTCCCAACTGTGCCTTGAATAATAGCACCATGGTCAGATCTCTCATCTGTGACAGTCAGACTGCTGGGGCGGGAATCATCATGTATCTGGTTATGAACTGGAAACATCAGCTAGAGGATGAAGCACCAGCCCTACGTGGTCTCTCAATCTCTAAGTTATTTCTACATCATGGTGGCTCAGGGACTTCTTCCATGACTACTCAGAGCTCAAAATGCATGTGTCCCAAAAGAGAGAGAGTCAGAAGGGAACTTTACCACAGTGTATGAATTAGTCTTAGAAAGCACACAGCAACTTCCAACACATTCTATTTGTTAGAAGTGAGTTATTAAAGCCAATCCATATTGGGGAGAGGATTAAAATCCACAAAAAGTAGGGAGGGTTGTCAAAGAATTGTCAGATGTATGTAAAAACCACCACAAATAAAAATGTCATTTATTTTCTATTTCTAACATTAATCCTCACAATAACAATATGTTAATGATAATATCTATACTTTTTCAGATGCTTAGTACATGCCAGGCATATTAAGGGTATCATCTGCAATATATCCTCTAAAGTAGCTACATTAAAAAAAAGTAGCTACATTTTTATCCTCAGTTTAAAGATGAAGACTGACATTTATAGAGGTTCATAATGTGCACACGGTCCTACTGCTAGTAGAGGTGAGAACTAATTTCTACCAGGAACTTAATACCCCAAAGGACTCTCTCTTCAGCAGTACCCTCTACCCACTACACCAACCTACATATCCTTTAACTTGATATTCTACATAATATTGATCCATGGGGCAGGCATCCTACATGATTTTGCTTGTTCTTTGGTTATATCATTTTACATCTTGCTAATCTACAAATCAAATATTTACATTGAACGAAAATGCTGTTATGCATATAAGAGATGTCACTGCTGTTCGTGAACTCATGACACACTCTCGGAGAAAGCAGTGGATAGTAAAAGAAATTAACTTGTAAAACCACTAATTTATGTTGACACAGAGTAAAACTGAAAATAAGGAGGAATTTGTAGCTGATAGGTAACACCTGGGAAAACTGCTGAGTGGTTCTTTCTTAATGGGAACATTCTGAAGTATTGTAAGACAGATGACAGTATTGTCCACTATTATTACCTCTTATTCAGCAGGAGTTATTAAAAGAGCCTCTAAGCCAAGTTGCTTAAATCATCAATAACATTCATGTAAACACCCACCACAGTATAACCAGATACATCACTCTGGGGAAGCACGACAACTGACTCAGGGCAAACAGTGTGTTAAAACTAGCCATGAATATATCTTGCATAATAATGTAAGAATCAAACATACTATATACTAGTCCTAGAGGTTTGAAATAATGTGTATGATGATGACTTCATTTTAATGACTTATGCACTAATAAAGGATAATAAGAAAGATCAATCATGGCACTTAAGCAATTCTTAAGTATTCTTCATTTTACTGTTTCATGATATTTTACCTTCAAGCTATAGAATATCAACCAAAGTTGGTAAATCTAGTAATAAAGAACTATTCACAGTCAATTTTATACATACTTAAAGGATCTGAGGAGCTGAATATGAAAAACATACACTGCACATTTTAGTCTAATTTTATATTAACTACTTTACATTTCCCACATGTTTTAATCTTTAAGGATTACCACCTTCACTCTTAGACTTGAAAATTACCTGTACCTTCACTTCATAGATATTTAAACATAGAGTGTAAGCTTTTGGTTATTAAAACATGAGTTTTGAAAAATTAGATTGACTTGGCATGAATGAGGGATTTTAAGCTAAGAATTCAATGGATAAACTCAGTCTTTGTTACTCAGTGTGTGCAATACTTAGGGCAAGTCTCTAAATCATTTAGTAGTTTGAGTTCACATTTAAAGATTGTACTATTAGAGATTGTATTTCAAATGTACTTTTCTCTAGAATGCCTTATACATGATATGAATGATTATCTTTGAATCCTGGAGGAAGAAGGAGCATCATCACTCTGTAAATTGGGAAAAGAGACATACTCAGTGTATATGACTTATCACAGAGCCAGTTAATAAAATATTTCCTGGATGTCATTCTCCTCCCCCACCCCAACAAAAGTAAGTCTACTGACCCTCAATCTGGATTTCTGTTTATTATATCATTTCCATTAATGGAAATCAGAAGCACAATAGCAGGAATTATTCCTCAGTGCACCAAGATTGACTCTTTTACTGTACCAAATATTCAAAGAGGAAAATTAAGGATCTGTGTATTTTTGGTACCACTTCTAGCAGGGGTGACATATAAACCTTCTTTACATCCATCCTCCTTCCACATAAAAAGAGACAAGACAAAAGGAACTCTCTTTTTAGAGGCATTAGGGTTAGAATTAGACTACCAAGCTCTAATCACGTGGGAAAAAATGCCTAAAACTCTTCTTTATTCTTAGATACTCCACCATAAACATTATAAAACAATTTATTGAACATTATAAAACTAAATTAGATACTCCACAAATTCAGGGTGAATACACTATTTCATCTTTTTTTCCCAGTTGCTCCCTATACACTGACATGTCTTACTATCATAAACTTCATTTTTGGCAAGTAATACTTCCCTCTCCAAAATTATCCAGATTCAAAGGTCTTGTTTATTCTAACAGAAGTTAGAATTTTGCATCCAATGTCCAAATGTCTTTTTCTTCAATTTTGGCACTGTGATCTAAACCAGCATCATTTTTCTCTTGAAACAGCATCCTAAATTATTTACCTGAAGTCCCCTTTGTCTGTTCAACACAAAGCACCCATCATGATAGTTGATAAATGTAAATCAGGTCATATATTTCCACTTCTAAAAAAAGTCCATGGCTTTCCATTGCACATGCAAGAAAATTCAAACTCCTTAGCATGGGCATAAGACTCTCATTGTATGACCCTTATTACCTACCTCTCCAAGTTCATCCCCTACTACTCTTTGCTGATATACCATGAGTCAACAACATTAAACTTCTTTCTGTTCCTTCAATAATCCGATATTGTTTGTGCCTTTAGAACTTTTGAACTTAGTGCTTATTCTTGATAGAAACCTACATCCAAGAATGCTAAGTGTGGCTTTTTTATATCACTCAATATAATATGCACACCTTCTTTCCCCACAAGCCCAGCCATTTTCCACTATATCAATTAATTTTTATATTGTTTTGACAGTTATCATTATGATAAATTTTTGCTTCTCATTTATTTATTCCCCTATTACCTCTGTCCTTATTACTAGAACCTAAGTTTCTGAGAGTCAGTTTTCTAGATTGTTAGAATATGGAAAAATGTCTGGCACATAGTAGGCTTTTGTTAAATGTTTGATGAGTAAATCTTTAGTGAATTTTTAGACAAATTTGAGTCATAAAGTGCCTGATGAAAATCGACTTCCTTCACCACTGCTGTTGCTTCATGTTGTCACTAAAGTTAGATGCAGGAGACCAGACAGGTAGACCAAGGACTACTGACTAAAAAAAAAATGGCAAGAAAAGACCAATAAGTCCTCACGAGTCAAGATGCTGGAGGAACAAGGCATAGCTTGGGCTGCTGATGTTATAGGAGGAATAGTCTCCTAAGGACTCACTGAAAATGCTGGAAACTCAGCTAGGCCTGGGCTGTGAATAGTTTTCACTTTTTATCCTGACTAGATAGAACGTTGCCACTAAGGTCTGTTTCTACAGGCTTTCTTAAGCATTGTATTGTTTTGCCTTACTTATTCTTTAAACACGCACAGTGTTTGAGTGTGTGTATTATTTTAAAAGAGGAATTTGATCTTTCTGCTGAGTTTTTGCACCAGATGTGGCTTACTTCTTCAAAATGACTCTCCTCCCTTCCTGCATGTCCGGCAAACAACTCCCATCATTTGACTTTCTGGACAAACATCTCTGATTTTTTGTGAATGCAAATATAGTTCTAAGCCACCAGAAACAACAAACAGCAGTAATAATAACAGCAGTTAATAACAAGAACTAACACTTATGATGTGTTTAATATGTGCTTGACACTATGCTGAACACTTAAGCATTATGAAGTGATATTACTATTCCAATATTATAAATGGAGAAACTCTGTGTATCAGCCAAAGTGATTTTTTAAATTGGGATTCTCACCATGTAACTTTCTAGCTTAGAACTCTTAGATAACTTTTCAGTGTTCTTGGAATAAAGGGAAACTCCCTTAACGTAGGCCCCAAAGCCCTAAAGGTCCCATCTTTCCCTCTAGCTTCATCTCACAACCCAGCCATCCTCACTCTCTGTATTCCAGACACATTGGCATCCTTCATAGTTAGCATGTTTCCTCATAACCAAAGGAACTTTTCACAGGCTATCCTCTTTCCTTGGAACCCTATTTTCTTACTCGCTTCTCAACTTTACAATTGCTTTTTTGAATATTTGATTAACGTCTGCTCCTCTCCATTTATTCATCTTCATTATGAAATCATTTTTCTTTAATACCTGAGAGTTTGGATATTTACATGATAGAAGGGCATGCCAATCTGTTTCATTCCCATTCCTAACCCCTGCCCCAACAGCTCCCAATGAACCATATATTTTACTAGTTATTGCTAGTCATGATCTTGTACAACCACTCCTCTTGGATTTGTAATCAATAAATTATTTCAGAAGTAATACTGTCAAATTCTGAGACTAATATGTAAGAATGCCTGTTAACTTTACATTTGTCTTTTTATCCATGGTGGAAGCCATCCACCATGTAAGAAATGCTAGTATCCTGAGACTACACTTTACAAATCCAATCTAGACTAATAGAGACACTGCAGGGAGAAAAATCAAGACTCCTGCTTGAATAGCTCCAGCAGAGCTCCCATCTATCAACCAGTACAAACTTGCCAGATGCTTGAATGAGGCCATTTTGAAAATGGATCTTCCAGCTCCATTTGAGCTTCGTTTGCTGATGCCACATGCAACATAGAAAACCTGTCTCTTCCACGTTGTACCCAAATCAGAGAACTGTGGGCAAATAAGTATCTGTTGTTGCCTTAAGACTAAATTGTGGAGTGGTTTGTTACATAGTAATAGACAAACAAAGTGAAAAGCAAACATTATTAGTTGACAGCCCAAAAGGCATATGCTAACGTTGAAGTGGGTAGTGGAGAAATCAGAAGTCATCTTGGCCTACACGGGGACTCATATTTTAGAAGTTTGTTTTGGAATAGGAAGAGACTTTGGAATATCTGCAAAACTGGTAAGAGAAAATTGAGAGTGAAAAGTCTTAAAACAAGTTTGCTAACATTAAAGATATATAACCTTTTGAGAAATTTTCTAAAGAAGATGCAATAAAGATTAAATATTTGAATTGTATTCTTTGGAAATGATTCCAAACCAAGAATAGACAATGAAGAAAGAGCTTTAGGTTACTCTTAATAGAAATGCCCTTAGTGATGTTCCATTTCTAAAAAAAAAAAAAAAAAAAAAAAAATTCTATAAAAAGGATAGGCAGCATTATAGCATCATCACTCCATGCTGCTTACACACACATTTTGTAGTGCTTTTAAAATTAATTTATTCAATTTGAATAAATTATATACTGAAAATATTGGTTTAAATTGGACTAGTGAGGTTCAAATAGTTATGATTAGCTATGGATTTCAGATTATAAACTCAACTGTGCACAAAACATAACTCCATTTTCTGCATCTGAAATTAACTTCCTTTTATGAGCTCTCTTCCTTGGGATGGGAGAATTTGAACACTTTCAGTTCAGGGTCTATTTTACTCTATATTCTGAGTTATGTCAGGGTTCCTTAGAAGTTCATATAGTGGCATTTTATGGGAATTTCTGGCAGTCACTCTTGCGTTCTTCATTTCTACATTTGCTAAGAACACTTCAAGAATTACTCTCAATGTTAGGATATAAAGAATCAATCTAGCAAAAGCTACCGTCTCTGGAATCAATTGTCTTCAGATACAGATTCTGCCATTTCACTAGCTGTGTAACTTTGAGCATATGAAGCAAACACTTTGAACTCATTGTCTTAAGTGGAAAAGGGGAATAATTATACAACCTATGAAACTGGGGCACCAAGTGCTTAAGTGACTAGTTTAGGTTCATATACCTAGAAAGTGGCAAAACTGAGATTTGGCTGAGGCATCCTTATCCCATAGCATTCTCTCTTCACCAATACACTGTGCTACTAACTTTATAATTGATTTAAACAAAAACTAAAAGCAAACATATAATACATGATATATATCTCTGTGTTGAAATACAGAGAAGGAAAATTTCCCATCATATAGGAATTGCAAAAAAGGCATTGAAGTATATTTCCATTTGATGAGGGCTTTGAATTAGGTAGGGGAGAGAATAGATGAGCAAAGTTATGGAAGAGGGAAGGTATAGGGTATGTCAGGAGACAAATGAAGTTGCCACTATAAGAAGACTCTAAGTTAAACAGGCAACACAGAAGGAGATGATTTTGCAGATAGCAATGAGAACCATAAAAGGTCTATGTCTGAAGACTTGTTTTCTGTAGCTAATGAGTGGTGGATTGCAAATTGAAACATAGGATCTGTCAAATATAGAATGAAAATAATTGCCTAAATCTTTACCTCCTTACCTATTATTTTCCCCCTAGACAGAAGGACTATAAAAAAGTAATAATAAAACATTTTTAAAGGTATCCAAACTTTTCTTCACATGAAATATCTTGTAGAAATATTATGGAACTATATATAAAGGTAGAACTACCCTATTTGAAAGAGGAAGCAGGGGAAGGAGATATAAATCTGCCCATCTGGCTAATCTTCCTCTTTCTGTTTTTTCTCTGAGCACAAGGGCTCTGTGGAATGTATCTGAAAAGTATAATGGTTAACTTGTGACCAGGATGCCCCCCAAATCATGTAAAAACATAATAGTTTTACTCACTTTATTTATTCTTTTATCTATTTTTCTCTCATTCCTTCTATTTCATCTACTTTTACATTATTTTCTTGCCTTTTTTTTTCCCTTTTATTTTTCTACTCTTGAACTGGTCACTATAGGCTATGGTCACTTAATTGCAATCATAGGCAAAACTGTTTGGGAAAGTTCCTGAGCCACTGGCCCCTCAATGCTGGCTATTGATGCACCATGTTAAATGCTACTGGTACTAAATTAGAAGAGATATTTTTCCTATAATCTGCTCAGTTGTTCAGTGTAAAGGTGCTATTTCAGCATAAATATGTACTGGCTTACAGAACATGGTGCCAATGATGTCAGTCAAGCCTAAAAGTTCTGATTTTCCCTAGATCAGATTTGTATAGACAGGATGGACTTGTCAGATTAAATTAGAGCTTCTGGAACTGATTTTATTTGGTCACTCCATGTAAAAATGGTCTTAATAACATATATTCCTTCATGAAACTTACATTTTCTGGGAGCTTACCTTGGGTATGAATTTTATGCAAGACACTGGAGCACGATGATACATTTTTGTTGTCCCCTGACCTCTAGAATCCCATCTTGGAAACGCTATCTATATTATATACATGCTGGGGGGGAAAAGATCCTGGTGCTTCAAAATCACCCACCGTTGCTAACTGCAGCACTTTTAAAGATCTTGGATGGATTGCATATGCTTGATATGGCAGCAGCAATTCATCTCCATTTTGAAGCTAGACCATGGTAAACTGCCCTGACAGGCTTCCCTCATTTGGTTTATTTTTCTGAGATGCATAAAATGTGGACTGAATACTGACTTATCTAAGAGTGATGTTGTACAAAAATACCTGCAATTTCTAAACACTTCACAGTGTCTAAAGTTCCACATAATTATTAAACACTGTTAATATGAAATACTTTATGTAGAATCATTAAAAATTACTGTAAATATTTAGACATCAAAGAAAGAGCATAAAGTTAGTAAACTGACTTTTCACGTTTTTCAATCAGAAAATAATTTCCCAACCTCTGTATTCTGTAGAAGAATCCAATTCAAAGAATTACAATAGTTTTTGAACCAAGATGAGTGGGTAATTAGAACATTCACATTTTCTAAAACAGAAAATAACTAGTTCTGAACAATGAATTACATAATCCTGTTATATTTGAGAAGGATAACAGGTTGTTTTTAAATGGATTGTTGTCATTCCAAATTGCTGTTTGGAGTGATTCAAATAAGAGCTTCCTAGTGTTACAAAATCAGAATGCAGATTGGAACATATCCTTATAATTGCACCAAGCAAGGTACATCATTGGTCAAATACAAGTGCATATGTTTATTCTCATGAATAAAGTAAAAATTATAAAGTACCTGATGCATGTTCATAGTAATAACCTTTTCTCTTTTTCCTTATTGTCTTGTATGTATTGACTTTGAATAAAATAAGAGAACAGAGGTTTCTTATTTCTCCATCTTTCTGTTGAACTACAAAATACTGTCACCAGAACTATTCTATAAAAACATTTATTTTTCCATTCAATTACCAAGCAATAGGCTAAATCATATTTTAGGAGTGAAAAGAAAGCACTAGATATTTGTAATACAATCCACTAAGTTAAGAGATTATATGAAATATTTATGAGTCAGCAGATCACTGTGACAAATGAAATTGTTGGATCAACCCACAAATGGGCCATGACAGTGAGCAGATAGATCTAATGAACATATAAGAGTACTGTTAGGTGGGCCTTTCTCTCAGATGGTAGGCATAAAGTATGTATTATATATGGAATTGATTTGAATAAAAGATGCCAGTAGCTTCTTCCAGAGTAATTTCACATAAAAATGTACTTTATAAAACAAAAGCAGGTGTTGCCCAGAGGGCCTCTAACATATTGCTATTTCATTCTTGGCTTCATTACTAAAATTCCATACTGATATTTCCTGTTTATTTTTGAAAGTTCTAAAAAATAGTTAATGTTTCAGGTGGTGTTTCCAGGAAAGCTATAATAAAGTCTATGGATTTATTTTACATAAAAAGTGTGGATTATTCAGAATAATTGAATTCAATTTCTGACTGAATTTTTAAAATTTGGGGTTCTTGGGCAAATGAGTTACAGTCATTGTTTTCTTTTTTTTCCCTCTTCCCTGTGTTTATTTATGTATTTATTTATTTAACATCTTTATTGGAATATAATTGCTTTACAATGGTGTGTTAGTTTCTTCTTTATAACATACTGAATCAGTGACACATATACATATGTCCCCATATCTCTTCCCTCTTATATCTCCCTCCCTCCCACCCTCCCTATCCCACGCCTCTAGGTGGTCACAAAGCCAGGAGATAATCTCCCTGTGCTAAGCGGTTGCTTCCCACTAGCTATCAATTTTACATTTGGTAGTGTATATATGTCCTTGCCACTCTCTTACTTTGTCCCAGCTTACCCTTCTCCCTCCCCGTACCCTCAAGTCCATTCTCTAGTACGTATGCATCTTTATTCCCATCCTGCCCATAAGTTCTTAATGACTTTTTTTTTTTTTTTTTTTAGATTCCATCTACATGTGCTAGCATGCGGTATTTGTTTTTCTCTTTCTGACTTACTTCACCCTAGATGACCCTCTCTAGGTCCATCCACCTCACTACAAATAACTCAGTTTCAATCCTTTCTATGGCTCAGTAATATTCCATTGTATATATGTGCCACATCTTCTTTATCCATTCATCTGTCAACGGACACTTCAGTTGCTTCCATATCCTGGCTACTGTAAATAGAGCTGCTATGAACATTTTCGTACATGACTCTTTTGGAATTATGGTTTTCTCACAGTACATGCTCAGTAGTGGGATTACTGGGTTGTATGGTCGTTCTATTTGTAGTTTTTTTTTAAGGAACGTCCATACTGTTCTCCATAGTGGCTGTATCAATGTACATTCCCACCAACACCGCACGAGGGTTCCCTTTTCTCCACACCCTCTTCAGCATTTATTGTTTGTAGATTTTTTGGTGATGGTCATTCTGACCAGTGTGAGATGATATCTCATTGTAGTTTTGATTTGCATTTCTCTAATGATTAATGATGTTGAGCATTCTTTCATTTGTTTGTTGGCAATATGTATATCTTCTTTGGAGAAATGTTTATTTAGGTCTTCTGCCCATTTTTGAATTGGGCTGCTTGCTTTTTTAATATTGAGCTGCATGAGTTGCTTATAAATTTTGGAGATTAATCCATTGTCAGTTGCTTCATTTGCAAATATTTTCCCCCATACTGAGGGTTGTCTTTTCATGTTTTTTTTATGTTTTCCTTTGCTGTGCAAAAGCTTTGAAGTTTCATTAGGTCCCATTTGTTTATTTTTATTTTTATTTCCATTTCTCTAGGAGGTGGGTCAAAAAGGATCTTGCTGTGATTTATGTCATAGAGTGTTCTGCCTATGTTTTCCTCTAAGAGTTTTATGGTGACTGACCTTACATTTACGTCTTTAATCCATTTTGAGTTTATTTTTGTGTATGGTGTTAGGGAGTGTTTTAATTTCTTTCTTTTACATATAGTTGTAGAGTATTCCGAGCAGCACTTATTGAAGAGGCTATCTGTTCTCCACTGTGTATTCTTGCCTCCTTTAGCAAACAAGAAAAAGTCTCTTGCCTCTTCAGCAGCTCCAGACATTTTCCCAGACTCCCTCCCGGCTAGCTGTGGTGCACTAAACCCTTCAGGCTGTGTTCATGTCGGCAACCCCAGTCCTCTCCCTGCAATCCGACAGAAAGCCGAGTCTCAGCTCCCAGCCCCCACCCGCCACAGCAGGTGAGCAGACAAGCCTCTCAGGCTGGTGAGTGCTGGTTGGCATTGATCCTCTGTGCGGGAATCTCTCCATTTTGCCCTCTGCACCCCTGTTGTTGCACTCTCCTCTGTGGCTCCGAAGCTTCCCCCCTCCACCACCCACAGTCTCCACCCGCCACTGGCCTTCCTAGTATGTGGAAACCTTTCCTCCTTCACAGCTCCCTCCCACTGGTGCAGGTCCCGTCCCTATTCTTTTGTCTCTGTTTATTCTTTTTTTCTTTTGCCCTACCCAGGTATGTGGGGAGTTTCTTACGTTTTCGGAGGTCTGAAGTCTTCTGCCAGTGTTCAGTAGGTGTTCTGTAGGAGTTGTTCCACATGTAGATGTATTTCTGATGTATTTGTGGGGAGGAAGATGATCTCTGCATCTTACTCTTCCACCATCTTGAAGATCCGCCCTTGTTTTCTTCTTTCTTAAAGCTTCTAAACAGCAAAGGAAACCACCAATAGAGTGAAAAGGCAACCTGGGAATGGGAGAAAATATTTGCATACATCAGTTAAAGGCTTAATTTCTAAAGTATATAAGGAACTTCTACAACTCAGTAGAAAAAAAGCAAACAAAATCAAAAAAAAAAAAACAAAAACAAAACCTAATAACACCATTAAAAAATGGGCTAAAGACTTGAATAGATATTTCTTTAACCTTGTGCAGTCTTGGTGGGAATGTAAAATAATGCAGCTGCTGTGGAAAACAATATTGACATTCTGCAAAAAACTAAAAATAGAGCTACCATATGATTCAACAGTCTCACTAGTTCATAGTTTTGCAAAATAGCTAAAATCAGGATCTCAAATTGATATTCACATGCCAGTGTTTATTGCAGCACAATTCACAGTAGCCAAAACATGGAAATATCCATCAATGGATGAAACGATAAAGAAAAATGTGGTAGATATATACAGGTGGATACTATTCAGCCTTAATAAAAAAGAAAAGAATATCCTGAACTATGTGAAAATGTGGAAAATCTTGAGGATATTATGCTAAATGAAACAATCCAGTCACAGAAGAATATATATTGATAATCTACTTATATGCTGTATTTAAAATAGTCACGTTCATAGGATCAGAAGGTGAAATGTTGGTTGTCAGGGGTTGAAGGGAGGGAGAAATGAAAAGCTACTCATCAAAGGGCATAAAGTCTCAATTATGTAAGATAATCAAGTCCTAGAGGTCTACTGTAGGAGATTGTGCCTATAGTTACCATACTGTATTATACACTTAAAAATTTGTTGATATGGTAGATCTCATGTTAAGTGTTTTCATCACAATAAAATAACATTTAAACAAATAAAATTTTTTTAAATATCAATAATGCATATATTATTTGTGAGATTGTGAGGTACATTAATGAGAAAAAGATAAATATTTGATAAATTGTAAAATACTAGGGAAACTTTTCAGCTTATATTTGGTAATGTAGCTCAGTTGTCAGAGGCATGAGGTTTGGTCTCACACAAAACTAAGTTGGGGTGACAGGGTCTGTGTATTAACAGAAATGTGACAACTTAATATCACTGAGATTCAGTTTCTTAATCTATAAAACAGGAAAAGTAATACCTACCTCACTGAGCTATTCTGACAGTTTAGTGATAACGCACATAAAGCTTTTAGCAAAAATGTAAGAGAGGGCTTCCCTGCTGGCACAGTGGTTGAGAATCTGCCTGCCAATGCAGGGGACACAGTTTCGAGCCCTGGTCTGGGAAGATCCCACATGCCGTGAAACAACTAGGCCCATGAGCCACAACTACTGAGCCTGCACATCTGGAGCCTGTGCTCTGCAACAGGAGAGGCAGTGACAGTGAGAGGCCCGTGCACTGCGATGAAGAGTGGCTCCCGCTCGCCGCAACTAGAGAAAGCCCTCACACAAAAACGAAGACCCAACATACCCAAAAATAAATAAATAAATTTATTTTTAAAAATATATAAGAGATGTAAAACCTCTCAAAAATGGTAATTTTTGCTTCTCTAATTATATTAGTCTCATCGCTGTTATTTTACCATTAAGGGCAGAATTAACCAAGATGATAATTTTAAAATGTCAAGTGACAAGTTAAAAAAATTCCAATTTTATTGAACTTGTGCTTTTCATTAGAGGAAAAGAACATACTCTATTGTTGAGGGAGATTTAAACATTTTCTCTTCAACTGAAAATCAGTTGATCCTGTCAGGCACCCAGCCTGAGAAGCTCAGGTCAGGATTCTATGAATATCTCAAACACAGCTTACCTGCATTTTCTTTTCTTTGAATTATGTTTTATTAGTGTCCAATGAACTTCATAAGATTGGAAGTTATAACAAATGATTAAAATCCTCACTTTATGCCTGGGACATTATTAGAAAATAAGAACTGACAAAATAAGTGTTGGTATTCTCCATATGCTGAATGTTGAGGATGAAGCACCTGTTGCAAGAAGATGGAACACCTGGATTCAGAGCATGGAGCTGGGGGCGATGGTTGGAAACACTGGTGGGAGGATTCCTATCTGTAGCATCCTATGAAAAGTAAAGATCACTTGGTTATACTCCTTTGAGAACAAGTAATTTGAGATTTCAGATGAGGATAATTGCAGGCTTATATTTCTGGTTGCTTATTGAAGAAGGTAAATGTTTTTGCCTGACTGGGAGAAGAAATGGAGGTATGATCTGATGAAAAGAGCAGCTTAACCTCCCTTTATGTGGAAATACAAGAAGGTAAAACATTTTATTTCCTCCTCTTCACACCTTCTCCTACCTCTCTCCTCCCCTAATCGTGCTTCAAATTGAAGTTAGGATTACTAAAGGACATCTTTGAAACTCCTTGAAAGAATGTACATAAATATGCAGAAGAAATGCAAATAGGAGCTTGATCTTGGGTGTGGCTTTTTAGAAATTCATCTCCAATACCAGGGCAGCACTTCATCATTGCTCCCATCCTCTAAATTCAGCCCTCATTGTGCTTCCCATCTCTACCAAGATCCTGAAAAGATGAGCCTGCACAGGGCTGTGGCCAATCCAAGAAGATGTAGGAACTTGAGTATAATCAGTGGACAAAAAGAGGATCTCCACCCACATCAACTAAGAGTGGAAGACCAATCTTCTACACAACTTTGAGGATCCTGGGAGGGTGAGTTAAATTTTAAAAAGCCACTATTGAATTCTGACTCTGTATTTTGGAATATGTCATTTAATCTAGAAGTGTGACTTGCATGTGTTTTGTGGCTTCCATATGGTTCTTGACAGCATAACAATAATAATAATTGGTCACGATAAATGAACGGAATAGAGTTTGTATTTAGCCTCATAAAACTTTCTCTTTGGGAGCTATATTTCATGAACTATACTACCTGTATTTATGTTTAAGACAGTGAATATTAACTGATTATAGTGCTCCCTAAAATTCTACAAGTCAGGCTGAGCTCCATCATCAGCATTTCCCCCTGAGATTTCAAGAGGCACAGACACTTGTTGCAATTTAGCCCCTGATCAAAAGGTTATTAATGAATTTTTTTTCTCAATGAAATATTTTATTTATATTCCAACTTTTCCCACAAGATTTAACTTTTTAAAGGAAGGTGTTCTGTAAAAGGAAAATAATTTATGTCAAACTCTGTAGAAAGCATTTCAACTTATAGACCTGATATGGTGGTTACAAGATGCATATTAGAATGGATAAAAATTATATGAGATAAAATATATTAAACAACTTTAATATGACAGTAAATAAAACATTAATACAGCATTAAAAGAAAAAGTAGCATACCTTGGATGTTTAGTTTGAGCCAGAATTTCTGATATGCACTTTGTGGATGTTTTATCTTAGTCATTTAAGTCTAAATGATAGATAGTGTTGGCACCATGTTGTAGATATGGAAACAAAAATGTGAAATTAAGAGCATAATGAATTATAAAGCTAGAATTCAAACCCCAAAACTGTATGGGTCCAAATGCATTTCTCTTTGTACCAATATTACTCACTTTTCTAGAAACTTAGATATGAGCAAGAATACATCTGACACTAAGCTCAGTAAACACATTAAAAATTATATCCTAAGCTCAGTAAACACATTAAAAATTATATCACTATTTAAAAAAAGATAGGTTACTTTTACTTCTGATATCTTACTGATGACAAACTTTTATTTCTCCTTTACCACACGGAGATGTTATTCTAACAGTTAAAATTTCTTATTGCTAATAGGATCTTTGTGACTCTGGCACTGGTCTATCTAGTTCTGACTTGAAATTTCTTTGGAAATAATTCTAAGATTAGTAAATTTTTTAAGTCAATGTGTTCATAGACATTTTTCACCTTGGGTAATTTTGCAATAGTAGACAACATGTTGGAATGGTAGATTTTAGGGCCTAATGATAAGATATTAAGGCTCAAAAGAATAGCTATAAAAATATTTTTTATGGGCTAAAGTCATCTACTGAGTATATTTGGGCTGTATGTCAAAGATGATAATTTCACCAGAGACTTATTGTATACTGAATTGAGAAATTATGATGGTAAATTAACTTTTATAATGCATTCATTTATTAAGAGACTATCCATAAAATGTGGTGCTATTGAACATGTCTTTAAAAACAAGTTTTATTTAACTGCATTTCTAATATTTTAATGAGCTTTATCACAATAGTCTCTGATATCAGTACTTATTACAACCATGCTTATTTATTATCTACTTTTTAGTTTGTTTTCTATGCAGGAGCTTTCAAGTATTTTTAGAAACAGAGAACATGCTCTGTTTTGGTTTTCTCATTTAAAAGTCTTTCTAACACTACTGTGTCTACATTATGTGATTGGACTTTTAATAAATTATTACAAAGAAATACCTCAAGTAAAATTTTAGGTATATTTGCATTTTAACTCTGGAGAATATTTTCCTATGAGATATGTTTAACTAACTTACATTAACCTATTGAAATTAGACCAATTTAACCCTTATCTGAGTGTTGGCTGAATTTTGGAGATTTCTTCTTCTATATGTCTGATAAACTTTTTGTTTGTTTATTCAGGATTTAAAAGTATTTACTGAGTGCCTACTGTATGCTTACATGGTCAGCAAACTGGCATATCCCTTCCATTTTTAGAATTTACAGACTAATGGTAAATAAAGACATAAACCAAATTAATCTAAAAACTACTTAAGGGCTTCCCTGGTGGTGCAGTGATTGTGAGTCCACCTGCCGATGCAGGGGACGCAGGTTTGTGCCCTGGTCTGGGAGGATCCCACATGCCATGGAGCGGCTGGGTCCATGAACCATGGCCGCTGAGCCTGCGTGTCCGGAGCCTGTGCTCCACAATGGGAGTGGCCACAGCAGTGAGAGCCCCGTGTACTGCCAAAAAAAAAAAAACCTACTTAATTACAGACCTCAGTAAGTGTATAGGGACTCTGAGAACATTACAAAATGAAACAGGACAATATAGAATGTCAGAGAAATACTCTATTAAAAAATAAAAATTTTACTCAATGTTAAATACTAAGTAGAAATTTAAGAATAATTATAGTCTAAGTAGAACTTCCACTTTGGCTATAATGGACCATGTTTTGGAGAAGAAATTCTCTTTACAAGAATAACTAGAAACACTGGTTGTAATATCAAACAAAACAAACAAAACAAACTAAAAAAAAAAAAAAAATGCCACCAAAATATCTTTTGACAGTACCTGGGAGTTACTTAGGCAACCAGACCTTGAGGGACCGACCACAATCTTAGAGAGACAAGACAATTCACCAAGGGGAAACTGATATTTGCTGATTTATAAATAGATGATGCCTGAGAATCTTGACAAAGTGTTTTGAAGTAGAACTTCCAGTAACACTGCTGAAAGAGTGCTGGGACACAAAATTTGGATTTCAGGGAAAGGATGGACCTTTGTATGCCCCAGGATGCAAGAAAAGAATCCTGACTTGCTAACTCCTAGGAGTGAATGATAATGAGACTAGACAAGATCTGAGTGTCTGAACACCTCCATCTGAGACAGGATTAAGACATAAGGTGATCTGCCTTTAATCTAACTCTTTGTCAAAAGCAAAATTAAATTCTCTGTGGAGAATATACTGTCATGTACAGCATCAACAATTTCCTTACAGAATTTATAGCATTCAGTCAAAAATGATCAAGAAACAAAACCAAGAGGAAACAGGGAATAGAAATAGGCCCATGGGGAGAGACCTTCAAGATGGCAGAAGAGTAAGATGTGGAGATCACCTTCCTCCCCACGAATACATCAAAAATACATCTACACATGGAACAACTCCTACAGAACACCTACTGAACGCTGGCAGAAGACCTCAGACTTCCAAAAAGGCAAGAAAATCTTCACATAACTGGGTATGGCAAAAGAAAAAAAAAAAAGAGACAAAGGAATAGGGATGGGACCTGTGCATCTGGGAGGGAGCTGTGAAGAAGGAAAACTTTCTGCACACTAGGAAGCCCCCTCACTGGTGGGGACAGGGGGAGCTTTGGAGCATCAGAGGATAGTGCAGCAACAGGGGTGTGGAGGGCAAAGCAGAGAGAATCTCACACAGAGGATCAGTGCTCACTAGCACTTCCCAGGCTGAGATGCTTGTCTGCCCACCTGGGAAGGTGGGGGCTGGGTGCTGAGGCTCAGGCTTTGGAGATCAGACCCCAAGGAGAGGACTGGGGTTGGCTGCATGAAGACAGCCTGAGGGGCCTAGTGTGCCACAGCTGAGGGAGTCTTGGAAGAAGGCTGGGCCTGCCAGAGAGGCAAGGAACCATTGTTGTGGGCTACATGAATAGAAGGCCGGGCCCGCCATAGGATCTTCTTGCTCTGTGCACTCACAGATGGCAGGGCACCACCTATATGAGCTGCAGGGATACGCACAAGCTACAGCTGTTATCTCAGACCCCAGAGGTGTGCATGATGGCTAATGCTGCCACCACTGCCACCAAGGATATTGTGAGCAAGCACAGGTCACTGCCCACACCTTCCTGGTAGGCTGTGCAGCCCAACATTGCCAAGGGTCCCATGATCCAGGCCCAATTTCCCTGGGAGAGCACGTGGCACATCTCAGGTTGTTACAACTTTCTGCTGGCCTCTGCCACGACAGGCACTACCCACACATCCCAGTTGTGACTGCCATATCCCTCTCTCTTCCCAGCCCAAGTGAGCAAGTGAGCCCTAATCAGCTGCTGCTTTTGCCCCCTCTTGCCTGGGCGGGGAACAGATACCTGAGGGTGGTCCACATGCAGAGGCAGGGCCAAAACCAAAGCTGAACTCCAGGGGCAGTGCAACCAAAGGGAAATCTCTCCATGCAGCCTTAGGAGCAACAGATTACATATCCGCAATTGGCTTGGTAAACCCTGCATCTGTGGAATACCTGAATAGAAAATGAGTGTTCCCAAAATTGAGGCTGTGGACTTTGGGGACAACTGTGGAATTTGGGGGCAAGTACACATGGGTGTAAGGCCAGATCAGAGTCTGAGCTAGCCCCAGAGTGCCCACAGCAGGTCCAGAGGCCTACCTAGAAGTATTGGAGGATTTCTTGGGTAGGCAGTGATTGGATGTGGTTCACTATGGGGACTAAGACACTGACAGCTAAGGCCGCAGGAAAATACTATTATTATTATTTTTTAAATGTTTTGCTCTGTTGTTATTTTTTTATTTACTTTATTCTTTTCTTCTTTTTTGCTTTTATTTTTAATATTTTTTCTATTTCTACTTTACTTTTTCATTATATTGTTTTTTTCATATTTTTGTGTTTTCCTTTGTTTTCATCTTATTTTTAACTATATTTTATATTTTTCTATTTTTACTTTATTTTTTGTTGCTCTGTTTTTTCCTTTGTTTTCTTCTTGCTTTTCTTTTATCATTTTTTATCATTTTCGTGTGTTTCTTTTATATTTTCTTTGCCTATTTTAATTTGCTTTCTGCTTTTGATTTGATTTTGATCTTTTGTTTTTGTTAGTTTAGTTTCTAGTGTTTGTTTTCATTTTTGGTTTTGTTTATTTGTTTGGTTGCTCTCTTCTTTTTGTTTTCTTTTTTTTCTCTTTTGTGTGTGTGCATGTGTGTTTTTTTGTGTGTTCTTTTCTGTGTAGTTTTGCTTTTACCATTTGTCTTGGGGTTTTCTTTGTTCATTTGTTTTTCCCCTTTTCTTCTGTGCTGTGTAGCCTGCATGGTCTTTGTGCTCTAGCCAGAGGTTGGGTCTGAGCCTCTGATGTGGGAGAGCCAAGTCCATGCCATTGGACCACGAGAGAACTCCTGGCCACATGGAATGTTAATTGCTGAGACCTCTCCCAGAGGTCTCAGTCTTAACACTAAGACACAGCTCCAACCAATGACCAGCAAACTCCAGTGCTGAACACCTCATGCCAAACAACTAGGAAGACAGGAACAAAACCCCACAGATTAGCAGACAAGCTGCCCAAAGTCTAAGTTCACAGACACCCCCAAACATAACACCAGACACAGGTCTGCCCATCAGAGGGACAAGATGCAACTCCACCCACCAGAACAGAGGCAGCAGTCTCCTCTAGCAGGAAGCCTACCCAAGCCACTGGACCAACATCACTCACTGGGGACAGACAACAGAAGTAAGAGGAACAATGACCCTGCAGCCTTCAGAAAGGAGAACCCAAACACAGTAAGTTAAACAAAATAAAACAGAGAAATATGCTGTAGATGAAGGAGCAAGGTAAAAACCCACAAAACCAAATAAATGAAGAAGAAATAGGCAGTCAACCTGAAAAATAATTCAGAGTAATTCTAGTAAAGATGATTCAAAATCTCAGAAATAGAATGGATAAAATACAAGAAAAGTTTAACAAAGACCTATGGAGAATAGTACGGAGGTTCCTTAAAAAATGAGAAATAGAATTGCCATATGACCCAGCAATCCCACTACTGAGCATCTACCCAGAGAAAACAATAATTAAAAAAGACATATGCACCCCCCAATGTTCATTGAAGCACTGTCTACAATATCCAGGTCATGGAAGCAAACTAACTGTCCAACAACAGATGAATGGATAAACAATATGTGGTACATATATACAATGAAATATTATTCAGCCATAAAAAGGAACAAAACTGGGTCATTTTTAGAGACATGGATGGACCTAGAGACTGTCATGCAGAGTGAAGTAAGTCAGAAAGAGAAAAACAATATCGTATATTAGCACATATATGTGGAATCTAGAAAAATGGTACGGAAGAACCGGTTTGCAAGGCAGAAATAGAGACAAAGATGTAGAAAACAAAAGTATGGACACCAAGGGGGAGAAAGGGGGTTAGGATGAACTGGGAGATTGGAATTGACATATATACACTACTATACATGATATAGATAATGAATGACAATCTGCTGTATAGCACAAGGAACTCTATTTCACTTTGCTGTACAATAGAAACTAACACAACATTGTAAAACAACTATACCCCAATTAAAAAAAAAAAAGGCCCATGGATGATTTAGCTATCAAAGGAGTCAGACATTGTCATTAAAGTAACTGTAATTAATATTCTCAAGGAAATGCATGAAAAGATAGAGAACTTCACCAAAGATCAGGAATAGAGAAAAATAATAAAATGGATATACTAAAATTAAAAGATATAAAACTTGTCATTAGGATTGCAGTAAATGAGTTTAGTAATACATTAGACCCTGATTTTTGAAAAATTAGTAAACTGGAAGATATCAGCATTAAATATATTAAACCATAGAAATACAAATACATTAAAAAAATTGAGAAAAGAGATACAAAACAAAAGGTGACAAAATTGCACCCCAAATATATGAAGAACTTCTGCAAATCCATATTAATTTTTTAAAAGTTAAATTAAAAATTGGACAGAAAACAGGTGGGAAGTAATATGAATATTTTCATGTTTCAGAAAGTTAGAGGTTTTTGGGAAAAAAAACCTAAATCTTGGGTTACTGGACAGATCTTAAAAGTTAAAAAATACCAATAAGTAGTGAGGATTCCAGAGGGATTTAACTGCTCTAGGCATGTTATTTATATTCAAAATGGGATAAAATCTGAAACTTTGGAAACATTGTTTGGTTTATCTCCCTCTCCCAATATAAATATACATTTACTTATGTTCCAGAACTTAAAACTCCAGGCACCTCCCCTTTGTGTTCTCAAAGTGGAAGTGTTTACATTAAGGAGATTAGATTCCCTTTTATCTCTCAGAAGAAGGTAGAAGCTGGACAGCATGCATATAAATTACATGAGGTTCCTAACTTCAGAGTTCCTTTGTTGTGACTTTAAAAACCCTCTTTATATTGAAGAGAGTAACATTCACAGTTTCACTGTAGCACTGTTCACAGTAACTTGGATGTGGAAACAACATAAATTCCTAAAGAGGAATGACTAGATAAAAAAATGTGATATATACATACAATGGAATACTATTCAACCTTAAAGAAGAAAGAAATTCTGCAATATGCAGCAATACCAATGGACCTTGAGGCCATTAGGTTTAGTTAAATAAGCCAGGCACAGAAAGAAAAGTACTGCATGATTCTACTTACATGGCTATCTAAAATAATAAAATCCATAAAATCAAAGACTGGAATGGTAGAAACCAGAGTCTGGGAAGGGAGAGGACACTAATGGGAGTTATTAACAGTGATAAAGTTTTGGTTAAGTAAGAAGAATAAGTTCTAGAGATCTGCTGTACAACATTGTACCTATAATGTATTGTACATTTAAATTTTGTGGAGGATAGACTTTATGTAAACTGGTCTTATTACAATACAGTTAAGAAAACTAAATAGACAAACAAGTAAATAAATAAATAAATCTTTGTTGCAAAGAAAAAAAATAAAACCCCTTTGATGTACAGGCAGACCTGCCTGTCTGGCTCTCATTTACATTGCTGTAGGAAAAAATAGGTCATTGAGTACTGGTGCAGTTATTGCTGGAAGTAATAATAATCCTTCCCTGCTCCAGAAATGTCATATTTACTTTTAGAATAATATAAATAAATGTAGACATTAAAAACTTACTAAAATCTTACTACAAAAAAGCTATTTATAAAAAAAGGATGTCCAGGGTCTTCCCTGGTGGCGCAGTGGTTGCGAGTCCTCCTGCCGATTCAGGGGACACGGGTTCGCGCCCCGGTCCAGGAAGATCCCACATGCCGCGGAGCAGCTGGGCCCGTGAACCTGCGCGTACAGAGCCTGTGCTCCGCAACGGGAGAGGCCACAACAGTGAGAGGCCCGTGTACCGCAAAAAAAAAAAAAAAAAGCATGTCCAAATGGATAATAAACATACGAAAATGTTCTCAGCCTCATTAAGCATAGGGCAGTGCAACTTGAAACTACAATGAGGGCAACCAAACTGGTGAAAATGAAAAAGACTGATGACATCAACTGTCCTGGTGACGTTGTAGAATAATTGAAGCACTCAAAAACTGTGGATAGACATGTATGTTAGAATGGCCACTTTGAAAAGTTGTTTTGCAGAACCTAATAAAGTTGAACATTGGTGCATCTTAGAATGCTTGGTGTAGTCCTAACAAAAACAAAATAAATGTACATGCACAAATGGTCATTACTATTTGTAATATCCAAAATAGCCCTAGTCTAGAATCAATAAACAGTAGTGCCTTTGCATAACCACCAAAATGCCAATAAATATGCAAAAGACATAAACAAAAATAATCTTTGCAGCATTATTTATTTATAATCATTCCCAAATTGGAATAACTTAAATATCCAATAAAAATACACTGGATGCATACTGGTGTTGTCATACAATGGAAAACTATATAGCAGTGAAAATCATGAACTAACACACACAATTATGTGGTTGTGTCTAGAAAACATAATGTTCATCAAAAGAAACAAAATGGCAACTTTCACATGATTCTATTTGCATTAATTTCAGAAATAAGAAAAACTAATCTGTGATGAAAGACGTCAGAATGATGCTTACCTTCAGTGAGTCGAGGAATAGTTACTGGGAAAGAGTGAAAAGGTGATTCCAAACTTTTATTTATTAACCTGATTACACTGATGCATCTATTTTGTGACAGTCTATACATTGAGCACTTATAATTTCTGCTCTAATGGATATTAGTTATACTTCACTTTTCAAAGCAGTTTATTTAGAGTAAGCACTAATATTTTGGAATATCAAAATCTTACATTTTAGATAAAAATATTTTATTTCCAGCAACAATGATGGACCTAGAGATTATCATAAGTGAAGTAAATCAGACAAAGACAAATATCATATGGTATCACTTATATGTGGAATCTAAAAAAAAATGATACAAATGAACTTATTTACAAAACAGAAATAGACTCACAGACATAGAAAACAAACTCATGGCTACCAAAGGGGAAAATGTGGGGAGGAATAAATTAGAAGTTTGGGATTAAAGGATATACTACTATATATAAAATAGATAACCAACAAGGGCATACCATATAGCACAGGGAAATATATTCAATATCTTGTAATAACCTATAATGGGAAAGAATCTGGTAAAGAATATATATGTATATATATATGTATGTATACCTGAATCAATTTGTTGTACACCTGAAACTAATATTGCATTGTAAATGAACTATACTTCAATTTAAAAAATTTAATAAGATGTTAGATTCATATGATTTTACCTCATTTTTACTGGAAGGAAAATTTTTCCAGCTTTCTGACCTTTAATGGGTTTAAGCATGTAAAATAAAAAATGTTAAAACTATCTTATTCATTCCAAAAATGAAATGTTTCTTTCAAACAATTTTTTAAAACTGTAAAAAGTTGATTCCAATTTAATCTTTAACTTTTGGTATGTGGACAAGATGAAGGGCTCTCCAGTGTTTTCTGGAAGCAGAGAAGGATTCAGGACAGCAAGTAGCTTTTGGATTACAAATCTAATGCTCTATTTTCACACCTCTTTAGGGTTTTGCTACAATTGGTTTTCTTGCATATACTCTTTTTGAGAATGTAAATGTATAGCAGAAATTATATTTCTTATATGATGTTAAATTCAAATGTCAAACAATGGAATTTAAGACGTGTAACAGGACTACTGAAATGAATTCCATATATATGAGAGATACTTTTCTTATATTGACTCAATTAATTTGCCTCAAATCTCTCCTCTAGTAAGTAATAGAACAAGAATTCTAACCCAGTTTGTCCAGCTCTGGAGCCCATACAAACATCACTGTGTTGCATCTAAACTCATTTAATTTTCAGCGTGAAACTTGTCAATTCCAAATATGAAAATCTTCATCTATAGACTTTTACAACAGTGGGTCTCATTTTAGGATAGACTGCAGCTCTTAGTCTGTATTAAAATGGATAAAAAAGGAATAGCTCTGACTACTATAGCAAGTGATATATTAAAAAGGTGTTACATAATGTTTGGGGAAAACATCAGTGAAGATCTTCTGAATACCACCCTCCCAGTCATATAAAACTGCCAGCAAGACAAAAATTTCACCATAACTTTTCTTGAGCAACCTATGCATGCTACTCTTACTCTAAGATATATGCATATCAGGATAAAGGAGAATGAATAACCTAGACATTTCCTGCTTGAGGCATTTTATTTAGCTCTTTTTATTATGTACTTCTTCCTAAATCCATTAAAGAGTAACTCATTTCAACAAGTGCAGGGCTGTGATTGGTTTTCATGAAGATAAGGCAGAGTTTGTAATTAAATTTCACCAGAGACCCACCATCTTGCCCTAGGGAAAAAAAATAAAGAGCTGACAACTCAGCCCTAAGAATATAATGAAAGGGCTGGAACACAAATTCCTTCTTGCTGGAATGGTGAACGGAGGAGTTTCCTTATTGGAGCTTGGCTGAGGACATTTTCTTTTGCAAATATCACCAGTCTCTTAGCAATGTCAGCTCCTGTTCCCAGTGTCCTTCAAGTCATTGAAGTTTCTGACATTATGGCAAACAACAGAAAACAACAGAAAACAGAGCCAATGGTAGTGGTTATTACTTAGATTTGTTCTTTAAAAGGGAGAAAAAGGGTACGCAAATCCCTTTGACCATATTCTGTCTCCAAATCTGTGGACCTTATATCTTAGTGTAATTTTAAAAATTAAGGTGCCAGCTGGGCACCTTAAGAGGTGGGGATGGCACCTCCAAATTGGACAGACTCTAAATCTCACAGGAAGTGCAATGGCATAGAAAAGATGGAAGGCAGCTGTCTTAGTTTATTCCACCTGCTATAACAGATATAGACTGAGTGGCTTATAAACTACAAACATTTACTTCTCACAGTTCTGGGAGTTGGAAATTAAATATCATGGTGCCAGCAGATTCCTGTCTGGTGAGGACTTCCTGGTTCATGGACAGTCATCTTTTTGCTGTGTTCTCACATGGCAGAAGAGGGCAAGAGATCTTTCTGGAGTCTCTTTTATAAAGACACTAATCCCATTAAAGAGGGCTCTGCCTCCATTATGTATTCACCTTCCAGAGGCCCCACCACCTAATACCATCACCTTGGGGGTTAAGGGTTTCAGCATATGAATTTGGAGGGAGACTCAAACATTCAGACCATAGCACCACATCTTCAGATTGTTCTCAAATCAGGAAATGACTCAGTGAAATGGAAGGGAAAATAAAGATACATAGCATTCAATGTGGGCTCAGAACCACAGAACTTAACACAACAAGAGGAGCCAAGTGTTGTGAATTGAGATCTGTCCCTCCCAAAAGATATGTTGAAGTCCTAACATCCAATACCTATAAATGTGAGCTTATTTGGAAATAGGGTCTTACAAATGTAATGAAGTTAAGATGAGATTGTATTTGACTAGGATGGGCCCTAATACAATCTTATATGGTGTCCTTATAAGAACAGGAGAAAGAGACACAGACACATGGGAGGAGATGGCCAATGTTCATGAGAGGGACAGAAATAGAAGTGAAGTGGCCAAGGAACACCAAGGAGTGAAAGCTGTCACCAAAAGCTAGCAAGAGACAGGGAAGGATTCTAGCCAGTCTCAGAGGAAATACAGCCCTACTGACAATTTCAGACTTCCAGCCTACAGAACCATAAAACCCATACATTTCTATTGTTTTAATCTACTCAGTTTGGGGTACTTTGTTAGGGTCATCCTAGGAAACCAATACAGCACATGACTCAGGCCATCAGCATAGACAGGCATCATGCAGGGAGCAACCCATACAGAGGTGGTGCAGGAAACACATTTTAAATACTGCCATCAGCTGAGACTGGGAAAAAATTGTCATGTGACAATAGGTCTATGTAACAAATTAAGATTTTTGGCTTAGAGGGTATAGACCCAATACAACACCTGAAAACTTAGGTAAAAATGAATTCCAGAATGGATACATGTTCCTCCACTGACTAAGGGCTTTCTCTTATTTCTTACAATAGTATAGAAACACTAGAAATTAATATTAAATTCTCATTTTTACATAATTTACAGTTTACCATATGTGTAAATGCCTTAGTTACTTGTATGGTAAAATATGTATTAGTCTCATTTTAGTATATGTGTTTAGTCACTGCCTAGGAAAAAAAACAATATAGTTATATTACAATATTTTAAGGAATAGAAACTTTCCAAATATTAAAAAATATGATGCCTGCACAGATTGTGTGGCCAATTTATGTGTTGCCAAGATTCTATAGTCCACAATATGGGTTAATTGAAGTAAATAGCAGACTGTAGGGAATATTTCTTGGCAGTGTTAATTTTGTTTGCGTTTCAATGCTCCACATTACACCACAGATTAATTCTGAGTCTAGAAAATGTAAAATCCAAATTCACAAATGAAAATGTATAAAGCTAACTCATGGAATTAAATGGACCAAATATTGTCTGTGTTACTCTGTATGCACAGTGAAAAATAAGACGCAGTAAATATGGAGAATTTAAAGAAATCTTCATTCCTTTAAATTTTCACATTTTTCTACTCAATAATGACATTTACTAATTAAAAATGCCACACAGTACTCATATATTCATCAACCTAATTAGGTCTATACCATGTAAAAGTAGGTTACAAACAGATGTGACTACTAATCTACCGCCAAATATCAGTTGTATAGCAGAAAATGAAGAGATATTTGCCCTTCTGTCTCCCTCACTTATATTTAATGTAAGCAAATTGTGGAATTTCTTAAAACACTATAGTAATGGAGGCAAAATGAACATACAGATTGCACAGAACTAAATTTCAAATAAAACATTTAAAACTGAAAATTTTATATAATACATCATGTTAACCTTAATCTATATATACTATTTTTTATTTGAAAGTAATGATCATCTTTAATTAGAAATACTCTAAAATATAATACAGGTTTATGTAGTAAATATTGTAGACTCAATACACTGTTGTCAATGTGATAATAGTTATTACTGAGGCTAAGATATAAACTATATCATCTTAGAAGAAATATAAAACATCTTTTAAAAAGCTTTTATTAGAGATATCTACCTATCATATATTGTATACATATATAACTATATTAATTAATTCATTACCTTTGAACAGTTTTGTATTATAGTCACAGGTTTAGCAGATAAATGTGTTAATTTCCTTTAAAGTTAACATTGGAGGACTTCTCTGGTGGTCTAGCGGCTAAGACCCCATGCTCCCAATTCCAGGGGCCTGGGTTCCATCTGGTCAGGGAACTCTATCCCACATGCCACAACTAAAGAGCCCACATGCTGCAATGCAGATACCGCATGATGCAACAATTAAGACCTGGCCCAGCCAAATAAATAAATAAATATTTTTTTTAAAAAAAGAAATATATGGTTAATATATATGGTTAAATATATGGTTAATATATGTAAGATTTTGCCATTGATTATTTTTCTATTTTCTGTTTCCCTAATCCATTTGACTCATAAGCAAAATCATCATCAATGAACCACTGAGTACCCCTAAGGACTTAGCAATATACTAGGTGTTTGATCATTGAACACTATAAAGAATATGCTTAGTTACCATTCATTTGAAATGCTGAGTGATCCATTAGGAAGAACTGAGTAATTTATCCATCAGAGTGATCCATGGTAAATGATCACTCTGACAGTTCATATGTTGAACATGAGAGCACTCATGAGGATATATGCACTTGGATGATGTGATGCTAACTTTTCTGTTATTCCAAAAGTCTACTCTTCAGTAAAGGGCTGTAAGTCAATCTTAAATCACTTGTGCTATCCTTAGCATATGCTTTAAATAATTCTGACCCACCCATTATATTTATAGAAAGGTGTCTCAAGTGTTTTGATTTATAATATGAAGCCACTAAAACCCTACATAACATGTGAGTAATATGGAATTTGAATCGTTAAGGGAAGAAGCTATAAGGAAATTAGTGACATTTACAGTATTTGAAAAATTATAATTTGCACACTAATGAATAACTACATAATAATGATGCCATAATATAACCTTTACTGTACCAAATCTTCTGTAACTCAAAAGCAACTGGATGTTAAATTACACCAAATGAGATATCATCTGAAAATAAAAGAACTGGACTCAATGACAGCCTTTATATATATTCCTGACTAAATTATTCTTGCATTAATAACACTAAATATTAATAATTCTACATACTAAATAAAATATTTTATAGTTATAATAATTTATACTATAAAATGATTCCAATTAATACTAAAAGTGAATACTACATACTAAAATATGAGTAAATACTAAGTAAATACTAAAAATGGATAATTTATATTGAGTTTAACACATTCATTACAATGGAAACTAGTGTACCCAGTTACCAATAGTGATGATTTCAATGAATATAAATAATAATGGTAACCCATGGAGTCTTCTCCTCCATGTTTGAACAGTTTGGCAATAGAGATTAGTGTGACATAGATTAGTTGGAAAATAAAAATGTGTTAAAAAAAGGGAAGAACAAACAAATGAATGAATATAAGTATAAAACCAAAACAAAATAAATGTCAGTTTATTAAAGTATATGAGTACTTTCTTGCATGGGATTGGAATTTATTTTAAAAAGTCAGGAATATTTGATTTGTATTCATTTGGGAGGGATGGGCAATAATTATTAGTTCTGTTTGTTGCTTCATACCAGATCAAATATTAAATAGACTTACACTGAATTTATCTATATAACTAAATACCACCTCTCTATATAAGCCTTTAATTTATATGTATTTAATATGTATGTTATGTATTTAAAATATAGGATCTTAAATAATCACAACTTTTAATGGCTGCATAAAAAGAGAAAAATGTGTTAAGTGAGGGAAACACACACAAAAAAGAAAAAAAATGCAATATAAAATCCTCACAGAGATCTTATACGACTAATCAGAGATTTGTCTTCATAGGTTAAAAAATATGTAGCTATTTTTAAACTATTTTATAAACAGGATCATTTCTGGAAGAACTATTTCATTTACTTACTAACTTATTCAATAAAGACATCTAGTGGTTATTGAGTATGTCCATGAGTCAGACAGTGTAATGTAAGCTCCTTGAGGGCAAGCATTTTTGTTCTGTAACCTTAGAAAAGGGTCAGACACATAGTAGGTGTTTGATAGGTATGTGTTAAGTGAGTGAATGAATGCTAAGTGCTAGCATATAATGATGAATAGATCATGAACAGCCAATGTTTTTTCAGTGTTTCCAGTGCCGTGAGTGAAGTTCAATGATGTTCAAAATTACTATTATATATTTTTTTGCAAAGTTCATAGCCATCACCCAAAAGCACATCATGTTTTGGTTCGGCAATATTAAAAATAACTTAAACCAGATGCAAGATGTTAAACATCAGGGGCAAGAAAATGGAATTGCAAGAAGGGACAGATTTTAAATAAGTGGTTTCCTTCCAAGAAGTCCCTTAATGTCTATGCAAGATAAAGGGATCTCCAAGCCTCCTGTCCCTCTCTTTATATTCCCTCTTCATTAGCAAGGTGTCTTCATACATGCGACAAGTACAGGCTATTTAAGAAAGATTTTGACTATAAAAGTCTCTAAATAGTGGATTTAAGCACAGATTGGCTGTTTATTTACCCCCAAAAGGATCGTCTAGGGAAAGATCAGGAATGATTCAATAACTCCCAGGTGAAAACTCAGTGGTAAGCACATCAGCTCTTCAGAGGTATTCCAGTAGTCAGATATTAGATACATATTTTAGTGTGTTTATTGAAAAGTTAGAAAGAATTATGGAGAAATTCAAAAGAGTCAATTACATTAACATATAGAACATATAAAAAGTCAAAGGAAAGTTTTTTGTTTATTTTTTAATGAAGCATCCACGAAGTGGCGATTACAACCTTCAAACGTTTTATAAGGATTATGTTGCAAATTATAGCAACAAGTAATTGTCTATTTCTATCAAAAAATGAAAAAAAAGCACAGATATAATATGCATTACAGTTAATTTATTAAACCTTATAAATTTCTTCACAGTGAAGGTTTTAAAATTTATAAGTGACTTATTTTGAAAAAATGACAGTCTCCCATTGAAAGATACTTGTGAATCATATATATTTTCTTCTTCCAGGTATGGATATAATTCTTCCCAAAACAGAGGAGTGGACCTGATATATCACTGTAGATCAACCCCCAGGCCACGGACCACTACTGGTCTGTTAGGAACCAGGACGCACAGCAGGAGGTGCGCTGAGGGAGAGCAAGAGACGCTTCATCTGCCACTCCTCATCGCTCGCTTTACAGCCTGAATCATCCCCCACATCGCTCGCATTACCACCATCCCCTTCATAGCTCGCTTTAACGCCGGAACCATCACCCCCATCCGTGGAAAAATTGTCTTCCACGAAACCGGTCCCTGAGGCCAAAAATGTTGGGGACCACTGCTGCAGGTCCTTTCTAAAATGAGACTTTGTCATCTTAATACTCCCTCCATTAATTAATCACCTTCAGTTAGCTAAATGTGCTCTTGGTTTCTCTTTTACTTACTCAACTATGAATGTGATGTTGCTGAATTATGTATGTTTTTGTAAGTTATCTAAATATTCAAAGGGAACAGTGAGCAGTCGCCAAAATGTAGTAACTCATGTAGGGTACCCAGGAACCGAGGAGTATTAAAATGGATCACTAGAATTTTTGAATTCCAATTTCAATTCTAAAGTTCTTTATTTCTTAAGTCTGGGTTTTGGGATAATTTACAGGAAAAAAAAAATTCTTGTTAATAATTGGCTTTAAAATACTAATCATAAGACTTAAATGTCAATTTAGATTTTAAAATGAGCAATTCTTAGTCTCTGATTCTATAGTAATGCTCAGATAACATATTTGGGGGGACCTTTTAGGAAAACGCGCCAGACAGCATTGTGAGGAAAGAAGGAAACATACCTACACAGAACCATTTTAGCATCAGCATTATTGATTTCCACATTAACTGAGCCCTTTGAGAGCTCTCCTTCAAAGCCATAAATCAGAGAAAGGTATATATATCATCTAGATTCTTTCTAAATGAAAAGAAGATGTGATATGATTTAAAAGAGCAGGGTGGAGATGTATAAGCAGGATGCCTATGATTAATCCTCCAAAGTAAACTTTATTCTTTAAGAGCTATTGGATGATAAAGAAGCCGAATTTTTTTTCCCAGCAGTGAGGATTAGATTTACATGGTGTCATAAATATTGACATTATGTTAGTCAAGCATTCTGATTTTTCTTTCTTCCTGAGAATTCTATAGAAATAAGGATTATATAAACATTTTTAGTATAGATGCACCCCGGGCTTGGAATGATGGGACCGGTGACTCTAAGACTATTAAGTTGTTTTCATGTTGTTAAATATTATGCGTAGCAGGAGGAGCTGAGGTACAAAAGGCTGTTTCAGCATCTCGTACTACAACTCTATTTTTCCTACAATTTGTACATAGATTAAACTTAATAGTTTTGATTATTTCCCCATGTTCTGTAAAGGATAAGTTAATACATGAAAATGTTAAATGCATTTTTTTTTTAGAATTCTAGCTAAAATCTAAAGCTGAAGACAATAGCTTTAAATACCCACCCATTCTAAAAAAAAAGAAAAAAAAAACAGGTTTTCCAATAACTCCACGCCAGTATTTATTAACAGGTAGAAAAGCTGGTCAAAACAAAATCCATTCCAAAAGAATTATATGATAGAAGAATAGAAAAGTGAAAAAGATTCTTTCAAGTGAATTTTTAGAGTAGAATGGGGATTTCCTGTAGAATGGTGAGGCTGACATCTCCCTGCCTGTCAGGATTTTGACTATGCCGTGGCATTGAAACTATGAGGTTTTACATCATACAATACTTAGAGCAGATTGACGTGGGCTTGATAGGGATTGGCACACACATGAACATAGAAAGTGATGCCTGTTTTCTTTTACCAGAAGTTTAAGACAGGAGTCTGGCTGGAGACACCCAGACAAACATGCTATAAGAGAGATAACAGAAATTTTCCCATTTGCTGGGGTAAAGATGTGTGAGGTATTGTGGGGCTATCAGAGCCCAGCAGCTCATCCTGAGGAGACTGTTTTGGACTGCACAGGACAGATGATCCAGCAAAGAAGAGGATTTGTCCCAGGGTCAGGAGGAGAATGAAACTCAGGAGGTAGCAGGGGAGCACTTCTCCCACGAGGGAAAGAGTTAGTGTGATTACAACCAAGGGTGGACCTCTGCATTCCACAATGGCTCCCATGAAAGAATCAGATTTTGGATTCCTGTCATAATGACAGCATGATGCCAGTCATTATCAGCTAACATAAGGTTAGAAACAGTCCTAAATCTGTCAATACTTAAACTGGTACTTGGTTCTGTTCCACCAGTTACTTTTACTGTAGTCTACACTCATTTCTAAATGATACATTTGAGATAGAACTATGGAAAACATTAAGGTGTCTGAGAATCATGCTTCATAATGGTCAATGAAAAAAATATGGTGGCGAGGGAAAGAGAACTACAGATAATGGAAGGAGGCATGTGATGAACGTACTCAGATATTTAAAGTATTCTTATGTGGAAGATAGATCATTTTCTAAGTTCAAACTTAAAATCAATGGGTAAAAGATAAATGAGTGAAAGTTTTGGATGTATATAAATAAAATATCTAATAAGAAACAAGTCTGTTAAGGAATATCCTGTCAGGGAATTCCCTGGCGGTCCAGTGGTGGGGAATCCATGCTGACACTGCCGAGGGGCTGGGTTTGATCCCTGATCAGGGAACTAAGATCTCACAAACAGCATGGCATGGTAAAAGAAAAAAAAAGGAACAATCTGTTACACAAAATATTTTTCTCCCATCTCTGGAATTATTCAAGCCAAAACTGAATTATCATAGATGGAATTGGAAGAATGTAATTGACCACATGATTTTTAAAACATATACTTCAGTTTTCCAAGAATGTTCTAGCTTTCCCTTCATTTTTAAAAGGGTCCATATAATAAAATAAAAATATGGTCACAGTACCTAAAAGACCCTTTCCAAATCTAAGAGCTTGTGAATGTATTCTTTGGATAAAGTCACTGACCCTCTTTGAATTTCATTCTTCATATACAAAAAGAGGATAATATATACCTAGTTTTCTTTTTGAGTTATTTTTGAATCAAAACTGATAGCATCTTAAGAAGGAATTTTAAAATATTACATACTTTACAAATTTATATTGTTTCACATCTATTAGTTTCACTGTTTTAATTATTTCATAAAAAGGGTTTAAAGTCTATATATTTAGCAAAGTCCATATATTTCCTGCAGCCGAATGACTTGAAAAATATCAATGCATCATGGGTGAGAATTTTGAGGCTCTCTCTCTCATTTAAGAACATATTTATATTTATACTTATATTGTTCACCTGTGGCCAAGGAGTTTAACAGAGCAAAATTAGTATTAAAATAGTGATTGAGATTATGTTAAACTATACATGCTGGGATGGTTCTCTCCAAACTCTCAATTGAAGAACACTGAGTTTACATTAACCAAAGATGCAGAGAGCTGTGTTTTGTTTCATTTGTTTAGTATTTGTACAATTTTCACTGAGCTTCCTAGAAGAGTGACAAGAGAGCTGCAATACTAGATTAACAGGAGAAACTATTCTGATCAAATTTTACCATCTTATCCATATTCCAATCATTTCTTGAATTAAAAATAAAAACTACCCAGCTCTACCTTAACCACACACTCCTGGTTCATTTCCCTTACCTGATAAGAGGAATTAAGTACTTTGCTGTCAATCTGTAGAAACAGTAGTAGGCAGAACAAAGAAGACATTAATATTCTTGGGTCTACTAAAAAATAAAATTAAAAAGGTAACCATATGTCCTATTGGAGACAGTCTTGCTTTACAACATTGTTCCAACATCCTGTCCCCTTAGCATTCTTTTTGACTTACAGATATATACTGATTAGGGATTAAGATGTTCAAAGAATATATTTCCTGGTCAATTTATGGGAAAGAAAAAAACAAAACAAAACATTTAAACCAGTTGCAAAAGTTTATGTATAGAAATTAGTTTAATTACTTTTTATAACTTTGCTTTATGTACACTTTGAAAAGTTTCACCATATAAATCAACTAAACTTTTGGAAGGCAGAGACATATTTATTTCTTCTGTACATGGTGTATCTTCCCCAAATAGTTTGATAGTTCCCTGAGAATAAGATCCATGTCTAAACCTCTCAACACATTTACATTTTCTAAATAAATTTTAAATCAATGAATGAAGATGAATGAAGAGTGAATGCAAATTCTGTTAGAAATTTAAGAGTAAATCTGGAAAGAATCAGTCTCAGCTTCAGAAGAGTTGTCCATGGGTTTAAATTACATTACAATTAAATATAAGAGTCATGACATTATTCTAGAAATACATTCACAAAGCCATCTGAAATTATTTATGTCTCTAAAAATAGACTAAGTACTGACATAATTCACTTTTCAGCTTAGCCTTTTTTGTGTGGAAATATCTTTGTTGTAATAAAAACTGAGATGATTGACCTGACCTGAGAGAAATAGCTTCTGTTCAGGTGGAGGAAGGCAATGGCAAATAAACATGAAAAGACAGGGGCAGTTTACAGACTGTCTTTCCTCTGAAAATATGAGATTAAAAAAAAAGAGTTGAAAAAAGAACATTTCAGGAGAAGCAAATGCCACTATTGCAGTGTCTATTAAACACTGGAATTGTTTAACAGGGGGGAAATACCAATTAAGATTTCACTGCCACCAGGCAATATTTACTGTAGTTGAACAGGATGAGTTTTAAAGCAGCTCAATCTCATTTCCTTGTTAAGATCTTCATACAGAAACCAGCATTCTCAGATTTAATCAGACTCAGCTCCCTCGCTTTCCTCTCCCCTCAGGAGAGAAGAAGCACATTGGGTACACCAAGACCTCAAGAAATTATTAATCTATAAAAATGTTTTTGCCCTCCCACAACCTCCCAGCCTATGACAATAATTATGATGGCTGCTGCAGAGTTGTATTGTTGTTAAAAATGGCAATAATAGTGATGGAATTAAATCCTCTTTCCTATGTATAAATGCAACACTTATTTCCATTCATTTTGGAGAGAATCCATTCTTTTCTAGCAGACATGTCTATGTATCATTCATAAATACACTGTAAATCTTCTAATAATTAATAACTACTAGAGTGCAATTCCTTAAGAAATAAATTTATATAAATTATGAATCACCTGTAACTGAATTCATTTTTCCCTTTCCTCAGCTGTGAAGCCAAAAAGAAAGGGAGAATTTGTCAAATATGCATGTAATTTAAAAATGTGTTTCTCTTTCAAATGTTTTGGTTGTTTAGGTTGGCTTTATTTTTTACTGGACTAGTTCCTTAGAACCATCATTAGACTCCCATTTTCAAGGGGTATATTTCATTATGTTTGGTTTTTCAGGCACAGTTTTTTGTTTTAAATGTGAATTTCCTTTTATTATGAAATGGATACAGTTTATTTAGGAAAAAATTTAAAAGAATCAAAATAAATAAATATAGTATACATAGCTACCATGTAGTTTTTGCAGTATATATATCTAGAGTATTCTCTGCATGCATATCTACATATCTATACATCTGTATCACTATCAACATTAACAAAGAGGTAGATATCTTGGTGAGATTATACCATACATTGTATTTTTAGTTGAGTTTTGTTTTAATTAAAACACATCCTTCACATTATTGCATGTTGAAAGGTGTACACATTGTATTGTATACTTCATTGTTACTTGACGACTTCAGGCTATTTTATTGAATAGGTAATTTAGGTAACCAAAGTTACAATTCATTCCATAGGGTTTTTTGTTTTTGTTTTTGTTTTTTTTTTAGTTACTAAAAAGGGGGCCAGTAACATACTAAATAATGCAGTTTTTACACTTTCCAAGTTACATATTCTTAAATTTTCATTGATATTTCTTCCTTCTTTTGTTCCTGTGCTGCTCTATATATTAGCTATAATTTTCATCTTTTAGAGAAAACTGGGTTTCAAAATGGTTTAGCAGCTTGTCCAAAGTCACACAGTTAGTAACTGATTACAAGACTTTTTATCTGCTTTCAAAATTAAGAGGTAGTTTCTGGCATTTGGCATAGAGTTTACAAATGGACAAAATTATGAGTGAGAAATAAGTATAAGAGCTCTAGAGGATCCTGGCTGAAAAAGTTGAAGTGTTGGTAAAGTTATTCTAAATTTGCCAAGAATCTGTAACTTGGATTCTTTTTTGCTCAACATTTAATTAATTAATTAATTAATTTAAAAATATATTTTTAATGGGGTATAGTTGTTTTACAATATTGTGTTAGTTTCTACTGTACACAGGAGTTCCTTGTGCTATACAGCAGGTTCTTATTAGTTATCTATTTTATACATATTAGTGTATATATGTCAATCCCAATCTCCCAGTTCATCCCCCCCACACATACACCCACTTTCCCTCCTTGGTGTCCATACATTTGTTCTCTATATCCATGTCTCTCTTGCAAACCAGTTCATCTGTACCATTTTTCTAGATTCCACATATATGCGTTAATATACAATGTGTGTTTTTCTCTTTCTGACTTACTTCACTCTGTATGACAGTCTCTAGACCCATCCATGTCTCTACAAATGACCCAGTTTCATTCTGTTTTATGGTTGAGTAATATTCCATTGTATATATGTACCATATCTTCTTTATCCATTCATCTGTCAATGGACATTTAGGTTGCTTCCATGACCTGGCTATTGTAGATAGTGCTGCAATGAACACTGGGGTGCATGTGTCTTTTTTGAAATAGTTTTCTCTGGGTAGATGCCCAGTAGTGGGATTGCTAGATCATATGGTAATTCTATTTTTAATCTTTTAAGGAACCTCCATACTGTTCTCCATAGAGCTGTATCAATTTACATTCCTACCAACAGTGCAAGAGAGTTCTCTCTTCTCCACACCCTCTCCAGCATTTGTTGTTTGTAGATTTTCTGATGATGACCATTCTACCTGGTGTGAGGTGATATCTCATTGTAGTTTTGATTTGCATTTCTCTAATGATTAGTGATATTGAGCAGGTTTTCATGTGCCTCTTTGCCATCTGTATGTCTTCTTTGGAGAAATGTCTATTTAGGTCTTCTGCCAATTTTTGGATTGGGTTGTTTGTTTTTTTAATATTGAGCTGCATGAGCTGTTCATGTATTTTGGAGATTAATCCTTTGTCCGTTCATTAGTTTGCAAATATTTTCTCCCATTCTGAGGGATGTTTTTTTGTCTTCTTTATGGTTTCCTTTGCTGTGCAAAAGCTTTTAAGTTTCATTAGATCTCATCTGTTTATTTTTGTTTTTATTTCCATTACTCTAGGAGGTGGGTCAAAAAGATCTTGCTGTGATTTATGTCAAAGAGTGTTGTCCCTATCTGACTAAACTTTAGAGTGGAGAAAATTGTCTGTAAATAATAACCATAAAGCTTAATTCTCAAGTGAATTTAAATGCATGATATACTATTTAAAAAACTGTACAGTTCATTTGTTATTTACCTTTAACTTTACTTTGACAAATTAGGAAACTAAGACCAAAATTTTTAAATGACAGTGTTCCCAACATTTCCCTGATAATATGTGTCCAAGTATGGAATCTCCATTACAATATTTGAAATACATAATATTGATATATGAAAAAAGCACAAAAAAATTAAAAGGAAGGAAGGAAACCATTAGTTTACTCCATCTCCTGTGTTTGGCTCAGCCATTTGAAGATATATGTTGTATAGTGGTCATTTAAACATGAAAATATGTCTCAGTTGTATTTTCATTTTCTTCACAATCAATGGAGTGTCTACACTCCATTCAAATTCTAATTCTGGGAAGAAGAGGAGGGGTAAGGTGTGCTTGTGTGGAGGGGGATGCTGCTTCAAACAGCAGTTACTAGAACACTTAATACATCCGTTAGCTTTTTAATACAGAAATGATTGCCCTTTATCCAAAAAATATTTTCACTCTCTGCTTGATTATTCCAAAATCTTGAATGTGCTGAATTTTTTTTGTTTCTATGTTAAGTGTGTCAGTGTGAGAGCCGACTAAAGTTTAAACATCACTTAATCTTAGTTGAAATCTCAAACCTTCTTTTTTTTACCAGCATGTTGTAGTACAGGGGAGGAGTCAGATAGGAGGAAAATTTGACCCCTACTGCAGAATTTAGCAGAAAGTGGATCAGAGGCTTCTGGCCAGAGACAATCATCATAGCATGGCAGAGTTTTCAATTTTTTACCTTTGCTGTTATATATATATATATATATATATATATATATATATATATATATATATATATATATATATATATTTAAACCTTTACAGGTACCATATTAACAACAAAACTCTGACAATAAAAATACTTAGGTATTTGTATTGGGAGCCAGAAAGAGATGTCAATATGAGGAAACAGCATTCTAGGCTTCAACCAGATGCTGAGGGTAAAACACAGAGGCAGGGCTTCCCTGGTGGTGCAGTGGTTGAGAATCTGCCTGCCGATGCAGGGGACACGGGTTCGTGCCCCGGTCCGGGAAGATCCCACATGCCGCAGAGCAGCTGGGCCCGTGAGCCATGGCCGCTGAGCCTGTGCGTCCGGAGCCTGCGCTCCGCAATGGGAGAGGCCACAACAGTGAGAGGCCCGCGTACCACAAAAACAAACAAACAAACAAAAAAAAAAACAGGCACATTGGGCCACAGCAGCTTTACAGAGGGGAGGGACACAGGATGCATCCCTGTCACCAGAGGCAAGGCTGAAAGGAGCACACAGGGAATTGGTCAGTCCTGAAGTGGCATCCACCACTCTGAAGAAAGGCCTGCATGTTTCCCCAGCAGACTGCCCTGGAGAAGGAACACGACTTTGCTTGGGGGATTGCCTTACTTAACACAATGAACGCAATCCCAAAGGAAGAGCATTGAGCTCAGTTTTGTCAGAGAAACACTTTTTAGTGATAAGTGGAAGAAATCACAGCTTTTAAGCAACTACTTCGAAAACAAGGTCAGGCAGAAGGATCAGGCTTCATCAAACAAGTAAGAAATACCCAGCAAGGAACTTCCTGAAATAGTGAATATAACTAAAATTAAAACCCAGAAAGTTCAGGCACAAAAGGAGATCTAACACAGAGAGAGTACCAAGTATAGCTAATGAGTAGGTTTATTACGAAATTACTGCTTAGAAATATTTTCAGACTCTGGAAGGGAGCCTGAGTTGTTTCTGTGCATCCTTAGGTGTTTATCTGGAACAAAATTCACTGCCCTAAGTTATTTTTGCTAATTTTGAATACTGACACTAGGTTTTAACCTTAAAAATCAATCATAAGATTTTAAGTATAGATATTGAAAAAAGTATAAGATTAACAGTGAAACCAAGCAGTACTCTGAGGGGCTCCTAGGCAGATAAGCGTTTCTGGGTCCCCTTCCCAGAGTTCTAAAGAACAGGTTCAAACATTTGTTAATCAGGAAAAGGAAGCGTTGCAGAGATAAGGGAGGAGCAGTCAAGAAACAATACTGCAGCCTTGGGACAGGGTCCTGGTCCCCCCTCAAGGGATATACGTAAAAATATCTTTGAGCTCTTTTGTAGCACTAAAACCTGCACCAAATTGAAGATGTTAACTACAATACTTGATGAAGCACTGTTCATTCCAGAGAAGGTCACAGTTTGCCCATTATCGCTTGATGCCAGATGATCTCTGGATTGAGGAATGAGGGTCCTTCATGTACCCTTATCCTTATCAGCAACCCTGCCTCTTTGAAGCAAGAGACAGATGGGCCCCCAGGGCAAATGGTTTGAGTTCGTTCCTTGTGGACCGATACTCCTAGATGGGAATAACAGGACAATTGAGAGAGGAGGCTGGGCCCTGTCCAGATAGAAAATAAGAGACCACATATTCCTCATTCTTGAAGTCAGGAGACCTCCCTGACTACACATGCACAGAAAGCCTCCTTGGAGGTCAAAAGTGGAGTGATGCTAAGTGATGGCAACTAATGCTCACTACCCATAAGCCTCTTCGGTAGAATCCATCTTGGCTAAAAGCCACGCTCGCACACATGGGAAAATCCTGAGATACACCAAATATGCACTCTGAACCAGGCAAATCAAAATGATTGGTCAAAGGAAACCTAGAAGAAATGCCTCATAAAAGTGATTCAAACTTCCACGAGGGCGTGACTCTTTCTCTGAGCGTACCCGTGTGTCTATTTACACGTATTGTACTCTTTTTTTCTCTTAATAAATACTTTACTTGTTTCACTACTTTCCATCTTTGTGGGAATTCTTTTTCTGCAAAGTTGTAGGGCCAGGGCCTTGTCACTGACCACTGGTCTAGTGGCTAGGATTCAGTGCTCTCGCCGCCATGACCCAATCTCAATCACTGGCCTGAAACTGAAACCCTGCTTCAAGCTACTGCAGACCAAGGCCACCCAAGATCACTTTGACTATAAAACTCCTCACAACCCTCACCCTCTGGGTTGGGACACAAGTTTGAGGGCATTAGCCTGTTGTGGCCCCCTTTGCTTGGCAAAGCAATAAAGCTATTCTTTTCTACTTCACCTAAAACTTTGTCTGCAAGATTTACTTCAGTTTTGGGATACAGAGGATGGATTTGGCTTTGTTACTTTCAATAAATTGGCATGGAATTTTTTATACATGCATAACTATATAACTGCCTAAAATAATTAATTGCATGGTAACCTTATCAAAATTTGGAATAAAGTTAACATTACTACATAAAGGTAGGGGCTAGTAAAAATAATCAGTTAATCTGTTGAAGTATGGTCCAGCTCTGAAGTCAAATCTACAAAATTGTTTCAATTTGCATGCTTTGAACTTAGCATAACTTTGTTTGAGCTATAAACAGCCATGCAAAAAACAGTGATAAGTGAGAATAGAATACTACAACTTAATTGTCAAACTAATTCCCAGTATCTCAGAATGTGACCTTATTTGGAAGCAGGACCTTGCAGATGTAATCAAGTCAAAATGAGGTCATACTGAAGTAGTGGAAGCCCTAGTTCAATATGACTGGTGTTCTTCTAGAAACAGAAGAGACTCTGAGATACAGTCACATGAGGGGAGAATGCCTTGTGACAATAGTGGCAGAGATTAAAGTGCTGCAGCTGCAAACCAAGGACAAAGATTTGCAAACAAAGATTACAAGCTAACCAAAACCACCAAGAAAGGAGAAAGACAAGAAAGGATCCTCCCCTACAGGTTTCAGAGGGAGCATGACTCTATAGACACGAGGGCTGATTTTGAACTGCTAGCCTCCATATCTATGAGACAATACATTTTGGTTGGTTTAAGCCACACAGCTTGTGGTACATTTTTATAGCGGCCCTAGGAAATAAATAACCATCTCATCAAGTTACAGGCTAATGGGAAATTTGCAAATAATTTAACAATATTCAATCTCATTAACTATGTACTTTTAGGATATAATTTACACACAAATAGAACAGTAATATTAAAATCTATCAATCCTGAGATTGGTGAATGAAATTAATGTGATATTTATCAGAGTTCAACAGACCTTAAGGCTAGTGTCAAGACAATTAAGAAAATAAAAATTCTGAAATGCATCTTTACCTTAAAATATTATGATTTCTTCATTTATAGTGCTGGTTCTTCTTCATTTGTGCCTCTTGCATCCTTATCCACCCTTATTTATGAGTAACTGGATATGATGAATATGATAAAGAGGCAGAGTTGCACGTGTGGTTGGGAACTGGACAACTGTAGCAAAGTAATTTTACATTACAGTAATTTTAGATTTGTATATGTTTTATGACACTTTTGTGTCCAAAAGACAATACAATTTCTCCAGAAAAATAGGTCTGTTTTTTTATTTATGTAAAAATACTAATAACAACTCACCAGAGCAGTGTTGTTTTCTAGGTTTTGATTTAGACCTTATTTGGACCTGGAAAGAAAACACAGATGAAGGGGAGCCTAAAAAGTAAATTGAAAATACTCTGTTTACCAAATCTACTGCATTCCATTAGCCCCCATTCACCTATTTTCTTCGACTTAAACAAATTCAAGATTTCCAGTTCTTATGCTCCAGAGATGCTGCAGTGTCTGAAGAAAAAATAAGAATAAAATTTAGATTGCTCTAATTCTCAGAGTTGCAAGGAAAATAAAAGATTTAAGACAACATCATTAAGTCTAAGCTACAAAATAAGGGAAAATATAATTGTTTAAAATTAAAGATCCTTAAGACAGCATATGATGTCTGGATCTTAACTTATTGGGAAAGTCATAACATGAGACTTTACAATAATATTCATGGATTAAACCTTGCTCATCTTCTTGTCATTTTAACTCTGAGTATTTTTGATCATATTTATTTTGACCAAATTTTATACAAAATATACTTTAGAAACCTAAGAATCTTTGATTTATTTTAATTGGGTGAACAAATAAGGCTACCTTGAGTCAATTCAGGAAACATTTTTTAAAACAACAGTGGGCTATAAATAGAACATAAACGATTTATTTGATAAAGGGAGATCATGTTTATGGTTGGATTTTTAAATAAGGTTTAAAATAATTTATCAACAAGGTTTATAAAAACTAGATGTAAGAACGATGCTTGCCTCCTACCTTCAACTTTAGTTCTGGAGGTGCAAAGCACAGGGTTTAAGGGCAGGGACTTTAGCATCAGGCAGATTGGCTCTGTCACTCATTAACTGACCTTGAACAAACCTAATCAGCCTCAGTTTGTCATCTGTATATTTAATCTTCCTTATAGATTTTGTGTGGAACAAATGAGATAATACATATAAAGTATATCTCATAGTAAGCTCTTGATATTGTTGTTATTATATTATTATGAAAGAAACAACTGTATACACAGAGCACAAAATCATTAAGCTCTCTAACATTGGGGGAATGATACTGACCCGCTCTAATGATTCTCCTATTCCCTTTATAAAAGTATCAAAAGTAATAATCATTGTATAACATACAGTACTTATAGCAGCAAGCATTTTCTAAATATTTGACATACATTAACACATTGAATCCTTATAGCTGTCCCATGTGGTAGCCATTAGTATTACCTCTGTTTTATAAATGGAAAACTAAGGCACAGAGAGGCTTAGAAACCTGCCTAAGAATACACAGCAGAGCTGAATGTCGCTGCTGAGGAAGTCTGGCTTCAGATTCAGTGGTCATAACCTTAAGCTGCAGTCCTGTCATTAAAATGTCCATCACTCTGTGGATTGCTATGAGATGTGCTTTTTCGCTCATTCATTTGATGTGAAGATTTCTATAAAGTTTAATTTCATAGTTACATTCTTCTCTCTTACTGGCTAATGTACTTGTGTCTTGATGGTACTTAACCAATCATACTTACATTCTTCTCTCTTACTAGCTAATGTACTTGTGTCTTGACGGTACTTAACCAATGTAGATCAGAGAGTTTGACCTTCAGCCAACTCAAAGAAAAATATTTGTCCACAAATCTGACTTTTAATTTTACTCTAAAAGCCTTTTTATTCACAGGAAAAGAGCTGAAAGAAGACATGGGAGTGTGGCAGGTATGCTTATACAAGGGAGCCCTTATAGTTTAAATGTTTATGCCTCTAACAAAGAGAAGCCAGTGATTATAATTCACAAAAGAAAGTTTTTGGCAACTGGGATTTATAATAAAACTCAGGGTCAGACCACAAGCTCACAGAGGGAAAAATTATATAGAAAGGAGGAAGAACTTTTTTTTTCACCATATCATTTCCTGCATAGAGAGCTTTCCTACGAGATTTATGCAGAGTCATATCTGTAGCGAGAAGAAAAGGGTGCTCTGTCCTTAGAATCAAAGCCAAAAGAAGAATGAAGAATAGAATAGTAACAATAAGCTGTATCTTCTTATAGTCTTGTATGGAAAGGAAGTGAAAGTGTTTCTGACGCTCCCATTAAATGCAGTAAACTGTTTTAGGAAAAGGATTATATTGAAACCATTTCAACAGGCTTAAAGAAATAATACTATTCTCAATTTCATTAAAACTTCAGGAGGTTAAAATGCGTTCACATTTTTCAACTTTATATTCGAAATTTTTTAAACAAGCATAACATGGATAGGGGTATTTTAACCAGTGTGTTCTGCTGCAGTCATCCAAAATCAATTCAATTTTCTTAAAAAAAAAAACAAAAAAACAACAACAAATAAAACCCTTGAACTTTTTCAGAGTATTTATTGAATAGGCAGTTTTCACATAGTTCTTTACTCTCAAAATGTTATAATAACACTATATTTTCCTTTTTAGTGTATGCATATCCATTGTAAAAATTCAAACAGCTTTTAACAATATGAAGAAATAATATTAGCTGAATTCTTGCAACTCTTTTAAATAACCCTATTAACATATTTACATAGGGCTTCCCTGGTGGCGCAGTGGTTGAGAATCCGCCTGCCGATGCAGGAGACACGGGTTCGTGCCCTGGTCCGGGAAGATCCCACATGCCGCGGAGCAACTAAGCCCGTGAGCCATGGCCGCTGAGCCTGTGTGTCCGGAGCCTGTGCTTCCGCAACGGGAGAGGCCACAACAGTGAGAGGCCCGCATACCGCAAAAAAAAAAAAAAAAAAAAGAAAAACATATTTACACAGTATACATCATCCTTATTCATCATTATAAAATCACATTTTCCTTATATATATAATTGCAACTTAACAACAATGATGTTAACATCATAATTTTTAAGCAATAATATATTGAAGGAAATTGAATTTGCTTTTTAGATTTCTCTTATTATAAATAAAACAAGGTTACACATAATATAAATATATCTTATCACATGTTTCCAATTACTGCTTTTAGATACATGCTTGTAAATGAAAATAGAGACCATTCATGTTTTAAGCTTTTTAATACATATTTCAAAATTATACTTCAAAAATGTATTAACATACATTTCCCCCAATAATGTATGAGAATGCCACTTTTCAAATATCCTCATCAATACTGGAAATAGCCAAGGGGAAGTTCTCTTACCCATTCTTTATGTTTATTAAAAAGAAGTTTCCATAAATGTTCTGGACCAGTTGACCAACCCCTTACTCCATCCTACAGAGAAGCGAGTTTAGTTTGAAGCTAACAGTCATTGGTTCATCTTTCTTGATGGGAGAAGCTTAAGTTGGGGCAGGAGGTCCCTTGATGGTTTGTACTGTCTATTAGTTAAACTAGAATTACATTTCTCAGAATCCCCTTGCCTGTTGATTCCAGGTTATGGTTGCCCAACAAATAATTTATGTGAGATTTTAAAACTAAAATCAGAATCCATTTCTTTAAGATCATGCAGTTGGAGGCAATGCCAGTGATCACAGAGGAACCTCTTATTTTCCATTACCCTATGACCAGCTCTTCTTCCAAATTACTGGCCTTTCTGACTAAGAGAGTCATCACACCCTTCACAAAATATTTAGTTGCAGAACTACAAAAGAAACACCTTCTTTGCCAGCATCTCTTAATGGTCACACATTATTGGCTAGACATACTTGGCTTCTCAGATCAACTGGTTGGTGACTTCTCTGATAATTCAACCCTCCCTTTTGGATATTCATCTTCTCAGCTCCTTCCACAGTTGAGTAAGGTTTAATTTTTATAATAAATCCCTTGTCTGATAACTCATCTGATAACTCTCTTCCCTGTGTAAACCCTGCCTGGTTCTTTCTTCTCCACCTGGATCAGCGAGAGACAGTAACCTAGGTAAGTGTTGGTGCTCTACAAAATCAAACTTACTTTCCCAAGGCCTGGACTGGGGGAAAGGATTGACAATAGAGTTAGCAAGCTCGTTTTTTGTTTTGTTTTGTTTTTTTTTGTGTGTGTGTGGTACACGGGCCTCTCACTGTTGTGGCCTCTCCCATTGCGGAGCGCAGGCTCCGGACGCGCAGGCTCAGCGGCCATGGCTCACGGGCCCAGCCGCTCCGCGGCACGTGGGATCCTCCAGGATGGGGGCACGAACCCGTGTTCCCTGCATCGGCAAGCGGACTCTCAACCACTGCGCCACCAGGGAAGCCCAGAAAGCTCATTTTTGTTCTCATACAAAGGTATGTTCACTAGCCAGTTCTTTATCAGTAATAAAGGGGATGTCTGTTCTCCATCTGTGGACTTTTAAATTATCTCAATTGTTAAAGAATGAGGGTGAGGAAATAGGTGTTATCAACTGTCCCCTTCTTAATTACTTCAAGAAGTGTCATGATTTTTTTTTTCATTTTACTGGTTTAATAAGCAAAATACGCTATCATGAATTTAGAGTTTACATTTATTTGAATAGTAATGAGATTGGATATTGTTTTCATTTGTTGACTCAGTATTTGCAGTGTGATTTATCCTAAATGTCGGTTCAGGCATTGTAGCGAGTGTTTAAACTATTTATTAATCTTCTTATTAATTTGACAATAATATTTGCTAATATTTCTCAAGTTGTTTTATAAATTTCTTTATTGTTTTATGCCAAATAAATAGAAAACAAATAGTAAAATAACAGACATAAAAACCCTTTGCACCTCACAGGACACCATTAAGAAAATAAAACTACATGTCACAGATTGGGAGAGAATATTTGCAAATCATATACCTTATAATAAGTCCTTGATAAAGAACTTACAGCCAGAAGATTTAAAAATGTTATTCTTAGTAATAAAGAGACAAATATCCAGTTTTATCAATGAAAATATTTCAACAGAAAAAATACATGAATGATCAATAAACACACCATATGATGCTTGACATTATTAGACATTAGGGAAAGGTAAAATTAAACCAAAATGACATCCACTTCACACCTACTAGAAAGTCCATACTCAAAAATACAGACAGTAACAAGTGTTGGTGAGAATGTGGAGAAATTAGAATCTCATACGCTATTTTTTTTTATACACTATTAGTGGAAATGCAAAATAATGCAGTCACTTTGGAAAAAACTTGACAGCTTCCTAAAAAGTTAATATACATTTACCATGCAATCCAGCAATTCAGGGTATCTACCTAAGATAAATGAAAACATATGGCAACACAAGACATGTATCCGATGTTCATAGCAACATTATTCAAAATAGCCAAAAAAGTGTAAACAACTTAATTTCTATCACCATATGAATGGCTAAAAAAAACAGGGTATACTGATACCATGGAATACTATTAACCAATACAAAAATATGAAGTATTAATACATACTAAAACATGAATAAAGTTTTAAGCAGTACATCAAGTGAAAGAAACCAGGCATAAGAAACCAAATATTATACAATTCCATTTATATGAAATGTCCACAAAAGACAAATCTGTAAAAACAGAAAGTAAATTAGAGATTGACAGGGGCTAGAAGTGAGAATTGTAACTGCCAATAGGTATAATGGACCTTTTTTTTTGAGGTCATGTAAATGCTCCAAATTGCATTGTGTAGGTGAGTGCACAACCATAAATTTACACAAAACCATCAATAGTACACCTAAGGGCTTCCATGGTGGTGCACTGGTTGCAAGTCCACCTGCAGATGCAGGGGATGCAGGTTCATGCTCTGGTCTGGGAGGATCCCACATGCTGCAGAGAGGATAGGCCCATGAGCCATGGCCGCTGGGCCTGTGCATCCGGAGCCTGTGCTTCACAACAGGAGAGGCCACAATGGTGAGAGGCCCCCGTACCACAAAAAAGAAAAAAAAAAAGTACACCTAAAATGAGTGAATTGTATGGTATAAAAATAATACCTCAATAAAGCTGTTAAAAATAGATAGACCAAAAAATTTAGTTAGTGTCATCTTTTTTGGGGTTGATGGCTATAAACATGATTGATTTTTACCTATGAAATATAGATTTATGAAATGGTTAGCTGATTTGCCTAAGAATACTAAAAAGGAAGGTCCAGAAAATCAATCTTGCTAACACATTGAGTACTTAATTTCCAGAGAACATCAGATCGAAATAGTAAATCATTATCAGATACTAAAATATTTAACTTTGTTTTTCATGTATTTTAAAATAAATTATAAAGCATTAAATAATTTTAGTAAAAACTCATGTATTGAAACAAAGAGAGATTTTTAAAAATAAATTCCAACACTTAAAAAGCTGAATCCATAATTCTTGTACACCACTGTGAAATGAGAAGTCATGATTATTTTAGATAAAGTCCACTCGATGCACTGTAAATAAAGTATCAAATTTAAACTTTCTTTGACTGAAACTTCCTTTTTAAATGGCAAAGTTCTGTAGTACACAGTCTGTCTTGGTCAGAAACTCTGAAAACATTCTCTTTGTGGATAAAAGCATCATTTATGGATCTTGCTTCAGATCCAGGTTTCTTGATAGAGATCCAAGGGGAAAATAAGCAAGTCAAAGGAAGGAATAGAAGATGCAGAAGCCAGAGAGAGAGGATCAACGTCTTGTATTTATATATTTATTTTTAATCAATGATTGTCTTTGAGAAACAGCAGAGGAACCTGAATAACAGGAGCTAGAGAAATAAATTGGAAACAATACATAATAAATGCAGCTATAATAGACACTCAGTGTTTCAGTATCTGTGTTATACAGTTTTCTGTTGTCTTCTCAGATTTTATTTTTCTTTGTGTAGTTTCTGTGTAGAGTTATTTATAGACATGTTCCTCTGTTTCCTTATTCAATTTCATTCTTATCTTTCTCTCTCATTCAAAAGATAACAATAAAATTTCCACTGTGATTTCCTGAAGCACTTTTATGGGCATCAGTGTGGCCTGATCTTCACAACAAGATGTGATGCAAGTGGGCAGATATAATTGTTCTCATTTTCTACACAAGAAAAATAAGAGAGGTAATTTACCAGGTAATGTCACACAGCTGATAACTTATGAAGTTAAAACTTAAAACTAGGTCTTAAGAACCCAGGACTTAAAATGCAGTAATTTTTGTTTCATTTTGTTTCACTGTTTGAACATTACTTTCACAAACAGTATGCCTTTATCTTTGTTTCAAAATTTTGTGAGCAGTTGTGGGCACAACTGGTCACAAAATGGTCTCAGAACGAATTCGACCATGATTTTCACTGAAACTAATTGAGGATTAGTTTAGAAAATGAAACATTTGTTTTACACAGAAGCCCTCAATTGTTTCTGATATAAAGTGTATCGAGATTGGGCTTCCCTGGTGGCGCAGTGGTTGAGAGTCCGCCTGCCGATGCAGGGACACGGGTTCGTGCCCCGGTCCGGGAGGATCCCACATGCCACGGAGTGGCTGGGCCCGTGAGCCATGGCCGCTGAGCCTGCGCGTCCGGAGCCTGTGCTCTGCAACGGGAGAGGCCACAGCAGTGAGAGGCCCGTGTACCGCAAAAAAAAAAAAAAAAAAAAAAAAAAGTGTATCGAGATCTACCACTGAATTGAGATTTTGAGGCATCAGATATTTTATCTAAAACATTTCCTTATTTTTCCATTTATTGAATATAAACAAGAATAAATATGTAGTTAATAAATGTTCAAACTTCTGGTACTCTCAGAATTCTACAAGTTAGCACTTAATTTTTACATTTTTCTTAATTTATATTTTATTTTTTTGATTTAAAAAAGAACACAAGATTTTTATTTTCTTTGGAAAAAAATAATCACTAAGAATTTATTATGCATTAACTCCATTTCTTGAACCCCAACCCCACTGCCAAAGCAAAACATATTAACACATGGCCTTAAGCAGTATCTTTTCCCTCAGTTTCTGTAGTTGACTCACTGCCTAAACTTGAAACAAGGGAAGACATTGCCACTCTGTGTTGCTGTTACTAAACTGAAACCCAGTGAGTCATACTGAGGAGTATAGCTGACTTATTTGAATAGAAAGCATATTATCCACCTAGAAAGCACCATAAGTATCATTAGAAACTTTAAGAGAATATTTTTTTCTTATTGGGATGTTTCAGCCATCAGACTAAAACTACTGTCAAGGTTAAATCTTTTATTTTCAATGTTTCCAATTATTTTGAATACCAAATGCTTTAATTATCTGAAGAAAGCTATTAATAAGCTCCATTCAACAAATCAAAAATCCCCATCAGTTTCTGCAGCATGCAAATCTTCTTTCTTTATGTTGTAAATGAGCACTCTCCATAGACTACTTTTTCACTTCTTTTCATTTTTAACCTTAAGTGTCAAGAGGATGGACATTGTACTTTAAGTCAATGGATTTTCCAATCTAGGTTTGCTTTTTCTTTTGAGCTGCATTTGCCTGATCTCACAAAGAATGTGGGAAATGAATTCATGGTTTATCTTACTGCACAAGGAAAATAATATTTTATTCTTTTGAAAAGGAATTTTATTTCCTAAACATTCTTCTTAACCATCATAGGAACTGACTTCTAGGACCAGCTTTGTCACTCACTAGTTCTGAGATGAAGGAAGTGTCTTTCAATCATTTATAAAATGGGAATTTTCCAATTAAATTATCTTCTACCTCAAAAGTGTTTAATAATATATAATTATTCTAAAACAAATATATTCTGGATAAATAGAGAGTGATTCCTATGACATACTAAAAGCTCTTGACAATTCCCCTAAAGAACTGTCCTATGAATAAAGTCTCAGAAATTCCTGAAATCCCTTTTAGTCCTGATTTTCTTATAAATGGAGTTTGTCCTATAATACAATTTAAAAGTATATCAAATTATTTGTATCTGAGTTCCATTTATATCTACCATGAGTTTCTTTTTTCATTATTTTGCTAGAGAAGATGTTTTCAGCCTTAGAGAGAACCTTGCTAGGTGAAAAAATGAAGAATTAAAGAAAGATTAGACTATGGATATCAGAAAACTACCAGAAAACTACTAGAGCTAATCAATGAATTTGGTAAAGTAGCAAGATACAAAATTAATGCACAGAAATCTCTGGCATTCTTATACACTAATGATGAAAAATCTGAGAGTGAAATTAAGAAAATACTCCCATTTACCATTGCAACAAAAAGAATAAAATATCTAGGAATAAACCTACCTAAGGAGACAAAAGACTGGTATGCAGAAAACTATAAGACACTGATGAAAGAAATTAAAGATGATGCAAATAGGTGGAGAAATATACCATGTTCTTGGATTGGAAGAATCAACATTGTGAAAATGACTCTACTACACAAAGCAATCTACAGATTCAATGCAATCCCTATCAAATTACCACTGGCATTTTTTACAGAACTAGAACAAAAAATTTCACAATTTGTATGGAAACACAAAAGACCCCGAATAGCCAAAACAATCTTGAGAATGAAAAATGGAGCTGGAGGAATCAGGCTCCCTGATTTCAGACTATACTACAAGCCCACAGTAATCAAGACAGTACGTTACTGGCACAAAAACAGAAATATAGATCAATGGAACAGGATGGAAAGCCCAGAGATAAACCCACACACATATGGTCAACTTATCTTTGATAAAGGAGGGAAAGATATACAGTGGAGAAGAGACAGCCTCTTCAATAAGTGGTGCTGGGAAAACTGGACAGCTACATGTAAAAGTATGAAGTTAGAACACTCCCTAACACCACACACAAAAATAAACTCAAAATGGGTTAAAGACCTAAATGTAAGGCCAGACACTATCAAACTCTTAGAGGAAAACATAGGCAGAACACTCTATGACATAAATCACAGCAAGATCCTTTTTGACCCATCTCCTAGAGAAATGGAAATAAAAACAAAAATAAGCAAATGGGACCTAATGAAACTTAAAAGCTTTTGCACAGCAAAGGATACCATAAACAAGACCAAAAGACAACCCTCAGAATGGGAGAAAATATTTGCAAATGAAGCAACTGACAAAGGATTAATATCCAAACTTAATAAGCAACTCAGGCAGCTCAATAACAAAAAAAACAAACAACCCAATCCAAAAATGGGCAGAAGGGGCTTCCCTGGTGGCGCAGTGGTTGGGAATCTGCCTGCCAATGCAGGGGACGTGGGGTCATGCCCCGGTCCGGGGAGATCCCACATGCCGCGGAGCGGCTGAGCCTGCGTGTCCAGAGCCTGTGCTCTGCAACGGGAGAGGCCACAACAATGAGAGGCCCACAAAAAAAAAAAAAAAAAAAAAAAAAAAAAAAGGCAGAAGAACTAAATAGACATTTCTCCAAAGAAGATATACAGATTGCCAACAAACACATGAAAGAATGCTCAACATCATTAATCATTAGAGAAATGCAAATCAAAACTACAATGAGATATCATCTCACACTAGTCAGAATGGCCATCATCAAAAACTCTAGAAACAATAAATGCTGGAGAGGGTGTGGGGAAAAGGGAATACTCTTGCACTGTTGGTGGAAATGTAAATTGATACAGCCACTACGGAGAACAGTATGGAGGTTCCTTAAAAAACTACAAGTAGAACTACCATACGACCCCACAATCCCACTACTGGGCATATACCTTGAGAAAACCATAATTCCAAAAGAGTCATGTACCAAAATGTTCATTGCAGCTCTATTTATGATATCCAGGACTTGGAAGCAACCTAAGTGTCCATCAACAGATGAATGGATAAAGAAGATGTGGCACATAAATACAATGGAATATTACTCAGCCATAAAAAGAAATGAAACTGAGTTATTTGTAATGAGGTAGGTAGACCTGGAGTCTGCAATACAGAGTGAAGTAAGTCAGAAGGAGAAAAACAAATACCGTATGCTAACACATACATTTGGAATCTAAGAAAAAAAATGTCATAAAGAGCTTAGTGGTAGGATGGGAATAAAACACAGACCTACTAGAGCATGGACTTGAGGATATGGGGAGGGTGAAGGGTAAGCTGTGACGAAGTGAGAGAGTGGCATGGACATATATACACTACCAAATGTAAATTAGATAGTTAGTGGGAAGCTGCTGCATAGCACAGGGAGATCACCTCTGTGCTTTGTGACCACCTAGAGGGGTGGGATAGGGAAGGTGGGAGGGAGGGTGATGCAAGAGGGAAGAGATATGGGAACATATGTATATGTATAACTGACTCACTTTGTTGTAAAGCAGAAACTAACACACCATTGTAAAACAGTTATACTCCAATAAAGTTGTTAAAGAAAAATAAAATCAAAAAAAAAAAAAAAGAAGCTTCTCTTGAACAATTTTGTCACAGATTAACACATTTCTCAACTAGCATTTCTTAACGTTTATTTTTCAAAATACAAGAGAATTAGAATATAGTGAAATAGATTGATACATCATGCTTAGAAAATCAACTAAAAATTAAATCCATGAGTATTATTTCTCAATTTCTTCCTTTAGCAGTTAGTTGTGGCCTTCAATGTATTGCTTTTTTCTTCATGAACCACAAAGAAAAGTAGTATATGCACTGAAGCATAAGTTTCGGTTTCCTCTGTCATTATCTATGCTTTGTATACAACAAATGTTATTAAGAGTCATAAAATTATATAGCCATAGTATTGGGCTCAGTGGCCTCCCATGAGACTGAATTCAACATATTGACTTTATGAAGCATAGAGCAAAATTCTTTTATTTATTTTTTTTTTCAAATTTGCAAGAGTTAGCCTTCTATTTGAACTAATCTACCTTGGTTAAATTCAAATCTGTATATTTGCCATATAACCCAGAGGATAGAAAAATCAACAGTCATACTATGTAATTCTGAGAACAAAATTTGATTCAGACATAACCAGAGATGGTTTGCTGAATGATGCAAAATCATATACTTAATATTTATGAACAATTAGAAATTATGGAGGCAGATATACAAAATTGAATCATTTCTTTCTTATCTAGGCACCTGTATTTCTCACTTACAATATGAAAAAAAATGAGTATTCTTTTTCTTTTCATACTACTCTTGTAACCTGAATAAGAAAGGATATTCAATGGGGAAACTGCTAACCAAATACTCATATCTTAATAGGCTGCCTTCCTGTGCCTGAGGCTTTTGGGTACTAACAGATATTTAGTTGGGAAAGGTAGGGGGTAATTGATGTTTAATAAACTCTTTGCACCTTTGAAAGTTGAGAAAGACCCACAGGAGAACACTAGTTAGCCTCTCTAAATTGCATCTAAAGCAGCATTGCTCACTACTGTGTCACAGGGACTATATCACAAATTATACACAAGTGAAGTGTGAGAATGCTAATTTAAATAAAATGACAGCAAATTCACTCATGATTGTCCCTATGGTATTTTACTCACTTGCTCTTAGATACTTCAGCTCCTAAGCTAGAGGAAACAGAGAAACTTCATTTCTGTGACTTTTTAAAAAATTATTCTCTATATTATGTTATGTCATTCCAGAATATTTGCAATTAACTTCTTTTAAACATTTCAAGTGTTGTAGGGTTTGGCTTACATATGAATTAGAACTGTGACAAACAATCTTCCAATATAGCAGCAAGTGACCTCACTCTACAGATCGCTAAACTATCATATTAACCTCTCACCCTCATTTAGTTTTCCCACAATTCTACTCTTTATCTGTGAAACAGTCATTGACTGTGGATGCTTTTATCAAAATTTTTGAAATAGGGTTAAATAAATCAAATGAGATTGAAGTATGAATCACTGTACCAGAGAAAATGAGGATCCCCTGGTAATATTTTTCTGGTCATCCTATCCACTACAGTTAGAGAAAGAAGTTGTGTATAATCCATAGAGCCCCTGGCTGTAACAATATCAATAACATTTAACAACAATAGGATAACAGTTCCAAGTGTCAGTTATTTTTTCTGACATTACTCATGGAGACTTATAAAGATGAATAAAGAATATCAGCAATTTCTCTTCTGAAGGGTCTTTTTTTTTGCCAGCTTTGAAGGCATTAGATCAACATTATGTGGGCCATTTGGAAGAAAGTTGCTTAAAATGCAAACATATTGACTCTATAAAAGTAGAAAACAAAAGTGTACATTAATCTGATTATAACCATTATCTGGGTTACTGATAATGATATTTGTCAAAAAGAATCTCAAGTACCTATATCACCTCCTTATAAAGTTCCTTGTTGGACTATATTTCCAATGCAACTTAATATGGTTAAACTTACCCATAATAAGAGCATAATTCTGAAATTCAATTTGGAAATTCTCTATACTGGTTTTTTTCTGTGATTTTATTTCAAATGAAAACTATTAATTAACCATTAAAAACTCAATGGTTATTTTATTTTATTTTTATTTTATTAAGATGGACTTTTATTAAGATGGACTCAAATTCTACATTTGGGAGTAGCAGGTAAAATGTCAGCTTACATCTCTCTAAATACAGAAATCAATTCTATAATGTTCACTGACATCACACTTCATATGTATTAGCACATGGAGGTTTTATATCCAGCTAAGGCTGATTAATAATTTTGTATAAGAATCTCCTCCTGACATGGTGGAAGAGAACATTTCTGCAGAAGAGCTTTGCTGGATACTTCATCAGGCTTTGGATACAGCACACACATGGCTCATTTCTGAATCTGAAAGCCCTGATAATAAAGGTAAATAGTAGAAAACAGAAATATTTAAAACTGCATTCTATTTTTAGGTTTAAGCTGGTTATGTTGTTTTGTTACCAGTTGCTAGAAGTAAATATAAAATCTGATGCTGAGTTTCCTAGTTGGCAAAGAGAAAAAAGAACAAAGGAAAAAAAAGAAAAAGAAGAATAACAATATGTGAGGGAAAGTGATGATCTTCTCTTTCTTCTTCTCTCCCAGAAGGGAATGTATTTAGAGGATTTTGATTGTTACAGTTGTCAAAAGCCTTTTCTTTTAACATCCTTAGATAAAGCCAAAGGCATAACATTGCAACCGAACTTAGAGAAAGTGATTCTGTGAGAGGCTAAATTGATATGATATGATCATGTATATAGATTGTGACTATTTGTCTTTATACTGTAATAAGATTTAGCTTGTCCTTTAAATTACCTTTTTAGGGTATAATTTCTTTTCAAACAGCATTCAATATGAACCAATAGCAGACTGAGAATGATTCTTTAACCAGACTGGGAAGTTGACTTTATTATTGGTTAAAATCAAATCTAGGAGCACTGGATGCCAGATAAGAAGAGTAAGGTAGAAAATAAATCAGTGGAGGAAGAAGGCAAAGAGAAGTAAGAGGAAAACTGGAGAAAAGATGAAACTATTTTGAATATAGGAAATAGAATAACCAGATAAGAGGGAAAGAATCCAAAAAAACCCACAAAGAAAAACAAACAAACAAAAAATGCAGATCTTAGAGAGTTAGGAAAAGAATGTGAAATATTCCTGTTTTAGGTAAATTACTTTGTGTTAATTGCCATTTATAAAGTTAACAGCAAGAAGCTGGAGGGGTTGACTAATGTGGCAGCCAAAATTAATGCTGATTAATCATTTTGTATGAAAATCTTCTCCTGATGTGGCAGGAGATAACATCTATGCAAAACAACTAAATTGGATATTTCATCAGACAGCTCTATTTAGTGATTAGCTCATTCTTCTTAGAACTGCCCATGGATATTGCATTGTCTCAAAATAGTTGCTTATTGTTGGGTCCTTGTTGTTAGAAGTCATAAATGCTATTTTTGATGCTATTATATTATCTTTCCAATTACCAGGAAGAAATAAAAACAAATGAAAAATTATAATTCGTCACTTGTAGACCATTAAACACAGACTATACAAGCATTCTGCAGTTTAGGACAGCAGCTGAGGCCATTGTGGACTAGTTTTCTTTTATAAAATTGCCTTTTCCTCCTCCCAGGCTTTGTGATACAGGTTATCCTACTTTTCTTGATTTTACTTTAAAGTAAAACCAGCCTGTTATTTATTAATATGCCTTGTGTTTCTCACTGTCATTTATTTTTCACCTTCCTCAGAATGTAACATTTTTAAAGTTAAAAACATTAGTTATATAGATATTTACTTTGGAAAAAAAATTGTTTACATAGCTTTTCAGTTTAATGCTATTTATTTATTTTTGCCTTTTTCAGTGTGATAGTTCAGTAAGTGTGTATTCAAGGCCTATCTTGTGCAAGAACTGTGGATATAAGAAATGGGCATGTCACAAGCTCTCCCATTGAGCAATTTGTTTAGCAGGAAATGTGAACAATTAAATATGATTTCTGAGACTCAGGGTCAGTCCTTGGATGGGCCAGTGGGAGTATGGCACAAACACATCAAAATTAGGGTTAGAAGAGGGCCTGGAGATGATCTGGCTCTCTTTTGGTCAATTAGAAATCTGAGGAGTGCAAAAGTTAAGTGATTGGGGGCTTCCCTGGTGGTGCAGTGGTTGGGAGTCCGCCTACCAATGCAGGGGAAACGGGTTTGCGCCCTGATCTGGGAAGATTCCACTTGCCGCGGAGCGGCTAGGCCTGTGAGCCATGGCCACTGAGCCTGAAAAAGTTAAGTGATTGGCTAGAAACTATATAAGGTGTTTGTAAGTTGCCAATAATTGAGAGTAGAACAATTTTTTTTTTTTTTTTCTGTTGTTTTGGCCGCGCACCATGAGGTACCTTGGTTCCTCCACCAGGGATTGAACTGGTGCTCCCTGCAGTGGAAGCGTAGAATCCTAACCACTGGACTGCCAAGGAATTCTGGAGAGTAGAACAAATAACTTTTGACCACAAAGCCAGTATGTTATTTACAACAACACACAATTTGATTGAAAAGTTGGAGAATTAATTCAACCCTTTAGGGTTCTAGTTCACACCTGGTTTCTTCACTTTTCTGTCCTGTTTCCCCCACCCCCATCTCTCTTACTTCCCCCTCTTTAAATATTTTCCTATTTGTTTATTTACTTACTTACTTACTTACTTAGTCGTACAAGAAACTATTGGGGTGAGGGGGGGACTTCAAAAATCTGTAAAACACCAAAGAGTTATCTTGAAAAATCAACTGATCCTTAAGAATAACATCTTGATGATTTAATTTTAAATTAATCAGAAAAGTAAAGGTAAAGGGCCAGATGGGCATTCCCCACTGCAACTGCCTCATTTCATCAGTATGCAGAGCTCCAACTAATTGCAGCAAGAACACCACGTATAGAAGCAATGAATAGGGTGCCAGGTGCATTTTAATTTTGCACATTTCCCCCAGTTACATTTTTTTTTTTTTTTAATTGAAGAGGGAAGTGCTTGTTTAGATAGTTCAAGACATCCAAAGAACACCAAACATAGCTGGGATCCCTAATTAATATATGTTTTACAGAGAGGTATGTTTGTAAGTTTGAAAGCATTGGGGAGTTTGATGGTATTTTTAAAATAAAATTTTAATTAAATTATTCTTAATTGAGTATACTGAAACTCCAGTAAAGGATGCCTATAAAGTATTCCTTGGGGTGTAGAGGAGATCCACAGAGGTGTGAAGAAATATGTGAACTGAGCTGAGCATTTTATTAATTCTCAAAACATCCTGTGAAGAAGATGGAAAGCATAATGTGTAAGGCATAACTCACTGCACTAAAATGACCTTGGAGGGAATGTGAAAACCTCTGATGTCTGGGGACTAAAAGAAGCTTAACATGATTTCTTCCCACCAACCCACTTCCTCTCCTCATTTTCTGCTGCGTGAATTAGGCAGAGTTCTAAGTATGGTGAGTTCCTACCCCCTTAGTTGATATGGCAGAAGCAGATTTTTAAATAAAGACAGGTAAGATATATATTTTTTTTCTTAGAGTAAATAATTCAAATTAGCATTTATTACTATGTTAAGTCACTAAGTGTGCCCTGTTGGGGCCATGAAAATGAGTAAATCTGCATTTCTTCTATGTCTCTGTCAACATGTCACACTTTTTAATCACCATTCCAAAAATATACAAACACTGAACTTTTTTCAGTCCTTTCTTAATGTAATTTTCATTAAGACACTGGTATCATAAATGGGTGACTTTTCACATAAGATCAAGAGCTATTCAGAGCCGAGCTAGATGTCCAAGTGAAGATGGGAGACACAGAGGGAATTACTTTGTCTTTAAGGCACCTATGAACTGATGGATAGGAACAAAAAGAGACAAGAAGAGGTGAAATAAATAATTGCAGCCTACAGGAATTTAGAGAAAAGATCAATCTGTGATATGTGTTAATCATGTAAGCTTCATGGACAAGATAGCATTGATATATGATGATCAGATTTTTAAGTCATCTCAACTTTCATTCTACCATTATGAGCTCTAAGCCTAATCTTTTTTTATTTTCTTTTTTTAGCATCTTTATTGGAGTATAATTGCTTTACATTGTTGTGTTAGTTTCTGCTGTATAACAAAGTAAATCAGCTATACATACACATGTATCTCCATATCCCCTCACTCTTGCATCTCCCTCCTACACTCCCTATCTCACCCCTCTAGATGATCACAAAGCACGGAGCTGATCTCCCTGTGCTATGCAGCTGCTTCCCACTAGTTATCTATTTTACATATGGTAGTGTATATATGTCAGTGCCACTCTCTCAGTTCTTCCCAACTTACTATTCCCCCTCCCTGTGTCCTCAAGTCCATTCTCTAAGTCTGCATCTTTATTCCTTTCCTGTCCCTAGGTTCTTCAGAACCATTCTATTTTCTAGATTCCATATGTATGTGTTAGCACATGGTATTTGTTTTTCTCTTTCTGACTTACTTCACTCTGTATGACAGACTGTATATCCATCCACCTCAGTACAAATAACTCAATTTTGTTCCCTTTTATGGGTGAGTAATATTCCATTGTATATATGTGCCACATCTTCTTTATCCATTCAACTGTCGATGGACACTTAGGTTGCTAAACCTAATCTTCTTAACATTTATTCTTGTATTTTTACCCAAATAACAATCACAAAATCTGACTTACTCATTTCAGATGTCAAAGCAAAATGAAATCACTAGGACCAGGTTTAGTGACAATTTGCTGATGCCAGTAGGAAGAGCCCATTTTGCCTTCTAAACTTGTAGTAATTAGTGTGAGGTTCAGGGTAGATGTAAACATAAAACAGAAAGTTTGAAAAATTATGACTCCATTGCTCTTTCTAATTAAAGAATATCATGGAAAAGAATTATGGTAAACTACTGTTCTAAAATATATATAATGTCATCATTTCCCTTTTTTTGAACTCTAAACTTCTTGAGAATAGCTTCAATCTTAATTATTTTGTCTAAGAACCTTGCAAACTTATGAATGATAAGTATTTGTTGAATAGGTAAATGAACATATTTTGTTGACTCTCTATATAATATTAATTACCTGTCATAATAATACATTTTTGTGAACTATTTAAGCCAACATATAAAAATGAATATAAGAATATTTTTAGTTGTAGAACAAATTTTAATTTAAGATTTATCAAAATATGTTTTTTAAAGTTTAGGGCTTTATCAAGTATATTAAAAAGCAAAATTTAATTTTCCAAGGTTAATATACATAGTTTTCAGTCAAAATAGCCATTGCATAGAGAAAGCTGTCTGTACTGAACAGACAGTATCAATTATATATAATTGATATATAATAACCATTTGATTTATTACTTGCATTGTAATCCTATACAGATTATAGCAGTGGTCTTTTTAAAAATAAGTCACATTCATTTGAACATTTTCATTGAGAATGTAATAAAAATTATTTTATGTTGAAACTCAGCCCCAAACTTCCACAAAACTACTTTCTTTACTAAATTACATCGTACTTATCTTTTCTTAGCCCCTATTTTCTTTTATCTGATCTATAGATTATGAGCTTCCTATTCAAGGAAACCTCTAAAATTCATTTCTAAGTTCATGGATAGACTTTAATATTATATCATGCGGAGATTTAGGAAGTTATTGTTCCTTATTTTGTATTATGTTTTACTAAACAGCCTCTTGACCAAGTGTCTAGATATCATATGTTGGAAACATTTATGAATAGATAAAGATAGATGTCTTTTCTGAACTTGAGAAGTATAACTATCAACCTAAAATAAAAATGAGCATCATAACAATAAAGGTAATGCTACTTTTTATTTGTATAGCATCATACCAAGCAAGCTATTTATGAAGCAATTATAACAATGAAGATAGAGAATAGGTAACTCTGAAGAAGATGTCGATGAGAAAAGAAAAATTATATTTTACAAAATGTCACATAAAATAAATGTTGAAAGGCTCCAGATTATACTATATAATTTCCCAGACTGGTATTTCTGGTTTTCTTACCTCATGGAAAAGTTATGGAAATAATAGTATGCAATTTTGACATGTTTAAAATTTATAAGCGATATCAGAGTAGTGACATTCATTGCCTTTTTTATTAAAGCAGATAAGAATAGACTATAGGTTATGACATTTCTTTTCAAAGAAAATTCTAAAAATCACTCTTAAGTGTGCAGATAACCTTCAATATCATATCACACTGGTTCTTTGGAGAGAATTATTCTCCCTCTTTTTTCTGTACTTTTCTCACATAACATACTTGTCAAGATGTCTAAGGAATACATGTTGCAGCATTATACCAATAGATATAGCTAAGTGGATATTCTTTGACTTTAGAAATAATAAAATCCAGACTAAAATAATGATGACTATAATAATAATCAAAACATGTCTGGTTTTGATTTGTAATAGCTAACTTATTTTAAGATATTTAAGACAGATGTAGAATCAGAATCTTTTTCACTGAAAGCTTTCATTTGGAAACAAGTTGATCAATTTATAAATCTTGATGAAAGAGATAAAATTAAAGGTGTACTTGAAGTGCAAGAGAGATATTCTGAATCACAAATAAGATATTGTTGTATTATCACTGGAGATGGGAATGAGTAAAACCAAGAAAGAAGAACAAATTGTCAAATGAGTGATGAATGATAAACACAGAAATAAAAGAGCATGAGATTCCTGTGAATGTAACAATAAAATTTTGAAACGTTGTTATTAATCATGGCAACTAAGTCTAAATGATATCTTTGGGCCTAGAAATAAGGAAATACCTGGCAAGTAAATTTTTTATCCAGTTATCTCATGATAAAAAGTACAACACCTAATTTGGCCAAGCCAAGAATAAAAGTATATAAATGACACCAGAATCCTTTCTATAAATTATAAGTAAGTATGCTAAATACTTATGTTATATCTAAGACAAATATTCTGCTTCCATTGTTTTGAATTAATATAAGGGAAATAAGTTATAAATGTAAATATTTTAGTTGTGCAAAGTAGAAGTATTCTATATCAAGATACTGGAAGAGATGTTAAAAAAGAGAAAAATAAAGGATTAGGAGTTGCCTAATGTTGTGACTAGAACTAACAGTACACTGTTGAATAAAAGTGGCTACAATGAGCAGCCTTGTTTCTGATCTTAAGAGGAAAGAATCCATTTTTTCTCCATTAAGCATGATGTTAGCTAAGGGCTTTTTGAAGATATTTTTTATCAGGTTGAAGATGTTTCTTTCTCCTACCAATCATTGTTTTATTAATGGAAAAGTGTTAGATTCTGTCACATGCTTTTCCTACAAATATTGAAATGAGTGTGATTTTTATGCTTTATTCTATTAATATGATATACTACAGTGTTTGATTTTCATATGTGAACCATCCAAAATATTCAACATTTGTGGAATATTCCCACTTGGTTACATATTATAATCCTTTTCATGTCTTAAATACTAGATTTGGTTTGTAAGTATGGTGTTGAGAATTTTTTTTTATCCATATTCATAAGGGGTATTGGTCTATAGTTTTCCTTTCTTGGGATGTCTTTGTCTGGTTTTGGTATCAGATATAACAATGGACAATTATTGCTCAGAATATTTCCTTGGACCTGAAGATAAATGTCATTGACCCTGTTGTCTTACTGAGGTTCAGGACTTTCTCTTGGAAAGACCATTTTCAGTTTATTCTGTGGGTTTGATTAACCATTAACATTCTGAAATAGTTGATTTTAGTGTTCTTTTCCATATTATTGTTGTTGTTTTAGAGGGCAATGAGTTTATCAAGGTCCTTTCCTGCCATTCTGGAAGTCAGTCTCCTACATGCTCCGTATGTTATACTTGCAGTTATCATTCTCTAGTTATCGCTGGACCTTCCTAAAACTGTTAAAACCACTCATATCACTCCTGTCTTCTGAAGAGCTGCTGCCAGTCTACTCCAGGCCTATAGTCCACCTCATCTCAGTATATATGACATGAAAGTCAAAAACACTATGAACCAGAGTAAAAAATAGAAACCAAATATTTTCACTGCTCATTACATCTATTTCTTGTATTTCCCTTTGCTAACCTCTATACTTGAAGATCAGATTCACGCCTCCATCTCTGTGAAATATATTTCCCTCTTCCAATCAGAGTTAATCTCTCTACCATCATTTTGTTCAAATATTTACTACAATGCTTATACCCTTGTACTGCATTTATTGACATCTATTCTCTCCTCCATACATCTGTATTCTCACTCTGCAATTAGAATACACAGTCATGCAAGGAACCAACAAATTCTACAGGCTTATGTTTTTTGCCCCAATTTGGGAAATTTTCATCCATTATTTCTTCAAATACTTCTTCATCTTCAATACACACACACACACACACACACACACACACACACACACACACACACTTATCCTCTCTTTTTAAAACTCTGATGGCACAAATGTTAAATCTTTTATTATATTCTAACATGGCTCTGAGGCTCTGTTAATTAGTTTTTAGTCTATTTCCTCTTTGTTAGTTTAGATTGGGAAATTTCTATTGCTCTCTTCAAGTTCACTGATTTTTTTCCTCTGTCCTCTCCATTATGCTGTTAAGCATGTCCACTGAGTTACTTTAATTTCAGCTATCATAATTTTTAGTTATAAAATGGCCATTTGGTTCATCTTTATATATTCTATTTATTTGCTGAGGTTTTCTATTTTTCCATTTGTTTCAAAAATGTTTGTAATATTTGCCTAAGCATTTGTTATAAGTGCTTTAAATTTCTTGCCCTACAATTCTAACATCTGCAGCATCATGGTGTCTAATGGTATTCTTCTTTCATCCAGTTTGAGATCTTTCTGGTTCATGGTACAATGAGTTATATTCAAGTGAAATCTGAACATTTTCAGTATTATAAAACCCTTGATCTTTTTAAAATCTTGTGTTTTTGCTGGCTCTTCTTGTATTGTCTGATGGGTAAAAGGTGGGGAGTGCTACCTTGTTACTGCCAGGTGGGGTGGAAGTTTGGACTCAGTCTCCTTTAACACTTAGAAATGAGAGACTTTGTGACAGCTGGGCTGGAGTATGAATTCAGGCGCTCCCACTACGACATCTGCTGATACTATCTTTATCTGGGAGGAGGAGGGCTAGGGGAGAGGGGCAACTCTTCACTGCTCCGCACTGGACTTCACTGACACTGGGGTTGGGAGTCTTTCTATTCAAGCTGGGATGAAAGTTCTAGCTCTCCACTCAGTCTTCTCTGACATCAACATGGCAGGCAAGTTGGGTCATCCTGCTACAGCCTGGCAAGGGTGGAAATCTAGGTTCACCATTTGGCCTTTGCTGGGGTGTAGTTGCAATTTGGTCTGTGGTGCTTGACTAGAGAAAAGTGGTTATCATCTAAAAAGTTTTCTGTCTTGCTTGGCTGCCTCTTTCCTGGTCTTTTGGCCACAGAGAACAGGCTTTTTGTGGGGATATTTGTTGGCATGTGTTGGCTTTTCCAGGTTGCCAGCTTCTTCATGATTTTGTTCAGGATAAAAGAAGTTACACAAAATTCTAGGGAACTCACTACCATCATCCCTTGGGTCTTGAACTCTTTAGCTGGTCTGACTTAATCTCTCCAGCTTTCAGGGTAATCTTAAATTTGTTTTACATATATTTTCCAGGACTTTCATTTTTTCTTGGTGGGAGGTACAGAGAAAAGTAGGTGTAAAATCCATCTTTCTAGATGTGGAAGTTACCTCAAGATCTGTCCATCAATATTTTCCTAACAGTTTACATAGTGACTCCCAGATCATAAATATTTGACAAATAGTTGTTAAATGAATGACTTAATAGCTAAACTTTATGTTTGTTATTTTGGAAATTCCTGGACTCAATTCAACTCAGTTCTGTTTCAGGAACACTTGAGGTTTTCAGGAAACAGAATTCCAGATGAATGGAGGTATCACTGAATTTTATAAACTTTTATAGTTACTGTCATAATATTTTATTTAGGTAAAATATTTGATTGGGAAAAAAAAAAGTTTTTTTTTTTTTTTTTTTTTTTTTGCTGTTGTTATTGCCTTCATTTGCACTTGAAAGTCCCCTAAAACACTTTACTCCTTAAACTTGTTATTCTTTTTTGTGCTGATTTACAGCTTCTAAATAATTTAGAGAATGTAACTTGTAATTAAGAACACTCACATATGCAAATTCTAATGACTACTTGTTATGATCTTGTTATTTTTAATAACATTAGTACTGCTGGGCTGAAATTTCTTAAAGATCAGACTAATTTTAATAGCTCAGTGTTCTTTTTATAATTCTCTGAATCATTAATTTTGTTTACTATTGCATGGATGTTGGTTATTTTCTTTAATATTGTGGTGCTTATAGAATATGACATTTACATTGGCACTTAATGATGAAATGAACAATTGTCATGTAGAGGCTCTGTAGTCCTGAGAACCAAATAATTCCAAAAAATTGGAATTTATTTAAAAGACTTCTCCAGTGGAGATGCTTTGACAGGTTGGGACTCGATTGTGGCATTATTTCATCCCTCAGCTCCTGTAACTAATTTTAGACTAATTTACACCTTTCAAATGTTATTCTTAGTGTTTCCATTGAACAAATCAATTAAACCAAGTTCTGTTCAAGTAACCTTGCTTTTGACAGAAATCACTTGCCAGAAAACCATGTAGTTACAGTGGTTATACTGAACTTAAGGCAACAAAAAGAGTAATTATATATATTCAGGAGATTTTAAGATCAAATAAACATTGTTACAGGAGGACATCTCTGTGAGGCATCGTTAATATTGTAGTAAAGAGTAAGATACCAAATTGAACCCAGCCAGTACAAACAGTAACATTACTTTTCTAACAATCTTAAATCAGTGGTATAACAAATATTTGAAAAATTTAAATATATAATGGATGTTACAGGGTTGGCACATATATCTAGAGCTCCCAGTAGCTCTATAGGTATTATCATCCCAATTTGTAGAGTAAGAAATGAAACTCAGAAAAGTTAAAACAACTTTTCCCTGTCACATTGATAATAAATATTTTGATCTAGGCTCTATGGTTTTAGGTCTCTCAAATTCCAGAGTTTGTGTTTCTTCCATCATTCATCCTTCTTTGTCACATCTTAAAATTCAGAAGTCCTTATTGTTGAGAATCATGCTGCTTTTCTCAGATTCTGGGTCATGATCTTCTGTAAGTGATCTTAGCTCTCTAACCCCTTCCTTCACTAGTCAAAAGGTATACTATATTTCATCAAATCTAAGATGTCATCTACTGTAATATACAAAGGTTTGAATGTGCCCTCAAGAAAGAAAATGTCTTGTCATTGAATTTATGTAAACCATCAGTTGTGGGATACAGTCAAATTTCATATATATTAACATGTAAAAATATGTCTTGGAGTCAATAAAACGTGATTGTTTCTTCTTTGGTGTCTGGCCTTATCACAACACTCTTTATTTAGGCAACCCTGTGCAGAGTAGTCAGGAGAGAGTTAGAAGGAGGTGCCAGAAAACCATTTACTTTGTCTGAGGAAATTATCCAACAGAAGCAGGTATTCAGATTGTTATTTTGACATGATTGTCATGAAGATCATAATAAATTGTTTACAGGAAGCAGTGCTGCCTTAAGAGTTGTATCCCTGAGTCCTTCCTTGAATTTAGGTTTCCTCTACTCATCTGCCCCTGTTCATTGATTCCCATGCCTTTTGGGGTGTCAACACTCCTGTTGACTTAAATTAAAACATAGTCCTCCAATAAAATTTCCCATTTGAGTAGAATCATAAGAATTCCTTCACTACACCTGAATTCTCATTTGACAAGAATGAATTAATGAGAAAATTTCCTCCTTTGAAAATACAAAGTAGTATAAAGTTACAAGAAGATAATGTTTATGGCATGTCCTTGGTCTACCTGCAGCATACATGGTATTTGGTCAGTTACCTCAAGATGGCTGTTCTCTTGCTCACTTTACGTCCACTGCCTGACCAGTGCCCGCTTCACCTACACCCTACTCACCTGACTGAGCTTCCTACATACTTGCCCCAGGCACCAGCTGGTGATTTTTCTTAACTAAGGGACAGTGAGAGACATACTCCTCTGCTAGTTTTCCTGGTAACCGAAGAGCCAACCTGATGTAATTCCCACTATGACTTGCAATCTCCCATTCCCCCGGGAGCAAAGACTGCTTCCATTTTCTGCCCATCATCTGCCACACACGTTGGGATGTTGCTCCAGGACCTTGCTTCAGATGTGTAAGATCCCCCATTCATTAAGCCATTGATGTCTCTGTCCCTGACTCTGGGCTCTTTATTCGGTCTTGAACCTGACCAAGCACAGGTCTTGTAGGTCTGTGAGATGCAGCTCAACACATAGACAGTCCAGAGCAGACCAAACAGAGTTGCTATAGGTAAAACTGCAGTGTCCTTTTGGTGGAAAAATCCAGACTGTGAACAGTAAATATTTAATCAGTAACTGATCATGTTGTTAATGGAACTAAATACAGTGTTTTCTGTATTTTTTAAGACCGGCGTAATCTTAATATGTTCATTTATTATATATTTAGTGTAATGCTTTTGAGGATGTAGAGTTAGGAAAAGATTAAGAAGGCAGGATATGAATCAAGGTCTCCCTGTCTCTAGATCCCTCATTTTTAAATGTGATGCTATATTTTTTCATCAGGATATTTTGATGTCAAGATCTCAAACTCTGCTACGTGGGAATTAACATGTCCCAGGACATCGGGAAGACAAGGTGGTCAACATAAAGTAATTTAGGTTGTAACTTAGCATTTTTGATGCAGAAGCAAGCTACTTCCTTATTCAGATCCAAAGGCCCGTTTCAGACAGCTGCACATGGAAAACTGTCTTCCAACTGTGATAAGAAGAATAAATAATATGTGTGTTCAGCGTAAGCTATGTGACATGCTTGCTGAAACATCAAACGATGGCATGAAGGTACTGGCTAGGATCCTCAGGTCTTCCTGGCTCTGGGCAAGGAAGTATTGGGCAGGAGGGTCTCTCACTGAACTCTTCTCACACTCACCACTGCCCCCACGACTGGTGGCCCCTTCCTAGCTTTGACTTTCTCTGTCAGCAACACCTTCCTCTCTTCTCATTATGGCCTGAAGAGGGTAGTTCTGCTTTCCCTGAATTATCTGCCAAGCTCTTCCTATGATACTGTCCTTAATTCCAGTTTTCTTTTGATTCCAAAAGACCATTATGATGAGTTCCAAAATCTGGGCACTGCCTTTCTCCTGAAATTGTAACAATCTTAATTCTCCAAGATCCAAAGTGGATAACCTTGTTTATTAAGAAAGGGCTCATAAGAAGGGAAGAATGAAAAATTTAAAAAGACACAGGATACTCTTTTAATAATTATCTTTCTACCTTCTCACTAGTGAATTTTGAGTTTCCAGAATTATCTGTGATCCCATCTAGGTGCTCTGTGCCCTAATCCCTTCCAAAATAGGAGTCATAAATAAAACTTCCACCTTGAATCTGATTAGAAATATGTAATCCTATTGCTCCTAAATCAGAGCAGTGATCAGAGGTCCCATCTCTTTGGAGATATTCAAATTCTTGGCTATCTTTGGGCATATCCTTTACCTCGAGGGGGTTCACAAAAATGCCTCGGCCCAAGGTGAATATTCTACCCACCATTCCAAGTTATTAATATAACCTCTTCATCCTGAATATGGCTTGACTTCCCATTTTGCTCCTCAAGAGTAAGGATCGGGCTTCCCTGTTGGCGCAGTGGTTGAGAATCTGCCTGCCAATGCAGGGGACATGGGTTCGAGCTCTGGCCTGGGAAGATCTCACACGCCGCGGAGCAAGTAGGCCCATGAGCCACAACTACCGAGCCTGTGCGTCTGGAGCCTGTGCTCTGCAACAAGAGAGGCCACGTTAGTGAGAGAGCCCGCACACCGCGATGAAGAGTGGGCCCCGCTTGCCGCAACTATAGAAAGCTCTTGCACAGAAACGAAGACCAAACACAGCCAAAAATAAATAAATAAATAAATAATAAAATGTTTAAAAAAAGAGTAAGGGTCACTGACTTTTATGCATGGTAAGAGGCAGTCCCTATCACATTGCTTAACAGGACTTAGCTAAACAGAATGCAGGATATATTTTCCTTTAAAAGTCCTCCTAAAATAGTGGACATTCTCTTCAATTGTGTTTGAACAAAGATCACAGCAGTACAGTGCTTTCACCTATGAGTTTTTATTCGTAGAATTGCTAAAATTAAATCTAAGAGCTAATTAGGAACGACAATTAATTTCCAAAGGATAAAATAAAGAGGAAATGTGTAATTCAAGAGCAATATATATATTTTTCTCTCTCCATGAATGAGATGTTCACTATGTTTGCAGTGGAACTGGATGAACTGCAGTCTTTCTGGGAAAGATATAGATAGCATTATAATATGTAATTTTTTTTTTTTAAATGTGAGGGGTGAAGAAAATGGGTGAAGGTAGTTAAAAGGCACAAACTTCCAGTTATAAAATTATATAATTCCTGAGAATGTAATGTACAGCATGGTGACCATAGTTAATAATACATATAACTGATTCACTTTGCTGTACAGCAGAAACTAACACATTATAATGCAACTATACACCAATAAAATTAATAAAAAAATAATTACTGTATATTTGGAAGTTGAGAGAATAGCTCTTAAAAGTTCTCATCACAAGAAAAAGAGATTTATAACATGTGGTGGTGGATGTTAATTAAACTTATTGTGGGGACCATTCACAATACATACAAATATCACATCATTATTTTGTACACCTGAAACTAGCATAATGTTTTATGTCAATTATACCTCAATTGAAAAAGAAGTACATTATTATTGTGAGACAGTTCATTACTAATTAATGGCATTATAGCCAAATCTCAGAGTCCAAATGCATCATTCATGAGAGTGGTATGAGGAAAAAAAGAAACTCAAAATATGCAAAATGAGGAAATTATATTATAGATATACCTAATGACATGTATCTGTACACTATCCTAAATTCTAGATTTCTTGTAATATGGAGCCTATAGTTTTATATATGTTAGACATGAGGACTAAGAGTTATCAAATATTGGTAGTTTTCAAGAAAAATTTTTAAAAGGCTTTCATCAACTTAAAATTATGGAGTTTTATCAATTGAAATGATATCACACGTATTTTAGAAACTCTGCTTCTTTCTAGGAATGAATTGGAAAAAGAAATTACAATGAAATATTAACCTATTTAGGTTATTGTTTTTGACAAAACATAAAGTAACACTTTAATGTACTTGACCTCTTAAAAGGGCAATGATGACATTGTCCTTGATGAAGACAGCCTTACCATTCCCCTCAGTTTAACAAAACTTTAAACAGGCTTCTTCTTGACTTTAGGTCCCTGAATGCCCTCTTCTTAGATGATTTACTTTAGAAAATTTATAAGTGAACATTTTTTCCTCCCGTTTGAGATACTTTAAAATACTCCTTGTCAGTTTTACAACACAAGAATGTTTTTCTTAAGGACCTGAGGGCCATTCTTCAAAATATAATCAGCAAGGAATATAGTCTCCCTATTTCTGATTCTGTGGGTAGGGGAGACTAACTTACGTGGACACCTCACTCCAAGTTGTAAAACTACATACCATCATGAAGATACAAGAAAGTTTATTTATCTTTTGGGTATAGTCGATTAGCAAACAAAGATGGTCTACAACCTCCATCCCCACCTCAGTTCTTAAAAACTCTCCTACCTTTTGTCTCAGTGGATTTGAGCTCAGATTGATTTCTGGCCTCTCTATCACAATGACATTGAATAGAGTCTTCCTTGCCTGCTTAAATTTATCTTAAATTTACTTTGACATCCTTATGTAAGTTCCGCTTTTGCCAAAGATACTTGAAATTAATTTGACATGTAGTGGTACATCATAGAATGGTCACTGCCCTAAAACAAACAAACAAACAAATAACTCAAGATGGTTTGTAGATCTAAATGTGAAATGCACACTATAAAACTCGTAGAAGAAAGTATAGGAGAAAATCTTTGTAAACTTGATTTTCGTGATAGTTTTGTTTTTTGTTGTTATTTTTTGTTTGTTTTGGTTTGTCTTAGATAAAACACCAAAAGCAGGATTCATAAAATAAAACAGACCTATGCATAAGTTTTTATGACATCACAGAAGAGATACTTTCAGCTGAAATAATATTAAAAATAAAGATACAAGATTTTTAAATTACATCTTGAAATGAATCAGTTTTATATACCCAGAGATTAGACAGAGAAGGCAAATTCTCAAAAAAAGTATGAAAAATTATCCTAGGTTTTCATATTCAATTCATCATATTTATATTGAAGATTTTTTTGTCATTTAGCTTCTGCTGCTCCCAAAGTAATAAATTCAAAAATTTAGTAGCATTTTGCTATGTAATACCCCACCTGTTAAAATTCAAGGAATTGACCTAAATACCTGTATGGTAGAATTAGATGAATAAGACCATGTTCACTATGTTCATATTCTTAACAGCATCTCACATTTTAAAATATAACATCTTATATTAACCCTAATTTTTCTAGACTGCTTCATTTCATAGTTCCATATCCTTGTTCACTGAACCATCTTTACTGTTATTTGCCTTTCTTGAATATTATGAATATGTCAGACTTTAACTGTTTCCTGTTATCAGTGGATATCAGAACATTATCAAGGATTAAGATTCTTTGTTTATACCTAACAGAACCCTTAAAAAAAAGGAATTTATCATAAGGGTACTAGGCTGTCTAATGAAGACGAAGATAGAATTGCATATGGGCTTCAGGAAAAGATTGAGACAAAAATTAAAAAGTCTTTATATACCAGGTTGTTTCCACTCTCCAGTATCACTACTCTGCTACACTCTCTCTCACCATTTTTCTGTTTTTCATCCTCTTTCTTTCTGGAAAAATTTCTTCTACACCCCAGTCTACAAGTCAGAATCACACCACCACATATATATCCCTGTGACCCCTTCAGACTTGGATAAATCCTCTTGTTCTTATAGCACGCATATCTCCCATCTCATCCATAATTACTAATTTATTGCTAAACTTTTCCTGCAATCTCACTGAGGACTTCTGAGTTATTCAATACATAAGATGATTCATTTTCACAGTGGTAACCATAAATTTCATATCAAAGCCTAGGATGCATGATGTGAGATCTGATCTGAGAATGAACTGCATATTTGAAATTATGACTGGCCTCCAAGGTCTGGTTAATTTGGTCCCATATTATTTCACAATCTTGAAGTGTTATTTATTCCTTCACTAATCACTAATCTTCCTCAGTTTATTCTCTTATGTCTCACATATTTGTTAGGTCAGCTTAAGTGATCTAGTCTATGTTTAGTTTTTCTAAAATGCCACTGAGAGTTGGGCTTCCCCTCCCCTTCTATGTCTGTGTTTGTAATTGTGTCCTGCCTCTGACCTGAAGCTGGAGTGATCATTTTCTTTCTGTTATTTACTACTATGTTGAGTGTACCATTAGCATTCAATAAATTACAATAATAAAGGTACAACTCATCATCATAATTATCTTTACTCCCTTAGATCTAGCAGGGAAAGAGAAACTTCAGAGGATGCTGTTTTCTACAATACCCTCTAGAATGTGTGAGGACATTCTATAAAATTCCTCTAGAATGTTTTTAACTTTACTTTTCATCAAAATGATAACAGAATGGTGATTATTGAGACAGCATTCTTTGAAACACAGGAAAATGAGATAACATGGTCCAATTTCCCTTTTCAAACTCCTGAAACATTGTCTTTATCATTTATGTGACATGTCATATTACACTTTCATTTAACTTACAAATAAGTTATTATCCCCTTAAGGAGAGGAATAAGGTTTGATTCCATTTCAGGAAGCAATGACAGCCATTAGCAGATTTTAAGTAAACAATTACTACAAATTATGGATAAAAATAATAATAGGTTTTATGTTTATTGATTCCCTTATATGGGAAAACTCTTCCATTTATGAGATCAGATAAACTGTAAATTCCTAGTAGCTTGTGAACTCCTCAATTACACAGACATTTTCTTAATCATCTAGACATCCACAGTAGATATGGACTGATACAAAATGCACACAATAAAATTTGGACTAAAAACAATCAAACGTAAAATGAAGTTTTAATTGTAATGAAGTTACATTTAGTTTTTGTGTAACTTGTCTTATCCTCAAATCAAAAATGATTCCTTTGTCCTACATATCTCTAAACAGCTTTCCTTTTCAATATTTGTACTATCCCTTGGGTCTATTTTCATGAAATAACCACTCTTAGTTTGAGTCTCAAGCCATTGGATTACACTGTCAGCTATACTTCCTGAATGAATTTATTACTATTAATAACTGGTCTAGCCTTCCATCAGTACTTTGCATCTAGCTTATTGACTTCTTTTTTATTTCAAGGTGTATGGCACTATTTGGTCCTTTTAATACCTATGTGGAGAACTTCTCTTACATCTTAGCTTAAAAAGTAATTTGATCCTAAACAACAAGAATTTACTATAGCACAGGGGACTATATTCAATATCTCATAATAACCTATAATGGAAAAGAATCAGAAAATAAATATACTTGTGAATCACTTTGCTGTACACTTGAATCTAACACAATTTTCTAAATTAAATATACTTCAATGAAAAAAAGTATACTACTGGAATTGAAATGATCCATTCAATTCCAGTATTTTTCACCCTTGTGTGTTTAACCACTGACTTTCAATAGCCATATCCTGAGGGTTGACATCTTTTTCCATCTCATACATATAAAATGCTAATATCTCACTACCTCATCAAATCACTTATCCCTTCTATCTCATGCTCTCAGTTCATTAATACTTGTGCTGTAACCTCCTAAAAGTCTCTAACTTCTTGATCTTTCCCTTATCACACAGCCAGAGACTTCCTGGCTTTATTTCCCTATTTTAAGCTCCCAAAATATGGTCATCAGAACTGCTCAATTAAGTTAAACACTTATTTTTATTTATTTACCCAAAATATCTAATCCTAGAATTATTTATGTTCTTTTTCAGTCAGTCTTATCTGGTATATCTAGTCTTTGAAGTTCCTTAGCTTTGTAAATAGCTTACATTATAAACTGATGATTTTAACTTCAGGTTAAACTTTAGTACTGCTTATCAATTTTTTTCTTGCCTATTAACTATAATCGTTCTCCTTTCTGAAATTTCACAACTTTTCTTACAATATTTACCCAACTTCCTGCTTTTTCCCTCATGATATTACTTTGTCACCTTCTATATTAAGAAATATAAAATCTGTGTTATACTTATGTAACACTTTGGAAATTTCCCTCATATGCACTGATCTATATCACATCCAACCATAATTCTTTCTCTCCAGGGTTAGGGGATAAGACTGCTACACTGTTAAACTTCATCTTATACTCTCTCAATGTCTTAGACTTTGTTTCATAATTTAGCTCTCCACCAATTCTTATATACTCAAATTTTCATTCCCTAACGTTGAGAACTTCTTTTCAATTTCTACACAGAAATATAAGAAAATAAAATGTTTAAATACGGCATTCCCCTGTGGCTTTGGCTCAACTTATTTTCTTCTCCTTTCAATTCCATTTCTGGAAAGAATAGTGATAAATCAGTCAATCTCGTCTATCTGTTAACACACTATTACTGAAAACCTTTCTTATGTGAGGCTCTGTGCTACACATAGAGATACTATGAAAAACAAGATAGAGCTGGGCCTACTGTCATGGCACTTCAAGCTCTATGTGCTCGCCTCCCATTCAATCTTCAACCTATGGTAATTATGGATCTCTTCCAACCATTTCACTGAATCAACTTTGCTCTTGACCTCTTTATTACCAAAGCAAGTAGACTCTTCAGTACTTGTCTTCTTATCTGTTTCTCCTGTGCTTTAAGATATTTACCTTTCCTTTTAACTTTCTCCACTTTAAATGTATGTAACCCAAAACATACCTTGTTCTATTTCTGACTCTTTCTTCTCAGTGTCTTTCAAGGCATTCTTCAGGTTTCTAGTACTGCCCTCATTCTACCTCTTTTCTCATAATCTTAAGGCTTCAACTATTAACTAACATCAGATTGCTGTATTAAAAATGTGAAAATTAAAGATACCCTTGGGTATCTCCAGACCACTTCAAATTCCTAATGCCTTCAGATAAACTCATTATATTTCTCATTTTCTTGATCTCAGTTTGTTGTACCCCTTTCCTATTTATCAAACCTTGTTTATTTTTATTTCTAATTAAGATTTGTATGTTGCATCCTCACTACACATAGTGTAAATAGCCTAGACAAAAAGTTGAGTTGTCTCTTCACTTGTCTAGATTTGTCAACAGAATGTACTGGCTAAAACTCAAATTTGACACTTTATTGTTCTTGTAACATAAATGAGCAGAGATATACATCATTAATCAAACATACTTTATTTTAGGCCATAGTTTTTATCATTTCTCCTAAACAAATTTCTAAGCAATCTAGGAAAAAAGTTATGAAGGATGACATAGAGCTTGATATTGAATAGTAATATATAAATACAATATACTCTCTTTTGGCATTCCTCTGAAGGCAAGTGGAAATCAGATTAGACACACTATGACATTTGAACTTATCCTAAAGGAAATGATGGGCTTCATCCATTGTTCATGGACAAAAACCATAATTTCATCCTGAGCAAAATTTAAGAAAAATTTTTTTACTATGTCCCATAGTAGGCCCATATACCTTACTTGTTGCTTGGAGTAATTATTGTATACTGACCAAATTAAGTGACTTTTAAGTTCTTTATTACTGTAATTTTCAGCAATTCCGTGGAGCCAAAAATAACTTCTGTTCTGATTGCATGATTTATGCAGCTTATCTAATAAATTCAAATCATTCTTTTTTACTTCCTGAAAACATGCATGTTACAAACATGAAATTACTGATTCAGAAGAGAGTATTACATCCTTTAAATTTTAATTTTATTTCAGATAAAAGACTCTTAATTGGGGAAGGATTAACAGTTCTCTATAACTAGAACATTTAAACAAGTTATATAGTCCTATTAACTCACAAAAGAATGCATGAAAAATGTTAATAACCTAGAAAATCCACCACAAGAATAATATCTTGAATTTAAAATTTCTATCTGCAGTCAATTTTTGTGGCCAAGTTACAAAACATTTAATCTAGGGACTTATAATGGAAATGCAAAAATAACTTTAAATACAATTGCAAGAAACGATACTGCTGTAATATAAAAAAGAATCCTTTTCCAACAAAAGGTTGAATATAAGTCACTGTTATGAAATATACTTTTCTTCTTAGTTATATTCAATCTGCAAATCATAAACTCATTCTTGCTAGCAAAAAGTGACCTGAATTTGATTTTAATGTTGATTTTTTTCATGGTTCTCCTCATTCTACATCTGTTCTGACTCTTCCTTTCAATCATTCCCTTTATGATTGCTTAGCTTCATGTTTTCTATATTTTGTTAGACTAAAATGTAATGGACTCAAGGTTTATATTGGTAGGTCCATGCAGCTAGTCAGCTCTGAAGCTAGCTTTCACCTCAAATAGGCAGGGAAGGGGAGGGTTGCAGAGGGTAAAGGCAAGCAGCAGAAAATGGAGGCAGAGGGGAAGAAAAACACTATTTATATCTCTGAAGTGACTAATGTTCCTTCTTGCACAAGTTATTCCAGGAGAGAATACCTCTCTTCAGATAAGTACTAACACCTATGTCATCTGCAGAGCAAGATACCTACTTGTTTTAAAACATTTAACTGGGATTATTTTTAATGATGTAATATCTGTCTTCTATTTAATTATATTCGGTCAAGTATCCTCTGGTCTGCTGACTTCATTAGCTCACATTTTCTCTGTTACTGGCTCACCTTGTGTTCTGCTGACCACAAGTAACAAATAGGCTTTGGGGAGGCATCTAGTCAGAAAACATCTTCAATCTGAAGCCCTTTAGGGTGTGCCAAGTTGTTTGATCATCATATTAGCCAATGGAAAAAAGGATTAGGTTTTACTGGACAGTTTAATTTTTTAATATAATAGGTCTATAATAAAAGTATAATAAATGACTCTCTATGCACAGACAAAAAATACTTTATTTTTATTCCTCTCATTAAGAACCTTCTTGGATTTCCAGGGACTACCTGAGCAGTAGAATACTAAATTCTGCCTGTTTATGTGAGCAGTAATTATATATTCTGGGTGGCAGAAAGCACTCGTCAGGGCTCTAAGGAAGTCTGTTAGTCATTTCATCATTTTATGCAACCTTGGTCTTGCTGACTGCACGGAGCACTAATAGGACAGTTAATGGAGTTTACTCTGTCATGAATGCTGCCAGTTAAAGATGATTGCCATGTATGGAAAACCAGGCTCTCTAACTTCTTCTTAAAGATGTATAGAAATATTAAATCTGTTATCTGCCATAGAGGAAATGCATAAATTTTGCCTTCCTAATATGAGCACAGGTGGACTTTAGTATTTCAAAGTAGAAACTGCAGAAGTTTTTGAAAATCTGAGTGCAAAACCTATAGTAAAATATAGCTGCTTGATTTTTTTGTTAATGAATCATATATCAACATGATAGTTTTTTTTTTTTTTTCCAGAAAGTCAAATTATCTCAAACAGAGAGATGAGAAACTCATATTTGATGAGCTGAATTTAAACCAAATTGTGCTCTTTAATAAGTAACAAGCAGCCTTGGATTGATGTTGATAAAGATGTAAAAACCAAATGTTTCCCAAGCTGCAAAATTGCATGTTATTCATGCTAAAATATGAAGCTGATTATAAGATTCAATGGTAGTCAGACTAAATTAATAGGTGTCCTTTAATAAACCTTCATTTTCTCAATAGTCCTGACAATTTAAGTAAATAAAAATTGAGAGGATATGCCAGTTCAGAAAATGAATTTAGCATCTTACTCAGTGCCTAAAATATTTCTCCAACTGATCAATAAAACTACTTAATTAAAATATCCTTTTGTGGACTGCAAAGTTTCTGAAAGAATATGGATTCCCACTTACATGAATATAATATATATAGTTGAAGCTAAACAAGAACGAGAGATATGTGGGTGTTATCAGCATAGAATAAAATTCCTAATTGTGATCTGTACAATATATCAGTATTTGATTTTAACATTTCACTAAGTAAGAGTAAAGCCTCTGGCTTTCTTCCAGGTAGATAAAATCTAGTAGAAATTAGTTCCTGAAAGTAAAGTCTCGAGTTCACAAAAATTTTTGTGTGTGCTTTTTTTTTTTTTTTTTTTTTTTTGTGTGGTTTCGTGGGCCTCTTACTGTTGTGGCCTCTCCCATTGTGGAGCACAGGCTCCAGACGTGCAGGCTCAGCATCCATGGCTCATGGGCCTAGCTGCTCCACGGCATGTGGGATCTTCCCGGACTAGGGCATGAACCCATGCATGAACCTGCATCGGCAGGCAGACTCTCAGCCACTGTGCCACCAGGGAAGCCCTAAGTGTGTGCCTTTTATTACAGCATTTTTTAAATGCTTTTCTACTCATACCTCTACCAGGTAAAAAAAAAAGGATTTTTTTATTCATAAATACACTCCTTTACAAAAATGTATATACATTATAATACATATACAACTTTAAAGATTTAAATGTATTCATTATAAAATTTGCTGTTCAAAGTATAGCTTTAAAACTAGACCTATTAAGATTTAGAAGCAGCAGTAATCATCTAAGAGAAGAAAGTAATTTCATGACCACAGTTTTGGTGTTTCCTCATAACATCCTTCAACATTCTAATTTGTGGGTCATTGTTCTGTCTCCAACTCATTATAGATTAAATTTTAGACTCATCAATTTAGAGGCCAACATTTTAATAATTCATCTTTTAAATGAAGCATACATTAAGGAAAATGATAATGGATTTTCATTGGGAGGATATGAAACTTATTTATGCAGTTAAGAAGTAAAAGGTTCACTTCCACTTCCAGATATGGGAGAGTATTCCATCAGAATAATCATCCTAACAAAAATGACTAAATTTCAGATCTATCACAAAGTCATTCTTTAAACAACATTGGAAAACAGTCAAAATATCCAGAAATTAAGGACCCAAGGAATTAAAGATCTCAGAGAGAAAGAGAGCATATTGAGTTTTATATTATTCAATGCTTTTCTCCTGAATGTATTTGTTGATTCCTATGCTAAATAGTATAAGAGGATAAGAAAGTGAGCAGAAAACAATAGCTAAGAGACTAAAAAGGTGAGTAAAGCTCTCATCAGTCTTACAGAAGTGGGTGTTAATATATGGAATTCATGGCTTACCAAAGAAAGGATGCTTTGGGTTTTCAGTTGAGTTGCCTGAAATACTATGGCCTACAAGTAGACCTAGAAATAGAGTAAGGAAAAAGAATGGTATTCACAAAAAGTCAAACCAAGCCTTAAATAACTTCATCTTCTGTTTTATTAAGGTGAAGTGATACCTCCTTAACTGCCTCTCAGAAATTAAATTCTCTATGAGGCAAAAATGACATTATTGTCTCCAAAAAATATTTTAATAAATAATATCTAAATTTCAATAAAATATTAACAGGCATGCTAGGAGATAGGAACAGTGTTTGAAAATTCAGAGAAAAAGAGAGCAAGAAAATTGAAACAGGTGTTCATGATATCGAAGCTATAGCATATAGATTTAGAAATAACTATGTATAAATCCAGGAAAATAAGTTAAAAGGCAAAGAGTTTACTAAAGATTTGAAATCTATGAAAAATAATTAAATGGAAATTCTAAAGTTGAAAGATATTATAACTAAAATTAAGAACTAAAATTTATTTTAAATTATATTAGGATATGCACATTATATATTGATAGAAGAATCATTGAATGGAAAGATAGAATAGTACATAATGTTTCATATGCATTGAGGTGAAAAGATGACATCATGAGATATTTTTATAATTTGTACAATGAGAGTGGCTAATAGAGAAAAAAAAAGGGGGGCACATTTTTCAGGAGATATCAGACAATAGTTTCCCAAAGAGAAAGACATCGATCCACAGGTGAAGATGCGGGACAAACCTCAAACCTTTACATTCAAAGAAAATCAAAGATATGGAAAAAATCTTGAAAGCAGCCAGAAGAAAAAAGAAAACATACACAGTACATTCAAAGGAATAATAATAAAACTGGCAGCTGACTTTTTCACGGAGGCAATATTAAACAGAATAAAACTGACATAATTAGATTGCTATGAAAAAAAAATAAGTAAGCCAATACCAGAATTAAATACCCAGCTAAAGTACATCTCCAAAATATATAGGGACTAAACATAATTTCAGAGAAAGAAAGACTGAGCATACTCCTCATTATCTGATTTTCACACAAAAAGACTCAAATATTGCTCTATGCATAAGGAAAATTACATAAAATGGAGGAACAGTAAAGCAGGAAAAACAAAGAAGAGTACATAAAAATTAATATCTACTTAAAAATAAAAACTTTTCAGTTAAGTTCTTTGAATTACATGGGAAGTGGTGGAACTGGGTGAGTGAATAGACTCCAAAAATGATTGACACTTGCTTTCATCTTTAAAATAGCTAACAGAATGATAAGTAAGGTAAACAACCTAACAATGGAGGAGTATATTAATACAATATACTTGATTTATTTCTCTTCTGTCATATGGTATAACTATATTAGATTAACCCTCAAAGCCTAAACAACTAGAAAACTGGGCAAAATGTATGAAACCACTATTTCTGTCACTGGAAAAACACAATAATAAAACATAATCCCTGAGAGAGGGAAATGAATGACATCAATCTTACAGTTGCTTTTGCTTTCTTCCTGGACGAACTTTCCATAGCACAGCTCTAAGATGTAAGATTCAATTTGGAAAATCTGAGGTGTCTAGAATTTTGGGTGGTGAGTACTTAGATAATAGAACTATGAGAGAAAGAGCTCAAGCATAAAGGTCCACTTGAGTCTTTGACTGACTAATAAGTTAGATTTATATAATCTGAGATTCCTTAGGTCAGCCAAAGAACAGCTGCCAGGTAATGGAACAACAGATGATCTATAAAACAAATAACATCTAGAGCTCTCACCAGAAAGGAGATATATGAGTTCCAACCAACCTGAGAGGAAAAAACATTCAACAGACATCCTGGAAAGACCACAGTTTATAAGGAGGAACAAACAATATCTAGATAAGAGACTACTGGAGGGCCACTCTAACAAAGGTTTAAAAAACAGTCATAAAAGAATCAATCTAATCCACAAGATAATTAACTGCCATGCAGATAAAAGCTCAATACCCTTAAAGAAATACAATGGAAAGCAGAGTATAAAACGAGGAGCACAATATCTACCACCCAAACAACAATTAATAAACATGTAAAGAAATAAGAAAAGGAGACCTGAAACCAAGAGAAAAATCTGTTCATAAAAACGTGTCTAAAAATGTTAGAAATGAAAGGATTAGCACACAAACTTATTGGAAGGGCTATTACAAGTTTATGTAAGAACCTACAAAAAACCAGACATAATTAAGAGAAAAAGTGGAAATATAAAAAATAACCAATTTGAATATGTAGAGATTTAAAAAACTAAATTATTTTATATTATTGAATTTATACACAAAATAGGCACTGAAGAGAAAGGATCAGTGAACTTGAAACCATAACAATAGAAACTCTTCAAACTGAAGCACAGATAGAAAGAAAGCTGAAAATAATAATAAATGAAAAAAGACTTAGTGGTCTATAAAATTTTTCCAAGAAATTGGAACCCAGATGGAATAGGGTTGTGTATGAAAAATGTTACAATGTAATAAGTAAAATATTCCAGATTAGATGAAAATTAGTACTATATAAATTAAAGTGTCTCAACAAATATCCAAGGAGAATAAATACTAAAGAAACCATGAAAAAACATATCAAAAAAGCAATCTCTGTAAACCGAAAGTAATATTAAAAATGTTAAAAAAAAATCTAGAAGAAAGAAAAGATACATTACATACTGGGAAACAAAGGTAAAATTTTTCACTATCCCATCAGAAATAATGTGTGTTAGAAGACAATGAAAGGAACACTTTAAAATGATGAAAGAAAAACAACCTACACTTGTATATCAAGAAAATATCTTCATATAAAAGAAACCATCATTTATATTAAAAAATCATGAAAAATGAAAGCAAATCAAAGATATCATAACACAGATACTGAAAAAAATCACAATAAAATTTTCACAAGAAACATAAAAGAAAATTATTCAAGCTTATAAAAAAATTATACCAAAAACCACAACAGAAACAAAAACCTCCAACAAATCTATACAAAAAATAGAATGTGTGAGATTGGCAAATATGCAGGTATTTTCTTCTTAAAGACTAACTGACTTTTAAAGTTAAAAACAATAGGAATATATTATGGAATCTATAGCATAAGTAAATCTAAAAATCTGGGTGGCGGTATGGGGATATATGATCCATATAGCTGATTCAGTTTGTCGTACAGCAGAAACTAACAAAACATTGTAAAATGATTATACTCCAATAAAGATGTAAAAAATTTAAAAATAAAAATCTGAAATATCATCAGAAAAGAGGAATGGGGAAATAAGGAGTGTATTTTTTTGAGAATCTTACACAAAATTGTATAATATCTTTGAAGGTAGATTATAAATTAAAAATGCATATATTATAAACCTTAGAGAAACCAACTAAACATAAAAAAATAAATAGTAATAAAACCAATAGATGAGACAAAATAGAATATTAATATAACCTAATAAAATACAGGAAAGAAGAAAGAAACAAAGCAGAGTTGAAACAAGTGGAGAAAAAATAGAGGTTTGATGGAAAAATAACCTTTTCTTTAACCTTTCCAATTAAAATAAGTGTATAAAACACATCAACTAAGGGCCAATGTTGTCAGACTAGATATTTTTTATGTATATTTGCCAAGGAACTTTTAAAAACTTGAAGTATAGTTGATTTACAATGTTGTATTAATTTCTGTTTTATTAATTTCTGTATTAATTTATTGAAATATAAAAAGTCAGAAAATCAACATGACGCAAGACACTAAAACAATAATATCAATCAATTTGACCTAATTGTTGCCTATGGAATGCTTATTTTTCCAAAGTGCAGACTACACAATTGTTTTCATCTGCACATAAAAAATTTACCAAGACAGCCCAAATTTTGGATCACAAAACTTAGAAATCTGACAATATGCTTTTAAGTAAATTGTGCATCCAAGAAGACATCACAAGGAAAACAATAAAATAGTTGAGAAAAATAAAAATGAAAATACTATATATTGAAATTTGTCAGATGAAGCCAAGCTGGCTTGGGGGTTAAATATAACATTTAAAATATTTATAATAGAAAAATAAGAAAGTTCAAAAATCAGTAACCTAAAAGCTAAAATTCATAAGATGAAAAAGTGGAGATATAAAAGCCAAATGGTAGAAAAGAAGGGAATAAGAAAAATAATAGCAGAAGCCTTAAATTATATACAAGATGTTGAAATCAATATATTCAACAACTTGGGAAAATATATAATATTTTTTGTAATCCAAACTACCAAAACTGCCATAAAAAGAAATAGAAAAATTAAATAGCCCTATATCTATTAAAGAAATTGAATTCAAAATTAACAACCTTACCTCCAGAAGATGACTTTGTTATTGAATTCTATAAAAAATGTGAGAGAAATAATCTCAAAATAATACAAACTTCTTTTGCAAATAGGGAATGAAGGAACAAGTATCAACTCATTTTATGAAGACAATGTTCGACCCATACTTAAACCTAGCAAAGAAATAACATTTTTTTTTTAAAAAAAGAAATAAAACTGAAAAAGAAAGGTTATGTGACAATATTCTTCATGAACATAGATGTAAAAGTCCTTAATAAAATACTATCAAACCAACTCCATCTCAGCATACTACAAAAATGATAATGTATAAACATTTAGTGCAGTTAATCCTAGGTAATCAAAGATTTGATCAATAAGTATAATTCATCACATAAACAAGATAAAGGAAAATTTTTTAAAAGATTATCTCAAGTAGATGCAGAAGAACAATTTGACAAAATTCAAAAGCCATTCACAAAATGTCTTAGCAAACTAGGGGTCAATAAGATTTCCTTCAACCTTAGAGGAGTATTTATGAAAACATCTTCAGTGACATAATACTTAATAGTGAAATACTGAATATTTCCTCCTTAAAATCAAGAAATGACAAGGGTATCTATTCTCACTATTCATTTTCAACAGTTTTCCTGGTCAGTTCAATAAGAAAAAGAACAACAACCATCACTTTCAAGAATAGAAAGTAAAAATTAACATTTTCTTTATTTTAGGATGACTGTATAATGTAATTTAAAAATCTTAAAAATTAAAAGAAAAAAACAGAATTAATAAGAGACTTTTACAACATCACAGGATACAGGCTTTATATAAAAATCCATTGTATTCATTATATTAGCAACAAAATTAGGAAAGTAAAATTTTTAAATGCATCAAAATATAAGATATTTAAGGATAGATTGAATAAAATATGTACAAAATCTGTAGACTGAAGAGCTATACAATACTGTTAAGGAAACTTATAAAAACTTAATAGTAAAATCATATTTGTGGATTAAAAGACTTAATATTGTTATTATGCAAAGTCTCCCAAAATGATCTCCACAGAGTCAAAGCAATTTCAATAAAATTCCAGTAGACTTCTTCATACAATTTGGCAAACTGGTAGCCAAAATTATATGAAAAATTAAATTACCTAAAATATATAAAGTTATTTTTTATCAGAGGACATACTATTTAGTGTTAAGATTTACTGTAGTTATAGTAATCAAGATAACAAGCAACTATCATATGGACAAAATTATAGGTTAATGAAACAGAAAAAAATATCCAGAAATAGACTCTCCTATACATAGAAAAATATGATTTATTGCATTTATGATTATATACATATATACTATATACTATATTTATACAGTATACATACATATATGTTATGTATACTGTATACATATAGTATATATTATACATAATATGTAAATATATAGTATAATATATTATACTACATATATAATATATATTATATTATATATATTATAATACATACATTATATGTATGGTATATATTAAAAATATTATATGTATATTTTTAATTGATTTTCAACAGAGGTGCCAAGTAAATTATTTGCAAAATAATGGTGGTAGAACAATTGAATATGTGTATCAAAAAATCCTAGAATCCTACTTCTCACTATATACAAATTTAAACTTGATATTAGTCATAGACCTGTATATAAAAGCCAAAATAATAAACCTCCTAGAATAAAATACAAGAAAGTCTATCTTTTAATTTGAGGTTAATGAAGACTTCTTATACAAACAAAAATATAAATAACAAAAATCAGAAGACTCTTAAGAAAAAGGCAAAAGGAAAAGACTAAGAAAAATTTATACCTACATTCATGTATATGTACACATTTATATACATATGTGTGTGTGTATTTGAGCTTCATGTTTAAGCTTTTTAAAAACTCAGTTATTTCACCTGATTTATTAGCTTCAAAGAAGAGATCAGAATTTCCTATCAACACAAAAAAGTGCAAGGTTAGTATGTCTTGTACTGACCATTGTGCCATATTATAGTTGGCACCATTGTTGGCACTGTACCACCAGAATCCATTCTTCCTTGTCCATCCCGACCCAAATATATCACTAAATATAATTGGTGTTGATTGGACATTTTTATTTAAATAAAGCAAAACTGCTTCCTTGTGTCTTACATTTAACTTAAGGATAATAAGGTAAATAAAATAACAGTTGGAATATACATATATGTATACATATGTGTATATATATATATATATGTACACATGCAGGTAAATATATATATATATACTTATATACAGGGAAAAAAGAAGCCTATGAATACATTTCAGATATACTCTTCAAAGATATTCCAGTTATTGCAATAGTACTTATCAAGTGAGAAAGCAAACTTTAGTGAAACCTAAAAGGTAGTAAATTTATGGTGAATTTCCCTGTTGACTAATGACATTGAATATATTTTCATTAATGTGCAATTGCTATATCTTTTTTGGTGAAATGGTTAAATATTTTGTCCAATTTTTATTGTTCCATTTATCATTTTAATATTGAGATCTAGGAGATATTTATATATTTTGAATATAAATCCTTTGATATATATTATATATATTATGTAACATAATAGAGATGGAAACTTTACACTTTACATATTTTAAAATAAGGATTTCCTCACTATGATAGAAAAAAGCCAGAAATTCTCCGGTGCATTCTACTACATTAATGGGGTTATTTGGCCAATGTTGTGTTTAATGGTATGCTAAATGCCTCACAAGAAGGAAGATGAGACAGAGAAAATGCTATTTGGAACCCTAAAAGAAAATAATAACTACAATCTTTTGTCTAATAGCTCTGAATCACTATTAATTTAATGTCTAGTGTTTTGAAGACTTGATAATAAGGAAGAGACTTTTGTAATGTAAAAAAAATTATGTTATTTGCTTCCCCTATACACATGATGCCAAGAGGTCAATGAATATACTTAAGAGTCTGTGTGCTGGATGGTCTCTGTCCTTTCAAAATTACCCAAGGACCACAGGGAGATGAAGATTACAAAAATCAGACAACCCCATAGCTATGATATTACAACACAAAGAGAAATAAGGATTCCATGTAGAGAAGTTGATGGTGAACCTTCAATGAATCTATCACACTTGCTAAATGACCCACATTTGGGCACCTGCTTGACAGCAGGCAATTCAAATGTGTGCTCAACAGAATTATAACTCAGTACTTACCATGAACTTTCACTAGTGCTTGAAAGTAGTCTAATCACAAATGTTCAAATTTCAAATTTCAAGAATTTGACATGCTTGTGCATATCATTCAAACTAGAATTTTGTTTCTTCTTCCATTTCTTAAAAATAATTTTTTATATGAGATCATCTAAAATAAGAATGTAAAATACGAAAATCAAAAGTTATAGAATTGGGCTTCCCTGGTGGCGCAGTGGTTGGAAGTCCACCTACCGATGCAGGGGACACAGGTTTGTGCCCTGGTCCAGGAGGATCCCACATGCCATGGAGCGGCGGGGCCTGTGGGCCATGATGGCTGGGCCTGCGCGTCCGGAGCCTGTGCTCCACAGCAGGAGAGGCAACGGCAGCGGGAGGTCCGCATACTGCAAAAAAAAAAAAAAAAAGTTATAGAATGGAAGTTACTCCACTACACCATTCTAAGTTTTAGGACTGATGAGTGTATTTAGAAGGGTTGAATATTAATAATAGTTTTTGGAAACTAACTATGAAGGAAAAGATATGTGAATACTGCTATTGATTTAAAATCATGAGTGAGAAAGGGTGAAACTTTACATAAGTACCTTCATAGAGCTTATATTTTTACATTGTACTGTGCATATACTCTACACATTTCCAAAGGATGGGATTAGCATGCAGAAGATGAGAAATTTCCAAAAACGCTGAATGTGAGGAAGCTACACTTCTTTGCCAAGAAGTTTTGAAATAGGATATCACTGAATATCATTTATGCTTTTTTATCTAAAAAAAAGTACATTGATGATAACAAAGAACAACAGATTTGAAGATAAGTGAGGATATCTCAGTCTATTTTATCCTATTATCCTTATTCGTTGTGAAGTATTTCAATAAAATTTTATCCCAAAGAGTAAAGGGAATAAAAAAAAAAGTAGACACAAGGAGGGGGAAGGGGAAGCTGGGACAAAGTGAGAGAGTGACAAATAAAATTTTTTATGCAGAATCTAGACATTTTGTAGGGTGACGGCTTTCAGGGGCAGTAAATAGTACTCTGTGCGATGGTCATTGCCAAGGAAACCTGTTCTCTAGCTCTTGTTAAAAGTGAATATTACCCAGAAGCAGGGCCATGATTCACACATAAATGAAATTGATTGGTCTTATTGTATTTCCATAGTTTCATATTTGAAGAAGTAAATATATCTACATATGAAAAGCCACATAGAAATTCATAATGAATAACCCAGCATGAATAGCACATTTTCTCTTAAAAAGATTTTAAAGTTCTTCATGATATTACAGTTACATTGACATTTTAAAAGTAATTTAACACTTGGAAACAGGTAAGTGACCATCTACTTCTAACATATTGCAATCCTCAAGTTATTTCTTTCTTTTCTTATATTAAACCACCTTAGGTATTTTAACTTGAAAACCATGTAAATGGCCACCTAATCTCAAAACAATAACAAAAACTCTTTTTATGAAAATCTTTTTAGATACATTGTTTTGAATAAGAAGAAAAATTCATACCTTAGAATCTATGATATATCAGACTTTGTATTCTTTTAGGTAATAAAATTCCTCTGGGTATGTGAAGGTAAGACTTTGGCTTTCTGTAGAACTGCAGTAAAACTAGGTTCCACCATGTATGATTTATTGGTCTATCTCATCTCTCAATGCTTCTGAAGGGAATTACATTTCGATGCATGCGGTGTAAAGCCACTACAAGTTTGTTAAAGCCCGTTACTCTCCAGTTATTCTCCACTTTACTGCTAATTTAATACAGAGAAGAAGGAAGATAAAGCCACAGTAAAATATTTTCCAGAGATCTATGATCTTCCTTAAATGCTTCTTAAAAATATTATTCCTAAGGAAGTAACTGCCTTATTTTTTACTAAAACAAAGGACAAAATTTAATTTCTTTTAACAAACTGTTATTGTGATTGATGGAAACAATCCAGCATACAAAGGCAAAGGAGATAAATATCTTTAATACTTATAAAGGATGCAAGGTTCAAAATTATATAAAGACAATTGTACAAAGCAGGAGATCCACAGCATTTTCCTTTTGCTGTTTCATGTCCCAACAGAGATGTCCCATTTCCAATGATGCTACCTGCCTAGGGTGAGAATTATATGGACCACCCCTAGATGATCCCATTTTACCCATATTAAATATTCTCAGGGAAATAGACCTTTACTCCTCCATGGTTATTCTCAACCATTTTATGAAGGATGCAGTCTCTTTAGTAATCCGATGGCCTTTTGTGTAGTGCAGCCAGAAGTGAAGAATGGGTCAGCTGTATTCGGGGCCAGGAATATTTTCCTGAGACTATTCATGTCCAAGTCTTATCAGGTAGCAAGCTGGTAATTGCAAATTTCCAAAGAAACTGCATAATCTTGTACCACATGATATTTCTAGGCATCCCCAAACTCTGACCACCCCAGGCTGTTCCTAACCTTCATGATATCCATACCCACTTTCAGAGAAGTCATTGATTCCTATATGTATTTGTCTAGTCCCTCAAAATAAAATCAAAAAGAGAGAAGTAAAATATTTTTGGCACTTTCTTTTGACTTTATTTTTAAAATTAATTTTTATTGGATTATAGTTGATTTACAATGTTGTATTAAGTTCTACTGTACACCAAAGTGAATCAGTTATACATATACATATATCCACTCTTTTTTTAGATTCTGTTCCCATATAGGTTATTACAGAGTATTGAGTAGAGTTCCCTGTAGGTTCCTATTAGTTATCTATTTTATAATAGTAGTGTGCATATGGAAATCCTAATCTCCCAGTTTATCCCTCCCTCCCGTTTCCCCCTTGGTAACCACAAATTTGTTTTCTACATCTGTGACTCTGTTTCTGTTTTGTAAATAGGTTCATTTGTACCATTTTTTTAGATTCCACATATAAGTGATATCATATAATATTTGTCTTTCCCTGTCTGACTTACTTTACTTTATTTTAATGAATCACATTTGAAATGCCTTATTTCAACAGAGGTATATATATTTTAAAAAAAAGATTTTAAAAGTTGCCACTCTGTTTAAAGTTTAGATCCAAAACAGATGAAGAAAGTCAGTATACCTACCACATTTTATCAAATCTACAACTATCGCATGTAAGGATATGTCATTATTTTAATACAATTAAGAAAAAAAGAATAATGTTGACAATTAAACTATGGTTTGATGTCAGAGATGTTAAGCTAAAAAATATGGATTTTTGAGTTGAAGGAAAAAAGTATATCCTTAAGAGGTAACTTTAAAACTGAAAGTTGGGCTTCCCTGGTGGCGCAGTGGTTGAGAGTCCGCCTGCCAATGTAGGGGACACGGGTTTGTGCCCCGGTCCAGAAAGATCCCACATGCCGCGGAGTGGCTGGGCCCATGAGCCATGGCCGCTGAACCTGTGCGTCCGGAGCCTGTGCTCCGCAGCGCGAGAGGCCACAACAGTGAGAGGCCCGCATAACGCAAAAAAAAAAAAAACAAAAAAAACCCTGAAAGTTATTTTTCTGCAGTCCATTATAACACAATAATAGTAATAATAATAACAATTTTCTGTGTGCTGTTAAAATTACATTTACCAACTAAATAGGTAACAGAATTAATATTTACAGCATGCAAAACATTACATTTAGAAAGGTTTAGGAGTTAATTTTAATTTTTTTTTTTTTTTTTTTTTTTTTTTTTGTGGTACACGGGCCTCACTATTGTGGCCTCTCCCGTTGCGGAGCACAGGCTTTGGACGCGCAGGCTCAGCGGCCATGGCTCACGGACCTAACTGCTCCTCGGCATGTGGGATCTTCCCAGACCGGGGCACGAACCCGTATCCCCTGCATCGGCAGGCAGACTCTCAACCACTATGCCACCAGGGAAGCCTGGAGTCAATATTTTGAGACAAGGCTTTATAGAATCCTACAGCCCAAGATTGGAGGTTTTACTACTTTCTGATGTTTTCCTACAAATTACAACACACTTTGCTGGGGCCCAATAAGAAGTGCAATGCTATATCTCTGCCAAGGTAATAAATCTTATATAGTGTAAGACAAATGAAAATCAAAGTATTGTCTTTATTAAGGAGACAAGTGAGAATCAAAATATTATCTTTATTAAGGAGATAATTATTGTAGAAAGTGGTTTGTATGTAAGAATTGAATGGTCTTCTTCATATTAATCCCCAGAGTTAGATTATTCAACCATCACTGATGGGCTGACTGTGAAGAAGCTAGACAAGCAGAAAAGACTCACTTTAAGATAGCCTCTCTCAAGAGGAAAGAGAAAATAAAAAGCTGAGCTATATGTGACCAATTTCTTCACCCAAACTTGTTAATCACATTAAGTCACTTCACTCTCAGTGAGGAGTTGGTGGAAGGATGAACAGGGACCAAGAGTGTTACACTAATGAATGCATTTTTGCTGTAAGGAAACAGGCGGAGAGTGATAGTGTTGACTCCCATCCCAACAATTCAACCAGAGTTTGTGTAGATATATATAATCTTATACATGGGAATGTAGAACACTGTTAATGCTTCCTGGTTTAAGTACTAAAAAAGAACTTCAATCACCAGAATGACTCAGACTCATGCACCCAAAAAGTTTTAACTCGTACTTGATTAGTTTAAATGTATGGAACCCACATTGACTTTGGTTGCATCCTAGCATGGTACAACCTTGGTCATTTGAAGAATGTAGAATCTTAAGAGGAGGAGGGGAAGGATGGTATATAGCTTTTTTATTTTTATTTTTTTGCGGTAAGCAGGCCTCTCACTGTTGTGGCCTCTCCCCTCTCTCACAGGCTCCGGAGCACAGGCTCAGCAGCCATGACTCACGGGCCCAGCTGCTCTGCGGCATGTGAGATCTTCCCTGACAGGGGCACGAACACGTGTCCCCTGCATCAGCAGGCGGATTCTCAACCACTGTGCCACCAGGGAAGCCTGGTATATAGCTTTTATTTAACAATGATAGGTGGGTGGTAGGTGTAGAGGTGGTGATAGATGGGAACATGTACCTAGGAAGAGATTTTAAGCACTCACAAACATAGTGAATTTTAATTTAGTTTTGGCTTCAATATCCATAAAAACCAGTGAGTTAAAACAGAAAGGTAGCCTGCTCTTTTTAAGGGGTTTTTTTGGTTTCAGAAGAGACTTCTGGGAAAGTACAGCTCGAAAAACTTTTATAAATGTGCAACTATGAGTAATTTGTAATCTATTATCATTTTTGTGCAGTTGATAATTAGAACACTTTAGAAAGTGGTTAAACACTGTATTTTAAGATAATACAGTATAATAGAATTTAGAAATGGAAGAAATATGCTGATACTTTTGAATACTAAAAGCATTTTTTTTTTTTTTTTTTCGGTGGTACGTGGGCCTCTCACTGCTGTGGCCTCTCCCATTGCGGAGCACAGGCTCCGGACGCACAGGCTCAGAGGCCATGGCTCACGGGCCCAGCCGCTCCGCGGCATGTGGGATCTTCCCGGACCGGGGCACGAACCCGTGTCCCCTGCATCCGCAGGCGGATTCTCAACCACTGTGCCACCAGGGAAGCCCTAAAAGCATTTTTTTAATGATATATTATCATTAGGACAATATAGGAACACAGGAAAATGCAGGACAGGAAAACTCAAAGAACAGTAAACATACCATATCTGACCTCCCACAAATTTACCCAGTCAACATCTGGCAAAGATAATTTCTGATATTTAATGTAAACACATGTTTATAGGAGGAGAGATTGATGATATTTTAAGAAAAATAGACTACATTATACATGTTATTTTAAAAATATTAATTTCAATAAAATTAAACAACTACCACCCCGGAAGTGTAAGGGAAGGAACTCTTGACTTTGTTAAATGTTTATTCACACATACACATACACTCAAAAATACTGTATTTTTAAAATGTCTCTCTAAAATAGTGCCTATATCATCGTGTCTTTTAACTGTATATTTCAAATTAGACTGTAATTATTGATTCCTTGTTTAAAAACATAAGGAAATAATCACAGCTACATAATTGCTATTTCTCCTTTGTTACTTTACATTCTATTCTATTAAAAATAATTCCAATCATTTTTAGTTGTGTTTTATAATTAAATTGCTTCAGTGGATCATTTAAGAGTCATTTAAACACAGCTTCTCCATTCCCAAGTTATTTAGACAGTCTCTTTGGTGGCTGAGCTATTTGATTATTTCCCATTTCACTTCACCCAAAACCTTCCTTCCCTCAAAACTCCCTTTCCCCAACCCTCTTCCCCTTTTTAAATGCCCTGTGTTTATGAATATTAACTTTTTGTTTCCTTTGTTTCCGAGCACAAGTTACATTTTCACCTCCAATCTGTGTCTATATATTTCAGTACCTTCTGTTATTGTTTTTATGAAGGAATCTAATGTCATTCTGAATTTCTGCCCTGTGTACTTGTCTTTTTTTTTTTTTTTTTAAGCCCTTGAAATTCTGTAGCTTGACCAGAATGGTTGTGATTATTTTACTACAATTTTTTCCTCCCTTATACCTTGCATAACCATGGTGATCCTTTGTGCCTGTGATCTCCTCATGTTGATCCACTTCTGCCTGATGCTTTTGTCAATCACATTTGTTCTCTTTTTGTGGCATTAAATGCCACTTTCATCCCTGTAATATCTTCAGTTCTAGTTTCTAGTTTCCATCTCAGCTCTTCCAGATTGATTTATCCCCTTCCTTTGTCTTATAATCACTTCCTTGAACCTCCATTTCTCTTATCTGAATGGTGAGCTTGTTTTGAAAGGTCATATTTTCTGGAATTTTTTGAGACTAAGACATAGTACTCGTTTGATAGTTCCCATCAGAACTTCTCTTGTTCTTTACAATAATTTATTACTGTTCTTCAAGGGCCTTTTGCTTAAGATCATTTTCTCATTTTTCAGTACTTGTATATGTCTTACTGATGATTTATTTTTAAAGGAGACAGTGACTTGATGAAGAATATACTGGGAAATGACAAAGAATGAATGGGCCTGTGCCAGACAGTAGCATTGATCTGGGTTAGTTGTCTTAGAGACTTTCTCACCAATGCTATTTCTTGTGCTCTTTACCTTGGGGGCATGGGTCCAATTAGGTTTTGTTATAAAGTTATGTGTCTCCCAGTAATGCGCCTTTGAGCCTGTGCCCTAGGTGTTGGGCTCTGTTGGGTTCTTTCAGCTGCAACGAAAATACAAAGTTTGAGCACACATTTTCTTTTAGATTTTCTTTTCCGGTTCTACTTTGGCAATCTGCTGGACCATCACAGAAATAGGATCCGAACCTAAGTCTGCTTGACTCATGCTAGGAATTTTTACATTGTCCTCTGTATCTTTTTACCACAGACTCCAAAATTCTTTGAAAGTAAATCACATAGTAAACCTTCATTAGCTAAAATATTTGGGGGATGGAATATTGTGGTAAATTATATTTCAGTTTAACTGAGACAAACAGGCAATCCTTTGATTTCAAAATGTATTATTGAAAACTCTTTTAAAATGTATTAGTCAACTTCCTTGACCTTCATAGTACATTATGCAAAAGGTAATTGATTCTTTTTTGGATGATTGAATGTTGTTTAGAATTACAATGTTCATATCATAAGGTGGAACTCTCAACATTGTGCACAGTGGATGTGGGTGATTGTGCTCAAATATTAGAACGTATTCTAAAAGTGTGCAATAAAATATCATTAATTTGTAATATCAAACTTTTTCGGTTAGAGCTGTTTTATATGGAAGTTAGAGAGGCAAAATATTCATCTATATATCAGTAAGAAATAAAAATTTTATATAGTGGAATAGGTATGTATAATTATATTTATTATATATTAAATATTATTTTAAGTACATAATTATCTACCTACATAGTTCTATATAAAAACATATTTATATAATATGTATATTTATAAGACATATTACAGGTAAAATTATATACATGCGATTGCTATTATATATATTTACAATTTTATTTGTCATCACTTATCAATGTTTTAATATAATATATTTTATTTTCTCCTCCTCTTCTCTTGTATTTTAAAGTAACAAAGCAAGGCATTGAGAAAACAGAAACCTGAATCCATCACGCTGCGTATTAGACAAAAGTCTTGTGAATACTAGATAAACAGATATGATCACCTAAAATAAAACAGGGGACACATCTTCTATGCCATGCATTATGCTAATGCACCCTGTCAAATAGCTAAAGTATGTTTCACAAAGAATTTTAAATTTCTGTTTTGACATAAGGATACCTGGGTAAATTGTGAAAACTGAGCCAGTTTTACTGTAGGTTTTCACAGCTAGACATTAAGAAATTTCTGAAAATTTGACTCCATTCCTTGTTTTTCCTTTACATGCTTAGCAACTTGTAAACACAACTGCTCTCTGATAAACGGTGGTTTGCTTGTATTCTGACAGTATTTCAACTGATGGCTTTCACATCCTATTCCTTGATTTGAGAAGTTTTTATTCCCATATACATTTTAGGTTATTTGAGAGCTCACAGAAAAAAGGACCAGTAAAAATATCTGAAAACTCTCTCTTGCTCTTATCTTTCAAAAAGAAAGCTTGTGCTGAGTAGATGAATTAAAAGGAGATAGGGAAGCCCAGACTAGAGTTTAACAGAAGCCATTGATCTTTACAAATTAGACTGACAACAGAGATCCATTAAAGTCCACAGTATAATGAAAAAAATTCCTTTCCTTTGCCCTTTCTTTTATCTTCACTCTTCCTAATTCTGATTCCTCTCTTCCATACTCTCCTGTCCTTCAGAAGAGACACTAAATGCTGATGAGGTAATAGCCGTTACACACCTCTTTGAATCTCATTTGAGAAATGACTCTGATTCCAAACATTAATTTTTGGTACCTATCTGAATAACAATAAGCTTGCTATAGTGTTGATTAAGCAGAGGAAAAGAAAAGAGGGGCTGCTCATTTAAAACAGCTATGCCAGTTCAATAAAACCCATTATGACTTAAAACAGGATGCCCAAGACCACTTCTTATACCACTTAGCACAATACTTAGCATTTATCACTTTCTGCATTTCATTTTTTAAATTTATTTATTGTTTTTTTTTTTTTTTTCCTTTGGTAAGATAAGTTTCTTAAGGTTAGTAACCAGATCATTCCAGGCCTCCTCAACTGAAACAAGTCTGAGTCTCAGTGCCATCCATTTGCTTAGTCATTTAAGACCTGCTTTTTGGATATCTTTAAGAAGGCAAGAATGCTTATGTATGCTGTTTAAATAAGAGGATTACTAAGGATAAGTAAGTAAGAAAAATGGAGTAATGAATGTGATATAAGCTAAAAAATAGAGAAAAAGCCTGCATTGCAAAAATGCCACTCCATTCTCCAATTCCTATAGACAAAGGATGAAATCATTCTATCCCTGTCCTCTTCAAATATTATTTTTTCATCTATTATAGCACTTACCTGGTTGTGTTGTAATCCATCTTGTCTTCAAAGTGAAATCACAGAGCCCTGAGAGATAGAGATCCTGTCTCATTCATGTTCATATTCTCAGTGCCTGTTTTAGTGCTTGCTAATAGTGAAAGATAAGTAATACAGGTGTCCCTGTGTGCGTAGGTGTATATATATCTGTATTTATTCACAAACGTAGCAATAAATAAACAAAATCTTTTGGAAAAATTACATAGCATATCACTCAACCTGTGTCTCACCTGTCTGACCCTGTCACAGAAAAGGAAATCTAGTTTCAAGAATCAGCAGTGTGTTTCTGGGCTCCAGTTGGTATGAAGCTCAGCCCCGTACAGTATCTCATTCACACAAGGTCATTCAGGGAGGCAGTCCACACATCACATATGAACATTTGAGTCAGTGTGTCCTTCGTTTGCCAGTTGCCTCTTTTGTTTATGAGTTGTAATAATTTGAGGAAGACATTTAATCGCACTGATTTGGGCTTTCTCCATATATTAATAAAATTATAATGCCTACTCCTGGATGTGCTAAGGGGGTCTTTACCAGAAAATGCATCTTGAACAGTTTGTAAAATATCTGGCATATAATAAACACTCAGTTAATATTAGCTTCTGCTGCTGCCAGCCAGACCTGTGTGGAATTTGCAATTCAAGGGTGAGGAATGTGGATCTGACCTTGCAATTACAGGCAAGAGGATTTGTGGTAATTATATTAGAGACTAAGGAAGAACAAGGCAGCATTTCATTCTCTTTTCAGAGCCAAATCAATACTCTAGGGCTCATGAGTTTCTCTAAGGAACAGAACCCCACAGATCTACCCAGGAAGTAGAAGTTTGGGAACTAAAACTTACATCACTCCTGACTTTCAAAACTTTGCCTGAAATAAGTTATGTAATTGCACTTGGGAATTAGACCCTAATTTGTTTGTCTCTTTCTGGAAATTTTGGAATAGGATTAGAATATTCCAAGCCACAAATGTCTTATATATAATAGTATAAGACAAGTGTACTACATTTACCAATCCTGTGGCCATTGACAGCTTTGTACTTTTTTTCTATAAAAGAGAGCAGATATGTTGCAATTTGTTTTTCTTTATATTTCTTTCAATTTTTGGCTGAAAGCCATCAGGTACTTTCATGACTCTTCTCTCATTTCTCTACAAGGCTATTCATATTGTTCTACCTCCACTTCTTTTTGGAGACTGCACCCTTGGCAATTTTGGGAAGCCTTCTTCAGCAATATGACTTCCTACATCACATCTCATCAACAGCCTTTCCCAACCTCTGAGCAGATTGTTAAAAAGGTAGTTAATAATCAATACCAAATATTGACCAAAGTTTCATAGTAACTCAGGAAGTTATGTAGAAATGCTTACACATAATTCTTCTCTGATAATGTAAACTACTGAAGTGCTCCCTTGAATTTGGCCTTTTTGTCCCTTTGCCAGCCTTGAATGGGAAAAAACAAAAGTGATGTTGCTTCTATTCCATACCAAACATCTGAACACAAATGTGAAATTAGCTATATATGTAGATGTTTCTGCAATAACAAATTTTTAATTTCTGATTTCCAATTTGATATTGTCTAAAAACATGTAGAAACAAGCTAAGCTTTTCTTTTAGATTTTAGCACAAATTAAGATGCATGCATTTAGTTGGGTTTTGGATTGCCAATGGGAAGGATCTAACTTGATATTGTTAATGCAAAGGTTAGAGCAATGATTTAATTTGTCGTCAATAGTTTGCTTTCTCTCCCAAATGTCAGATAGTGAAATACTTTTTAAAATCATTTCAATGTCTAATTAGTTTCTAAGTATCTTGTCCCTAATAGTCTGTATCAAAATCAGAGTCTATACCACCATTTTTCAAGCAACTTCTGAACATTTAGTGTTGTATAAGCAGTTTCAAGAAAAAAAGTACTAGAGTGTTTGGAACAGGATTATGTATGGTATTCTTCCCAATCTTACTTTTGGCTCAGACATGAAGACAATAGAAGTTAATTCCAAAGGCATGTATCCTACAAAAACTTTAAAGTAGGAGTCTGAAAACTAATTAGATGGCTCTTAAAACTTTCACTCAAATTGAAGTTATGAAAATATTATCCAGAGTGCATAGATTTGCAGCACAGTGGGTGATGGAGATTTCCTTAGAGAGAGCTGTAACATGATGTTTGGTCTCCTACTCACCCCGACCCCCTGCAGAGTGTGAAGGAATGTGTTGCTTTCACTGTCTTTTCAAGCTGGGATGAGGGCTTCAAGGGAATAATGCTTGGAGAGCTTAATATGTGGCCCTGATGTTTGAGATGGGTGGCAATGCAATGGACAGTGGTCTGAGTCAAACCTGAGAAATGAGGAATGTAACCGGTCCATAAGCTGCTATGGACAAGCTGAGAAAAAGCATCTGCTTCTCAACAAGCTGACACTACAATAGTTTAGAAAGGCAAAGTATGAAGGCATGTTCCCACTGGCCACTTTCATGCCAAAAACACCAAAAATTCTGAATGAGCTTTACCTTATTGCTTAGCAGAAAAAGGCTACAGGAATCTCTGACCTCACAGGCACTGCAGTAAAGGCATGTATTGTGCTATTGGAGTACGTATCAAAGGTGTCAAGAGACTGAAAGAAAATGGTATCAGTGATAGGGAGGACTCTTTTCCTCACGAATCAACTTTAAACACCTGTGAGGCCGACTGAGTGCAAAGCCATCTTATAATAGTAGAAGTGCAATACTTTTCTTACACTCTTTGCTTCTCTTGCTTGCTTTTCCACTCCCAAACAAAAGGGACCAACGAGTTGGGATGACATCTGAGGGAGAAGCAGTAGGTATGGACGTCAACCAAGCCCCATACTAGGCCTTAGGCTTCCTGCATAGAACAGACCCTTGCCAGGGAAGGGGAAAAAGATTAAAGTCAATTGGATGGAACCATGTAATTTCCATGGAGGACAGCTTGTTTATTGACTTAGCATGATCATATTTCTCTTTATTACCTACGTGTGAATGGAAAAGTTATGGGCCTGTCTGTGTTATCATCCAGAGGCAGGGGGGAAACTTCACTCCTGAATAAACATAAGGGAGATAAAATAAACTTACTTTATGATTACACCTAATGAGCCCTGCTTACACAATGTGCTGTTTAAACCCTCCATTGTTCTAACCAAAATAAATCATGCGCTGCCTTTGGATTATTTATTTTAAAAATTATGTATATACTGACTATGTATAATGACTGGCAATCTGTAGGGTCATTCCAGGAGTTGGATAAACACAGCCCAATTTCCTTTCTACTACAGTTTCAAAATACTGGGAAGGAAAACATAGGCTAAATTGCTACATCCACTGCTGGTAACTACACTAAACTGATATCTTACCAGAATGGATATGTACACTTTCTGTTAGTTTCAGATTCACTTCACTCTCTGGTCAGAATTTCTGGACAACATTATTTTCATATAACTGTTTGAGACTATGCATTTTTTTACACTATTTTAGGTATAAAATATACACGATACCTGTTTTATTGTCATTCCAAGTACATTCTCCTTAGAAGGTGAAAGTCAATTTTATTCTAGTGTCCCTATGTTGTCTTCCCATTGTGATACCTTTTCAGGTGTCCCTTACAGAGGGTGTAAGAATTGGACATGTTATTTTTAGGAACAGAGAAAACATTTCTCCAAGGTAATGGGACACCATGAGGTGTGCTCTTGCATATTGCTTCCTTTCCTAATTAAATGGAATGTGAGAGGGAAAGTACATTGACATTATTAAAGTAAATGACCCAATGCTTTAGTAATGAAGACATCTAGGATGAAGTTTATTGTTTTAATTTTCATCGTGAGCAATTTCAGCCCTACAGAGTAAGCTGCTCTAAGTGTCCTGACCTGTATTGTTTCCATTATGCTAACAGTGAAGCCCACTGACACTATAAAAACAAAACTCTCTGTAAGAAGTTGTATTTTGGAATGAAGTGTTTTTTTAATACACAAGGTGTATTAATATTGGATATTTATTAAATCTAGTTTTTAACAGGCTGTCATAAGTGGATTTCTTCATAGGGCAGAGATATCAGGAGACTAAAAGTTGCATAAATTATGTCCCATAAAAATATAGATGAGGCTCAGATGCCTTTGGATTAAATATTCATTATTGAATATTTACATAATGCATGTGAAAGTGCTTTTAAAATAAAAACTCTTTTTATATAAATGGAAACTATAGCCAGATTTTCCCACATTATACCTTGTAGAGTACTTCAAAGCATTCTCTGGAGCCTTAGAGTGGAGAAATTCCTCTATCACTACTACAAAGGAAGGAAAAGACTGATTGTTCTATACTGTCCAAGTCTACCCTACTTAAATTGTTTTGGCAATCTAAAACTGTTCAAACTTTACTCAACCTTTAGCAGAAGGCTTAATGTTCTGTGGTTTATAAATATATGATTCTAAAAAAAACAATTTTGGGGGCTTCCCTGGTGGCGCAGTGGTTGAGAATCTGCCTGCCAATGCAGGGGACACGGGTTCGAGCCCTGGTCTGGGAGGATCCCACATGCTGCAGAGCAACAAGGTCCGTGAGCCACAACTACTGAGCCTGCAGGTCTGGAGCCTGTGCTCCACAACAAGAGAGGCCGGTGCACCGCGATGAAGAGTGGCCCCCACTTGCCACAACTAAAGAAAGCCCTCGCACAGAAACAGAGACCTAACACTCCTACCCCCAACATATTCTTAAAAAAAAAAAAACAAAAAAAACTCACAATTTTTGAACTTGCATTTTCCATCAGAAAGTATTACATGCTCGACAGGTAAATTACACATAATCATTTGACTATAATAAACAGGCATAGAGAGACCTGGATTTATATTCCAACTCCATTATTTACTAGTTGCATGATCTTGGACAAATAATTTTAAGTCTGTGCTTTATTGTTTTCCATCAGTTTTTATGAGAGTCTAACATCTACCTTGAAGGATTACCTGAGAATTAAATGATATAGTGCAAGCAACATTCCCAGAATCTGATACACTCAAAAAGCTGAAAAATAACTTCCTCATACCTAAATAAATAATTAGCTCCATATTGAAAGTAGCTAACTCTCAATTACTTATGTTAATCTATGGAAATCTCTATTCAGAGGAATAAAAAAAGTGAACATAATTTTCACACAGTTTTATGATCTATTTTGATATTTTATATTTCTAATATCTCACTGTAGAATTTAGACATGCAGCTCCCTTAAGAACTGAGTGGTTTAATTCTCTCATTTTAGGGATAAAAACATTCAGACAGAGATAAGAAATACAATTATACATGTAATCCAACTAGTTAGTGGTAGAATTGGGACTGCAGATAAATCCCCTTTTTAAAAAATTTTTTATTTTTTGCTGTTCTGTGAATTCATAGTACTTCAAATAAAATGATCAAACTCATGTTCAAAATGAAGATCTTAGGGCTTCCCTGGTAGCACAGTGGTTAAGAGTCCGCCTGCCGATGCAGGGGACACGGGTTCGTGCCCCCGTCGGGGAATATCCCACATGGCGCGGAGCGGCTGGGCCCGTGAGCCATGGCCGCTGAGCCTGCACGTCCGGAGCCTGTGCTCTGCAACGGGAGAGGCCACAACAGTGAGAGGACCGCAAACCGCAAAAAAAAAAAAAAAAAAAAAAAAAAGGAAGATCTTAATATGAAGTAGCCAAAAATATGACCACTTTCAGTCACTATGATGCTATTTATTGTTATACTTTCCCTGTGGCAATCTCATTCCGTGTGTGTGCATAGTAATTGCTTACACTTGTCCAAAGCAAGAAAATAGGGAGATCATTCAAGAATAATTCCAGTCAAAAGTTTGACTCAGTTTAGTCTAAACTTTGGGCTATTTAGGACAGTTGTGGATTAACAAAACACAAGTATAATTGGCTAAGACCTGGAATAGTGATTGGATCAATTTACCATATAACAGATTGCATTGTTGACTTCAGGTGTTAGAGGAAGAGCAGAGATGAGGGCTGCTTTTGAGGCTGAGCACATAGGCACCATCTGAGCTTAATATCTTATAACTTCCTTAGAGGCAAATTAAATACTTTGTTGTTAAAGTCCTTCTATTATGACTCATAAGTAGGTTAAACTAGCATATGATAAGAGTGAGCAGAGCTGCTGATAATGACATAAGTAATGATAAAGTAAGAAGAGCTAGTAATAATTTCTGCAAGAACTTGAACTAAGATTTGCTTTGAAAATTCATGTGTCCATGAGGACATAATGTATAGCACATAGAATTCGACTCGGCACACTGTAATAACCGAAAAAGAATATGTAAGACTGGTAAGAATCTGAAAAAAGAAGATATAGATGTCTCTGTGTAAGTGAATCAAGTTGCTGTACACCATAAATAAACACAACATTGTAAATCAGCTATACTCCACTATAAAAATAAAGTTAAATTACAAAAAAAAAAAAAAAGAGAGAGAGAGGGAGAAAAGAAAATTCATGTGGGTAATCATATAGGGAAGGAGCCTCATTTCCCATATCCCTCTATCTGGACTTCTCTAATGGCACTGGTTTTCTACCTTGCCCAGGACTTCTTTATGCTCATCTTATCTCTGCTTTATACCATAAACAGGTTGGGGACCAAAGCCCTTTCTGCATCCTTTTCATAATTCCCAAACACCTAGCTTATTATACTCTGAAGTAGGTATTTATCAAGTACAGGTTAAATGAATTAATACATTCATGTCATGATAATATTGAAGTTGTATTTTATATAATGGAAAGAGGAAATTATTGTAAAGAGCTGCAATCCTTCCTGGAAGAAAAGAAAATAGTAAATTGCAACAGTTCAAGTTTCTCAAATAAAAGTAAAAGAAATAAGAATGATTGTCTCAGTGACTTAACATATATTTACTTTAATATACCTTATTTGATAATTCTATAATTTAGTTGAATTATTTCCAATGAGATATTCATAAATGATATAGAAACTGAGTACAGGAAAAAAAATAGTTCAAGCCCTTTTGTATGTGGCTAAGTTTATTGCATGATTTCTATACTTTCCTACCTATAGCAGATTCTAGGCTACGTAGGCAGTGTCTATTTCCTCATCTTTCTTTTTAAAAGAATCTTAAACTTGTTGAGGGGCCCACCCTGCTCCAATGTACCCCAAGAGACTCAGAAAATGCTGACGTAGTGTGCAGCTCCAGGAAAAGGTCCTGATATGAAGCTGTATTCCAGTCATGGTTTGCTATGATTGTCACCTGTAATGGGTTAGAATCTCACACTGAGGCAGTCAGTACATGATTACTAGTGCCCTCCCTGAGAGATTGGTCCATCAGAGAGATTTTTGAAAGGATCTCTCTTCTCTTGCATCCCATCTTGTCTTTACTCCCTCCATCCCACCCTCTTTCCCTCCCTTCTTCCACTCTCTCTCTTTCTTCTCTCTTCCTCCAACCAGCTTCTTTTCCCTCTCCCTCTTTTTCTTACTCCCAGTCCTTGCTTCTTATTTTCCCCTCTCCAGTTGAATATGTAAAAGGAAGCAAGCAGTGCAGCAGTTTGCAGATACCAACAACCTTTTAACCTCCACAGAGAGAACTAACCTGCACGAAGCTGATGTTGAAGGTGACAGAGTTGAAAGACAAAAATAATCTGGGTCAACCCTGAGACACTATATCTACTAACCCTGAACCCCACACTCCATATGGACTTCTACTTTCTTAAAATGATAAATGTACTTGTAGTTTAAGCCAGTTTGTTCCAACATTGTTGCAAACTAATTTTGATGTACTCTTAAACCTCAATCCTCTACCACATTTTAAAATTTCCTTCCTTCCTCACTTATTTCTCTATACATGCCATTATTATTCTCAGATAAAGAAACATGTCTAGCTTTATGATACTAAATGATTACCATTAAATACTGACAATAGCAAAGGAAAATAGTACAAACTCCAATGAAATACTAACAGCTAAAAGGCTGATTTTATAATGTGCATTTGTAGCGGCCATTTGAGTGAGTCTACATAATGGTTTTAAAGGACTTTCAATAATGTTTCCTGAAGCTGTGCAGACTTTTAACTTTTAACTCTTCATTTAAAAAATGCATCTAAATATAAATCAAGCACTATACACTTCCAATTTAGCTGTTTGAATGGAAAGAGAAGGTAGAAAGCTGGAGCAGTCATGAGGAAGTGCTATAGAAAACTGTAGTCGACAGTTGAAATTTAAAACAAATCAAGTGGGCAGGGGAAGGGGAACAGGGAACCTGAAAATAAATGGGAAGCTTAGAAACAGTTTTAAAGCAATAGCTATCCTAATAATGATTATGGCTAATTAGTGATCCAAGAGTACCACCCTCTCAGCAAGTAGTTCAAGTGCAGCCTTTCGGTTTCCACTAACCCAGCAGTAATCAACTGAGCCAGCCTTCCCTGCACAGGGTGTTCAGCCTTGTATCAAAGTGCAGAGTACAGAAAAGTGACAGTTACATAGTTACATGCATCCATACTTCACAGTTCTTTGAGTACTGACTGAGACACAGGACAGGAAAACTAACACTTTTTCATTTTGATGACTCATATACCATACAAAACACTCTCAAGAGAAGGTAGCAACATACTACTTTCTATACTTTTACCTTTGGCCATTTTTGTCTTGAAGAAAAGGGGGAAAACGCCATTTTAGATCTAAAATAATGCTTTCTCCTTCAGCACTGCGAAAGAAAGTAGGCTGCCTTCATTGTTCTTTTACTTGTATCTACTTGTAACCTGAGCAAATCTTTTAAAGCCTGTTTCTGAAGACAGAGAACTGTACTCTACTTACCTTACAGGAAAGTTTGTTAAGCAAAATTACTTATGTATATAATTTTTTTTTTTCCAAACTGGAAAGTACTATACATATACTATCAATTGGAATCATTCTTATCATCAGATTATCAATTTCAAGCTAGAAATAAATTAGGAGTTATCTTACATCTTTGGAATTTATTATATGCCATGGGAATAATTACTAGATTTAAGGGCATATCCCACATAGAGAAAAAATCACTGTCAACATATGGCAGTGTATAGTTCATATATAAAATGGAGAACAGAAAATAGATTGTATTTCCTAAAAATGGCATAGCAATATTTCTGGTCCCACCTGCTCCTCCAAAACCTTGTACTTCCCACCAGGAGATGGACTCTCTTTCCCCTCTCCTTGAATATGGATGGGACTTGTGACTGCCTCAACCATAGAAGATGGTAGAGCCAGTGCTATGTGCCTTCTGAGGCTGGGTCATAAATGGTGACATCTCAGGATGTTTATCCACCCACCACAGGCACCATGTGGAGAAGAAGCTCAGAAAGACCAACCCCAGAGAGGAACTCCTTGGAGAGGTCTGCTTGGAGAAGACCTGAGATCCCTCATCAGTATAGGCTACCAGATATTGAATAAACCAGCCCTCAGGTGATTACACTCCCCAACCTTCACATTAGCCAGCTGAGGCCTAAACATTGTGGAGGAGAAACAAGTGGTCCCTACTTGTCCTGTCAGAATCGCTAACTTACTGAAACCATGAAAAATTGTTATTTTTGAAAATACACTGTAATTTTTTATTCAGCATTAGATAACTGTATCTCTTCTAGAGAGTATCACACCAATATCAGCATCGCTTATTGTATTCATGCTTATAGAAACCTTTAAAATTTTTGACTATATATCACAAGTAAGTGTAAAATATTTTATGTCAAGTATTTTTGGAAATATGAATATTTCGACATGACAGAGGGTAATTTTAAGATTTTTTTTCCTACTTCAAAGACTGTCAGGGAATTTTAGCAATCATGGGGAAGAGATACATTTATTAAAATGTATGCTTAACACTTTTTCTTGAAATGGAACAAACTGTGTTCCATTCTTCCACTTCTTAAAGTAATAAGTAATGTTGAACTATAATAGAGGGTGGAGGAGAGAAATAGAGAAGATATGTAGATGGTAGGGAGAGGAGGGAGAGGAGAAATGAGCCAGAGTTGTAGGTGGTGAGGAAGGGAGAACAAGACAGGAATAATCATAGAGAAGAAAAGGAAGAGACTCAGTAGATTCTAAGATGACAATGTAGAGGAAGACACATGAAGAAGTTTAATACACCAACCCCATGCTTTTACTGCCCTTTGAAATTTGAAGGTACTATCCCAGGGTCCATAACTTTTCAATGGCAAAATTGCAAGCTAGCCAACTCTCCAGCAAGTAGCCACAGCAACCTATCAGTGAGAAAATTATTTTTAAGACTGGGTAATCTCAGCCCATGGAGTTTGAAGTCCCAGTTTGATGGAATTAATGCAAGAGCCAAATGGAGCTTATAGTTGGAGGGCCACTATCTCTGATTTAACAGTAAGAACCATCCTAGGTCAATAATGAGTAATAAACGTTGTGGGCAATGTTATTTTTAATTATGTAATTATAATATACTTGTGAAACAACAAACAACATTTGTTAAAAATAAGCATATGTAAGATTCATTTCTCTTAATTCTAATATAAATCCAAGCATAGAGTTTTCCAGCAACATGTTTATTTTTCTTTATAACAATTTAGAGGTCTGGTCTAGAGCACATCAGACCACCTAGGCTGATAGATGAACTCTATTGCTTATCAGCTCAGTGACATTTGTTAAGGTGTTAAACTGCAGAGACTTATTTCACCTGTAAAATGGACAGAATTATAGAATCTTCATTATCGGTTTGTTTGGAGGATTTAATGAGAGACTACATGTCATGTACTTAAAATGCCCAGCACAAAATAAGTGTTGAATAATATAAGCTCTCATTATTATTGTTTATCTTTCTTTAAAAATTTAAGCTGATTAGTGTCTGCTTTTAGCCAATTATCCTATGATTTTTTAAATTTTCAAATAGTGATCATTTGCTTTACAAATTATTCTTTTAAAAACAAAATGATTAGATAGCAAAAAAAGTTAATGTCCTAAAGTAGAAGCTCATTTTTAACACTCCATAGAATTGAAAACCTCAGTACAACACCCATATTTGGCAAGTGAAATTTACATAATTAAATAGATTAAGTTAAAGGAAAGGCCTGTTTCCTTTTGAGGAATCATTCAAGATTAAGGATTGTTAAGTACAGGTTACAAGTGCCAGAAAGTGCATCTATTTTGGCCACCATCGCATCCCTCTTGGATTTTCACAATTAAGGGTATTATTGATGGGAAAGGAGCTGAAATTTGTATGTACCAAAGTATTTCTCTGTTAATCATTTTAAGGGCACAAAATGAAGTTAACTTACAAGGGCATGCATATAGAATAGCATGTAATGTCTACATTAAAATGATTATAATGAATACCCATCAATTTAATAATGATTAACTACTTGTTATACTGTATGTTCCTCAAATGTTTCAAGGGCAAAAAAAATGAAGTTAAAACCACCTGCAAATGCTATTGTAAACTTTCAGATTTTATTTTTGTGCTAAAAGTAATGAATAGAGAGACCTTTTAGGGAAAACATTTTACTAGTAGTAGGACTTGGGGGTGTTTGTGGGGAGGTTGATAATGTAACATTAAAAAAGACAATTGCTGTCCTTAAAGAAACTTATAATTTAGTGTGGGAGATAATCACATAAGACATAACATGGAGTGAATGAAGAGGAGTTGGAGAAAAGTGTGAGTTATATATAAAAATACCCAGCTGATGGGTTTTTAATAAGACATTTAGCTAAAATTTCTCTAGGTAAGCTCTGACACTGAAGTTGTTAAGGCTTTTCTTGGATAGCATTCCATTTTTAAATTGAAAATAATTCTGGGTGAGTAATTTTAAAATTCCATAACTAAGAAATTGTAAGCATTATAATTACTGCAAATCAAAAAAAAAAAAAAAAAAGGACATGATAGAATTGATTGTAGCATTCTGTATATTTTTTCTTGGTGTCACTTTTGGCAAAACATCTAGCAAGATCAGAATTTTTTAAATTAATTTTGTAAAGATTGGCCTTTCTTATTCTTAGATCTGTATTTCTTATCCTTAAGATTTTGTGTGTCAATAGAAAACAAACATAATTACCAAAGGGGAAAGGGGTGGGGAGGGATAAGATAGGAATTTGGGATTAACAGATACACACTACTATATATAAAATAGATAAACAAAAAGACCTACCATATAGCACAGGGAACTATATTCAATATCTGGCCATAACCTATAATGGAAAATAATCTGAAGAAGAATATATATTAATATGTATAACTGAATCATTTTGCTGTACACCTGAAACATTGTAAATCAACTATACTTGAATTCAAAAAATTTATCATTTTGAAACCCTGCAAATAAGTTATTAGAAATGAATATCTTTTTTCAAAGCCATAGCACTTGACTATGAATGTGAATGAAAAGCATATTTTGGTAAAACAGTAAAAGAAAAAATTGTGAAAATATAGTGGATGATTACAAAAGGCTGTGACATGAATACATAATTTTATAGATGCTAAGTACTCCGATACTATAAATCAAGCCTTCAATTAGCTGTTAGGGTTTATAAGATGTGGTACAAAGTGCCCTATACCCAACACCTCACTGGTTGATGTGAACAGAAGACTTTCATAGGAAAGAACTGATTGAAGCTGGAGACATTTTAGGAGTCATAAGATCCTGGGGAGATTTATCCTGCCTTTCCTATATTTTTTCATCAGCAACAATCCTCATGTCAAAAAAGAGGGCACCCACGGGAGCCCCTTATAGACTTTGTGATGTCTTGTTTAGACACTGTATAGCAGATGTTGTTGGTGCCCTGTCCATGTCCCCTTTCCATTCCATACTCACTGGATTTCCAAATGCCAGAACCTTAATTACTTTGCCAGAGAGCTTTTTCTGTGCCTTAGATATTGCTTTGCCACTTGCGTAGCAGCCAAAATTGCTTGGGAATGAACACACCTCTCCACGAGCAGTGCTTGGGAATGACTGATAGGAGTTAGAGTATAAACATATAAGCTTCAATGCCTTTTGGGTTGAATAGGTCTGAGGTATGAGTTTTACACTGACTCCTAGAGCTGACCCAGTGGGACGAAGGCTCATTCCTCAGAGCAGCAACTGGCTGGATAAAACACCCTTTGTTTGCTGCTTTCTTCCATTGTGTCACATCCCACTGCCGTACCTTCACCTCCTTAATTGTCTATTTGCTTCCAAACCCATTTGAAGGCTGCTAATTAAGTATTTCAACCTGAAAAAGAGGCAGGAAAGTGACTGATTTACCCTTGTCTTATTTAAGCATAGGGATAAACACTTTCTAAAGAAAGCAGAGTTGTGAGAGAGAGAGGACCAACAATGGACAAGCTGTATCACCCCAGTATTTATTATGTCAGCTTATGCAAATATATGCCAGTTTACTGTGGTTCATAAATTGTGGATGAGGAAAGTTACCTGGTTTGAACAATCTTGGCAAAACCCAACCCAAAGTGACTTGCCCATCAGGTAAGAGAAAGGGGTAAGTATGTTGAATTTGATAGAAAATTAAAGTGAATTAGATTATATTTGATTTTTAAAACTCTGAATGAGAACACAGTTATATAGTTTTCATAATGGAAAGTTACTGGAAAGCTCTAAGATTTATCTAGATGTTTGTAAGAGTCTGGAAGGGAGATCTGATATAGCATAGTTGAAGCAAGTGGTGGGAGGAAAACAAAATTATTTTATGTTTGCCCCCTACCTTATTTATTCACAACCCCTTGTGAATGAAAAATATTGACTGCTATATCAGTAAACAAAAGATGTTGCAGCCATCAAGCCATCACATTATAGCCGCCCAGATGGTGAGCCCTGAGGGAACTCAGGAGGGAGACAAATGGGCTGCCCACTGCCAAGCCCTAGTCACTGCAGTCACTCCCAACTGTACACCTTGAGGGGACTCAGGATGGGAAAGAACAGGATACATGCCCCAGATAGCTGAGGCGCATATCAAAGGAATAATTTCAGTGAGGCCAGACGTTTGCATCTTCCCATACATAGAAAAGAACTAGATTCCTCAACTTGAAATATCTGGTTTTCTTTAATTAATAGTGATCTTTTGGTGTTCGAGCTACCTGATCTTTGTTGCAAAATCTCCTATATATCCTGGCTCCCCCTTTGTCTCTTTGTAGCAGTCCCTCAGAGTGAACTGAGAGTCCTGTCTCCCAAGCTTGAAGTCCTCAGAATGTCTGCCAAATAAAATATAACTCTCAACTTGTACGTTGTGCATTTATTTCAGTTGACACCCTCCTTTACCCATGGAAGACAATGCTGATTAAACACATCTTTAAGTTCACCCTGGTGCTCTTAATGCCTCTCAGTACCAAGGTCTGGAACTCACCATCAATCAATCAGAGTTGGCATAAAGTCACAACCCTAACCATGGGAAAAAAATCTTAATTCCTTCACATCATATTTAAGGCTTTATCATCTGTCTCCAACATACTTTCCAGTCTTATATTTTACCAAACTCTCCCATGCATACTAAAATTAAGCCATCACAACATGTTTATAGGTCCTCAAATAATTATTGACTCACAACCTCCTAATTTAGAATCCATTTGTCATCTATTTTTTTCTTGGAAAAGTTCTATATGCAACCTTCAGTGGAGTTCAAATGTCACTACACCGCTAACTACTTTCTCAGTTAGAATTGATTTCCCTTTATTTCATATAAGTTTCATTAAATTTTAAACTCTATTTTAAAATTTAACCCATTTCACCTTATGTCAGTCTTTCTTGTGCATTATAATTTACTTCAGGAATCAATTATATTTTATTCATTGTTCATTCCCAAGGCAACTGGCACAAACTTTACATATTTTATCAAATTATGTTAAATTGATTTTAAAAATAATTGATCTTAGTTGTCCTTTGGACCTATTCAATGTCTCCGCTCACAAGATATGCTGCCCTACTCTTGTCCTGCCTAATTTTATGTTCTTTGACTTATACAAGAAACTGATTGCAGTATTTACTGACCCAAAGCGTATCAAGTATAGACATTAAATCATAATTAGTAGAGATTCTCAAGATTTCTAAATTAGAAGTTAAAGTTTGCTCAACTAGACCTGGGTGTTCTTAGCATTCATAAACACACACACACACACACACACACACACACACAGACACACACACACACACACACACGTTCACATACACAGATCAAAAATAACTATGTGTAGAAAAACATTTCAAAATTCAACCTGACGAGCAAAGCAGAAGTTGCTCTGATTTGTTCTGTTCATGCTGAGATTTATTTTGATTTAGTTTTCAGAGACTTTAAAAGCCTTTACATATTCATTAAGCTCCAAGAATTGCCTCTATAGAGTTTTGTTAGCAAGTCTGTGCTCACTCAGTTCCTTATTTTCCTCTGAGTGGTATGTTCCTGTCATATTCTAAGACCTAAGTAAACCAAGACATTTCTCAAGACTTAATTTCTTCATATGTAAATTGGTAGTTATAATAATTTTTATCAACTTACCTATTAATCCTAAAGAGCTATTATGGGGATCAAAACAGAAAGTAATACACACAGACACATAGACACACACAACATTCCAAAAGTATACTCTTGTATAATATTGTACTCAGAATTATTAGTCTTCAGTAATTCAAATTCTAATTCTTAGAATGAGTTATCTAACTGAAGACATGATTAAACCATGAAATTTTCAGAGATTATTACACCTGGCCACAGGGATGGGGGCAGTGTACCAAATTAAACATTTCTAATCACTTGGGTAAAAAAGATCTTTGGAAAACAATTAGAAATGCTGCCAAATTGCATGCTACTAGATTAATATTTTGTGGATCATAAATTCTCTTAGAAGGCTTTAGGCAAACTTAATTAGATTAAAAAAATTCCTCTACTAAGATTAGTTGATGCTTTAATTAGGTGAACACAAAATAAAAACTGTTTTACTAGATTTATCAGATTATTGCCTGAAATATTTCTCTCCTTCGACATTTTAAAAGGAAGCCTCATGCTGAAGGTTTAACACCACCAAGGAGACTGGGGAAATCTTTATATTACCAGAATTTGAAGTACTAGCTCATCTTACTTCTCCCTGCATTTTTTTTTCCATTCAAAACATCATGCTGAAGATACCCATTTGCTGTTACAAATCATCTGAACTTGTCTATTCAGTCAATCCATAGAAAAATATGTAGCCTTGACAAATGTGGAGAGAGTGGAGGTGGATGGAAGACATATTTAGGAGATAAATATCAATACAACTTGGAATTGATTTCACATATTGAGAGATGTCAAGGGCAATTTAGATGGCTGGCTTATACAGCAGGAAGGGTGATGATAACTACTAATTTGGAAAACAGAGTTACCAGGGTTGGAGTAGACAAACATCAGGAGAGATATGGGGTTGATTTTAGAATATTTTCTTTATGTCTAGACTGAAGTTCTTAAATTGCATAATTGGAAAATCATTCACATATATTGAAATTAATCTGTGCCTTTTTTTCTAACATTATGCCCTCTGAAAAGTAAGAGTAACACAGGGTGATCTTAATAACTTAGACTGTATGGATGAATTAATCAAATTGCTATTCTATGGAGTAAGACTGTCCAGAACTTGTGAGATATAAGAAAAAGACTGTAGGGTGGAGAGAAGATCATCAAAGGAAAAAAACTACCTACTTCTAATATTCACCAAGACTGACTCTAGTGAAGCTATTAGAATTGGGTAATGTTCACATTTCTTAAAGTTGGACTCATCAGGATGTAAAGTTTTTAAATAAATGTAACAACTTTTCAAGATGTGTGATTAGAAAGAATTTACCTTAGATTTCCTCTCTGGTCTACATACCATAAATTTTCTTGTTCATTGCATTCAAACAATCAAGTGGAGCTGGTCATTAACAAACTGAGACTTCTGAAGTGTGTATTTCAAGCTCATGCTCATGATTTTGAATGAAAACCAGTTATGTTCTCACATCTGTTACTCACATCATCAGCCCTGGAATGTCAAGACCCACTTGCATATGGTGTGTATATATGAGAGCAGAGGTTCAGGGGTGAGCTGTTCTTCTTAGCAAATGCTTTTGTCAATATCCATTGACACCCATCAGTTGATTTCTTTTTTCTTGGTAGTAGCTCATTTGTTTCTTCCAGGTATTTTGACAAAATCCTTCTCTACATTAGAGGATTTTAGAGGACTGTCATTCCTGAATTTTTTAAAGAGTTTGTTTATTGGATGGGGCAGGAGATTTATGATGTAAAACATATGCAAAAAAATAGTTTAAGAAAACATAGGTAAATAAATGATAGTGAGAATAAATTTTGTATATAAATTATCCTATGACAGACATAATTAAAGTTATAGTAGTATTTATATAAAAGTGAAAATTATAGTTTCATAAAAATAACATAAATTAAATTGCAAAATACAAACTGGTATTTCAAAACACACACAAATGTTTCCATTATTAACACCTAAGAATTTTTTTCTCTCTCACACAACACTAGGAATTAGTAATACTTTTAATCTTTTAAAAGTATTATATACTAAAATTTATTTCATTTTGTTTCCTTATTTTGGTTATTGGGCAAACTGAACTCTTAATGTTTCTGTGCCATTTGCACACTTTCTTCTATGAATCTCCTATTGCTGTCTATTTTTTATTGATTTTTGTGAGTGTGTTATACATGAAAAAACAACTATTCAACTGTCAGTATATTTTAAGCTCATTTTTTTCAACTTTGTTATTTTCCTGTGGACTTTGTTCATGGGATATATATCTTTTTTATTGGATAGACATTTTTTTTCCTTAATGAGGATAAATTTAATGAACTTCTTTGATATGAAGAAATAACTTCTGAATACTTGGTATCATTGAAAATACTTACAAATACTTGAAAGTCATATGAGTTTACTGATTTGAGAACATTTATATTTTATATTAGCATCCTCATCTTATCCTTTATATGATAGTTGAAACTATTTCTTCTGCTCTCTCCAGGAAAGGTATTTACCAACTATGGTACTTTTTATTCAGTAATTTGTTGAACTTTCATCCATTTAGTCTCCTGATAACCTCAGCCAACACCTAATCCAGACAATTTCCTGTTTTCCCACTGGCTGTTCAATTATATTTTAAGCAAGGCTATCAGGCATAATTCAGGTCATAGCTTAAACATATTTCAGGCAATTTTTCCATGTCCTTGGCTTTTTTGCTTATGAGTAATCACAACCAAGCACGTTTTGTACATGATGTTCTAGTCCCCTTGTTCTTTCTTATTACTCTTAATGTCTCTTTACTGGAATTTGCTTTTTTTTTTTTTTTTTTTTTTTCCGGTGATTTCCAGATGATTCCTGATTCCTTCCAAATTACATAGAATTAAACATCATGCCCACTTTGGCCTTCAAAAAGAGTAAAAGGGTTATAAGTAGCTAAAATTATATAAGTAAAACACATAGTACAAAAAAAAGGGGGGGGGATGTTATTTACATGTATATTCATTCTGATTAAATCTTGGAATGAGATTCTTATACAGAGAATGCACAAAGTAAAGAAGCATCCAGCCTTCACACAAAGGAAACTTAGGGGCCCACATACTCTTAACTGAAAGCTAAAAGACATTTTACAAAGTAGGATTTGAGATATGATATGTACCCAATACATTATTTAGAAGGAATTTCCTCTTTCTTAACACTAATTTTTTCTCATTAATTTCTTTCTTCACTAGTACCATTTTCATTTACTTATCTCAGATAATTCATCTTCAATCCTTTTTTTCCTTCATTCAGTTTTATTACCATACAACTTCCAACACTCTTAAAATGTCTTCTTCATAGCCCATCATAACTAAATCAGAGTGCTTCATGTAACACTATTTTTCTTTATTCCAATGTCCATTACATCTACTTTTCCAAGTATTCTGGAAACCACTTTTGCGGGATAGTTTAAAGCCCATAACAAAAACAAATAAGTTATTCCCAGAGGCTGCAGGGGGTTACTTTAATGTAGAAAAGTGAGATGTAAAAAACAAGAACTATTAGTAAGAGTAACCACAAATCTTGCAGCTTTAGTCTAATTTAGCAGTCACAGGTGAGGAACACCTGGAGAGGTTTTTAACACACTCATTCCCCTGTCCCTTTCCAGACCATTTAAATGAAGATGGGTTCTGGACATATGTATTTTAAAAAAATACCCAGATGACTTTAATGTGCAGTTAGGTTTGAGAACCACTGCCTAACCATTGACTATATAAGTAACTAAACAGTTTAGAGTAGCTCAGTGAAGTAGATATTCTTTGAGAATTTATTGTCCATGTATACATTTATCTCCTGATTCTAAAATATAAATATTCAGTTATAGGGAATTTCTTTACAGAAGTCATCAAGAAGTTAGAGAAAAAAATTCAAAGGGAGGAAAATGTACCAAATAAGGCAATTAAATAAATCTTCTCCAATATTTGAAGTTGAATGTCATTGTTATCCACTTAAAGTTAAAACTCAAAATAATTAAGATTCATCACATTATAATCATGAAAAACTAACACCATGGCTTTATTGATGTTGCATTCAAAATTCTCTAACTCTAAATACACATTTGTATAATGTTAAGTTGTCCTCTAATTTCTTTAAAAATAATTTTCAATAATTCACAGCAAAATTTCATTTTTTTAGATAAAATAGGAAAATAATTTAAAAAAGAAAATTACAGAGTAACAATCTTTAATACTATACAGGAGCTACTTTATAGTACAGATATTAAACTTTTATACACCTAAATTAAAATATGTACACACCACAGAACTGCACAGACTTAATGTGTGTATTTATATATTTATCTATATCTGTATTTATACCTATATATCTATATTTAACTCCTTTCCTAATTTCATCAATGAAATCTCTCTTTTATATGAGGATCATCATAAATTCCCCAAATTGCTGAAAATATTACTTTTTATATTATATTCAGAGATCGAATTTTCCCATTGCTGGTAATTCCAAAAATGCCTGCATATAAATTAGTAAGATTATAGAGAAGGAGCACTGACTTTTAGCTTTCCTTTAATTCCAAATGGAGCACCCTTTTTCTATTACCTTTAGCTACTCATTTGGAGAAAATATGTTATAATTGTGCTCAAAGACCTTCTTACACAAAAACAGAAAAATGCAGGTAGGAAATTCCAATTTATTCACCGTTACCTTGGAACAAAATTAACTAGCTCTGAGGACAATTATTCCTGAAAGATTCTTAGGAACCACACTTTTATAGGATTCTGTCTCTACATCATTTTTTCCTTCTTACATTTCATGGCCTCTGGAGCCATGTTTTTCAGATCCCAAGATCATGAGAATATACCTTTATGAATTTGTGACTATTTCCTGAACTAAGTATTTTGAAAAGAAATGGAAAAAAAAAAAATCACTTGAGCTTGTATGAGTGGACTTGATTCAATAGAATTCAAAGAGTAACTTTCTACAATACTATATTTAAACATTTTGCTGGCTGATATATCATGTGCCCCATATCTTTTCAGCTCACTTTTTGGTATAAAACACTCATATTTACATACAAGAAAGCCTAGTCTGAACCAATTTCAAAACTTCACTTTCTTAGCCAACTTAAAGTAATTCCCACTCCCCCAAAGAGCCTAACACAATATTTTGCAGTTCGGCAGTGTGCAAGGGAAAACATTCTGGCCTTTCACCATGTGAGCTCCACCTCCTGCTTCTGTTTGTTGATAGCTCTGGATTCTCTATGGTTGGGACAAAGGAAGGGGGTGATTAGACAAAAAGGCTAATCCCTTTCTTGACTGGTGCTAATCTCTACTTGAAGTGATCAGCTGCTCACTTCCCCACTTAAAGTGACAATTTTATGGATTTTTTTGAAATTTATTTCTCCCCCAATCCTGAGTAGGGCCCCCTGTATCATTTCTTGGGGCAAAAAATGGGCATCCACTATCTGCCTCTTGCTTTCTGCTCTAACCAACATTACACCATCCAGCTTCGGTGGGTGGCTATCCCAGCCAGCAGGACCCTTTAATTAGTCCTGTCAAGATGACTTGTGTTAATCAGGGTTCTCCAGAAAAAGAGAAAGAAAAAGAAAGAGAGAAAGACAGACAGGCAGAGACAAAGAGAGATAGGGAGTGAATCCTGTCTTTCTCCACCTTTCTGTTCTATTCAGGATGATGCCCACCCATATTAGGGAGGATTGCTTTACTCAGTCCATTCTTTCAAATGTTAATTTTTTTCTGTAGACACCTTCATAGACACACCTGGATAATGTTTAACTAGATATCTGGGCATCCTGTTAGAAAATCAAGTTAATGCTACTACACCCTCAGGCAACGTCTCCAGCCCATAGAAATTCCCACAAAATCTGGAGCCTGGCTAACAGCTGTTTCAGCCCTTCCTCTAATCTGGTATCATGGGTTCCTCCAGCCTATTTTTCCCATCTTGATTTTTCTATGTAGAATCCCACACCTGTCTCTGTGTCCTCCTCACTAAACTCTAGATGACACCATTCAACGTCTTCCAACAAATTTTACCATCCCCTGTTCTAGTCTTTGAACACTGAGCCTGCACAGCCCCATTCTTTAACTGGTAGTGTGATGGAAAATTAACTGTTACGCAAAAAATCTCTTCAAAGAATTAGTGAATGACAAGATAATTTTGGTCAAATTCTAGATTAAGTGAATCAGGCAACCTAATGTAGAATATGTGGATACTTCTTGCCTAATTATTTCTTTAGGGCTTTTTTTTTTTTTTTTTTTAACACTTTGCATTCTACAAGTCTCTGTAATAGTAGAAACTGTCTATTTAGGATCATCTCTAAGATGAAAATGAGTACTTAAAATAAATTACAATTTACAATGGTGTTAATTACTTTAGGACATTGTGTTTTATATCACTAAAATTTGAAAGCTGACTTGACTTATTGGATGCCAGCAAACTTATATTATTAAACAGATATCAGTAAAAATATGATGTTTGGTGAGTACATAGTTATATTTATAGAGAAAAGCATTTATAACTCAACTGCAAACTGAGCCCTCATTTGTGCCTACTACATACTAACACAGAGACACCAGTCTATTTGTTGTTTTCCATAAATAACACAAAATCACTTCTTTTTGTTTGTTTTTGAGGGAGGAGGAGTTCACATGACATAGTAGGTATGTTTTACACACATAAACAAAGGCATCACTAGAATTTTTCTTCCCTGTGATTTCTAACAGCTCTATGTCTAATCTTCAATCCCCCAGTGGGGACTGCATGAAACAGCTTTGGTTTCTGTTCCCTGATTCCGGGGAATTTCCTGCTTCTGAGTCACTGTTGAGTTCTCATTGTGTCGAAGAAGAGTTATCCTTTCATTAGGCAAAGTATGAGTTTGCCTGTAATACTTGCAACTAAAGACAAATTAGCATGCAAGCTTGGTCAAACTTTCCAGCAACATGGAATCAAAGATGAAAGAAACTTATCAATTGATGATTTACATGCAAACAACCAGGAAATTCCTGATTTCCCAGAATTGACAATCCTGGGAAAAAAACAATTTTTTTTAAAACAAACACATACTTTATGATGGTCCCAGCAGCAAAACAGAAGGCTATCACAAAGTTAATCCTTCTTAAAAAGGGGTTTGAAGGTATTGATAACATGTTTTTATAATAGATTTAAAGCTTATTAATTTTTTATGAGAGCTGAGTTTTCTCATTTAACAATTAAGTGGTTTGTTTAAAGAAGGCACTAGTTCTTCAAACAAACCATTTTGAAAGACACCTGAATAATTATCATTCCGATCCCAATTGCTCCCTTGAGACAATTATTTTTATCAGATAAATTTAATTCTTGCCTCAAAATTATAAGCTATAACAAAACAAAAAGTCAAGTAGAAGACAGACATTAAATTGATTATACTAACCTAAGAATATGTTCTATAAGTGTGACATAAGGATTCTTGACATAGAAATGAAATATTACAAGAGGAATTCTAATGCTATTCTATAACAGAAAGTAGAAAACCTCAGCAGCAAAATCTAAGAATTGCTTAGGGGAAGGGAGAGGAAAGATGTTGAAAAAGTGCAACTGTTCTTTTCATTTCATTGAGGGCATGAGGTGAGGGTGCAGAGAGGAGAAGTGTGGAATTAGAGTGTCTTGGTGAGGGAAACTTGTTTTGCATGGTAGTCATTTTAGAACTCTGAAGTTTTTGTTTGTTTGTTTGTTTTTTAACTTAACAAACAAATACAACTCAGGTAGGACCTAATGGGCTGTCCATCTATTTCTGTACTAGGGACTGTACATTGATCAGTGACAACCAAACATTTCTCAGAGTTAAACTACTTTAGTTTTGTCCTTAACCATGATACCTATTCCATTAACAATATTCTTATTTCTTCTGGCAATTAAGTATTGCTACTGGTCTCTGTTGCCCCAGGATCTCAAAATCCACATTATAATGAGAGAGCTTTGTTCAGGGATTTGGTCTTCTACTTGTATCCAAAGCCCACAGAGGACCATCCTTATAGAACCTCTCAAGTTCGTAGGTGCACTTCTCACAGATGTATGTTCAATGTCTTAGTGAAGGGACTATCCTACAGGCATTTTCAAGCTGATGGATAGGAGATGACTAAATAGGTTATGCAAAAGTAATCCACTCCAACATTCTCATTCCTAAGTGTTTAGCATTCTTCTGGGCTTCTAACCTTCATTTAACTGAGAACACCATTGATAATGTGTGTTGGTATTCAAGGTCAGCAGAAATTAGAACCATTTTTAGCTCCTCAAGATCATTTATTGAATCCAGAGACTCCTGTAAGTGTATACATAGTGAAATATTTAGAGCAATCTACAGTTGTATTTCTCTCTCCCTGGTTCTGCACTCATGGTATTCATCACTATGTATGAAATATTCATCACTATGTATATTTCCAAGGTCAAGGTAGATATAAATAAGGAAATACTTACAAATCTATTTGACATAAAAGTCTTGTTCTGGGTTTGATAGTATAATTGGCCCCTGAGATCTAAAGGGAGTATAGTAGCGAAAATGACATGTGATAAGCAACTTTCCCTTGCAAAATACCTACCTCTGGGAAAGTCATTACAGAGATTTAAAGAAGACAAAACAGCCTCACGAGATATGAAAGGAGAGGAAGTCCAAAGGATTCGGGGAGTTTTTTGAGTCATCCACTTTCTCTCAGCCACATTCCAGTTTTATGCCCCACTTTTCAACAGTAAACCCTTTAATTTTCACATAGTGACCTCATGAAATTCTGAATTCAACCACAGTAAATCAGCAATCCAGAGTTTCCTACCATGGATTTGATTTTCAGCTATATAATCCCTACAATTAAATGATGTAAAGATATTATTTTAAGGAAGTCTGGCCTTGCAGAAACCAAGAATTTTAAACTCTGAGCTTAATATGTCCTTTAAGTGCCTCAGCACTATTTGAAACATCTGGTCAACTAAGCGTTCTATATATATATTTCTTGTATCTTTCTCAATGGTCTGTGCTAACAGCCATTCAGTCAGCCAAAACCTTGATTTCAATAAGCAAGGTGAAAATGTCCCAGGTGGCCACTGTAGTCAAGGACTTCTAAGTTCCCACATTAGTACTATTCAGTCGGTTTGGGCTGCTAAAACAAAACACCACAGGCTGAGTATCTAATAAAAATAGAAATTGGGGTTCCCCTGATGGCGCAGTGGTTGAGAATCTGCCTACTAATGCAGAGGGCACGGGTTCGAGCCCTAGTCTGGGAAGATCCCACATGCTGCAGAGCAGCTAGGCCCGTAAGCTACAACTACTGAGCCTGCACATATGCAGCCTGTGCTCCACAACAAGAGAGGCCACGATAGTGAGACACCCATGTACCACGATGAAGAGTGGCCCCCACTTGCCACAACTAGAGAAAGCCCTCACACAGAAACGAAGACCCAACACAGCAAAAATAAATTAATTAATTAATAAACTCCTACCCCCAACATCTTCAAAATAAATAAAAAGAAATTGATTTCTCTCAGTTTTTGAGGCTGGAAGTCTGACTCTGGGGTGACAACATGGTCAGGTGAGGGCCCTCTTCTGGGTTGCAGACCATCTTCACATGGCAGAAGAGTTTAGAGATCTCTCTAGTGTCACTTTTATAAGGGCATTAATAACAATCATAAGGTCTCCACCCTCATGAACTAATCCATCCCCAAAGCCCCTGCATTTTAATAACATCACATTGGGTATTAGGATTTCAACATATGAATTTTAGGGGGACACATTCAGAACATAGCAAGTATTAATTGTATCCTTATGCCTCCAATCCAAACCAGTTGAAAAACTCAATTCTACACTCTCATTTACTTCTGGGTTCTTTGCATCCTGGCTTGGTAGCAATTATTATGTTTCACAGAACTGTGAGGAGTGAGCAAGAAAACACTTTCTAGCCAGTTTAAACAGGAAATAATCTTATTAAAGAATAAGGAGTAGTTAGTACATCTCGGGAAATGCTAGAGATCCGGAGAGCAAAGCTATATAACCAAGGAATATGTCAACCACTGAGTAGTCTTTCTACTTGAAAACTACATTGTCACCACCTCTAAGCATCTGTGATTTGCAGGACTGTGTTGCAGATTCATTTCTGCCTCCATTGACCAAACTGAGTACCACTGTGTTTTTAACATCAGTCTCCCTATAAGAAGTCATTACTCCATTAACTACCTCTGAATCTCATTCTCATGAAGATGATTCTGACTGGTAGACTTCAAGTCACCCATGTGGTTTCTAGATGCAAGGGAATATGAGAAAGAAACTCCTTAAATATTATTAAGTCTGTTTATAAAATATTACAGTAAGCGTTATTGCAACTGGAAAAACTACTAAAACCATATAATTAAATGTAAGGAGAAGAGCAGATATAGGCATTATTGCTATTATATTTCAATGAAACTTTAATGAAGTCATTATGAAATTATTTGAATTTCATTTGATATAAGTCAGATTCCAATTTGATTTTGATAAAAATCAAATTCAAAAAGATAAGGAAATGAAAGACAGTATAAACACTGAGGAAGAAGAGATACAACATTTTTGTTGCTTTAGTTGTGGATGTCATGATCATATACCTAGAAAACTCAAAAGGCACCACTAAAAAAATTACTCCACTTAACAATAGATGATTTTGAAGTAGATATGGATACAATTACATTACAATAGATATGGATACAATTTTACAAATTGTAAAATTGATGTTTTATTTTAGTCCATTCTTATTCACAAAAAACATGTGAAATATATAAGGATGAGTTTAATAAGAAATATGAAGGATCTATATAATAATACACAATCATATGTAGTATTGAAAACAAAATTTTAACAAATGAAAAGAAATCCCTGTTTTGGGAGGTGATATTTTAATATAATGGAAATATCAGTTATGACTAAGAAATGTTTAAGCTTGTGACAATTCCAGCAGATATATGAAAAAGGAAAATGAGAGATTGCTTTGCTACACATCATAAAACACTGTAGAGCCATTTTAATAACATTTATCTGGTTATCAAACAGTAAAAATTATGTAGCTTAAAGAAATAGTGAGTTTATAAATATATCACAGAAAATGTGAGAATTTAATAAATAATAGAAACAGTATTTCATTTGAATGGAAAATAAAGCATGATTTATTCAATAAATGATGATGACAATTAACTATCATTCTGGAAAAGAAAGTTTGGCATCTATCTCACATAAGGTACTAAATTCACTTGTAAATTGAAAGTATAATGAATTTATATAAATAATTGTAGAAGACTATATGAAATTAAAATTTGGGAGAGAAATTCTCAATCAAGGTAGGTTTTACATACTTAACGTTTGTGTCCCCCCCTCCCCCACCAAAAAACCCAAATGTTGAAGCTCTAACCCTCCAATGTGATGACACTTGGAGGTAAGGGATTTGGGAGTAATTAGGTTTAGATTAGTCTATAAAGGTGGGGTCTCCATTATGGAATTAGTGTCTTTATATTGTAAGAAAAGAAAGAGACCAGAGCGCTTACTCTCTCCACCATGTGAAGAAGGTGGCCATCTGCAAACCATGAAGAGAGTCCATGTCAGGTACTAAATCAGCTGGTACCTTGATCTTAGAACCCTTGGCTCCAGAACCATGAGAAATTTTAAGCCACTTATCATATTTTATTATAGAAGCCCAAGCATAGTAAGAAGGAAATTGGTACTGAGAAGTGGGGGGCTGAGGTAACAAATACCTAAAAATATGGAAGTGGTTTTGGAAGTGAGTAGAGACTAGAAGAGTTTTGAGATGCATGAAAGAAAAAAATTAAGATTGCCATGCAGTCTAGTGAGAACTCAGGATGGAAAGAAGAGAGCTGGGGGAGAAAAACCTTCTTAGAGAAAACTCTAAATAAACATTAAAAAATTATACAAATATGGATGGCAAAGACCATTCTGGTGAGATCTCAGATGGAAATGAGGAACTTGTTATTGGACAATGGAGAAAAGTCAAAAAAGGTCATCTTTGTTATAGAAGTTGAAGAACTTGGCTAGATTGTGCTCTTGTTCTAGTGCTTTATAGAAATGGTAGAACTTGCAAGAGATGAAGTTGGATATTTAGCTTAGGAGATTTCTTTTTTTTTGTGGTACGCGGGCCTCTCACTGTCGTGGCCTCTCCCGTTGCGGAGCACAGGCTCCGGACCCGAAGGCTCAGCGGCACGCGGGATCCCCCCGGACCGGGGCACGAACCCGTGTCCCCTGCATCGGCAGGCGGACTCCCAACCACTGCGCCACCAGGGAAGCCCTAGCTGAGGAGATTTCTAAGCGAAGTGTTGAAGGAGTGACTTACTTTCTCATGGCTGCTTTTAGTAAAATGTGAGAAGAGAGAAATAAATGAATGAAAACATTGTTAAATAAAAAGGAAGTGGAACTTAAAGATTTGGAAAATTCTCAGCCTATCCATATGGCAAAAACTGAGAGTGTTTGGAAAAGAACACCAAAAGTGTGGCTTAACAGTCATTTTATAAAGAGATTCGTGTTGGTGTGAAACATGGATGTAGTCAGCCACACCAGAAGAAACGTGGCCAGTGTTAATTGAAGAGGATGGAAACTGGATGGAATGAAGGAAGGTTGTAAGAATTATTTGATCTTGTAGGACCAGTCCATAAAACTGTTTGGCTGTGAACATGCACTGGTTTTCAAGACATGGGAAGAATGACCCAGGAAGGCAATTTGGGAATCATTAGAACTGCCTCCTTGGTTTCAAATGGGGAAGCATCCCCTCTGTTTCAACAGACTAGGCAGCAGTCACCCCCAAGCCTTGAAGGCAGGCTCACCCAAAGCCTTGGGGGGATGAAGCCACTCAAAAGAAGCCGGAGTACAACACCCTTTTTACTCTCCCTACCCCCTCACACTCCATGTGGCAGAGCCACCCCTCATATTGCAGGAATGTAACCACTGTCCAGCAGAGGTGGGACTACCACCTCAGTGAGTTAGGAAGGCAAAACATTGAATCAAGGAAGATTATTTTCAAGACTCACGATCTACAGATATTTGCCTTGATAGTTTTTGGACTCGCTTGGGGCCCATCACCCCTTTATTCTGATGTCTGTGTTTTGAAATGGAAATGTGTATTCTGTGTCTGTCCACCATTATATTTTGGAAACACAAAACTTGTCTGGTTTCACAGGTTCCCAACTAGAGAGGAATTTTGCCTCAGGATGAATTGCACCTCAAGTCTCACCTATATCTGATTTAAATAATGTTTAGATGAAACTTTGGACTGTAGACTTTAAATTGATCCTAGAATGTGTTAAGATTTGGGGGTTGTTGTGATGGTATGAATATATTTTGCATGTGAAAAAGACATACATTGTGGGGGACAAGGGGCAGAATGCTATGAACTGAACATATTTGTCTCCCTCAAATTTATATGTTGAAGCCCTAACCCCAAATATAATGCCATTTGGAGGTGGGAACTTTGGGAGGTAATTGGGTTTAGATGAGGTCGTGAGCATGGGGTCCCATGATGGGATTAATGGCCTTATAAGAATAAGAAGAGGTGAGAGCTCTCTCTCTTTCTGTCTCTGCCATGAAGACACAAAGAGGAGATGGCCATCTACAAGCCAGGAAAAGGGCTTTTACCACTAACTAAATCTGCAGGCACTTTGATGTAGGACATCCCAGGCACCAGAACTGAGAGAAATAAATGTCTGTTGTTTATGGCATTTTGTTATAGCAGCTCATACAGATTAATACAGTAGGAAACTGAAAATTTATTTTTAAAATCTAGAATTAATCAATTATAAAATATGTTTTAAATTGTATGACAAAGTACTCCAAGGAGAGACAATAGATGCTTAATTGATTTGGAAAAACAAATTAAAAGCAGAGACTAAGAGTAGTATTACTCAAAACTTGTATGATATTATGAGAAGATGATAAATCAAAAATCCCAATACTATAATGGGAAAAATATGAAAACATTTTTCTCAGAAAAACAAGTTCATGTTGTCACAAACCAGAAGAGAAATAAAGTACAGAGAGGAGGGAAGGGAGAGAGGGAAAGAGCGAAATAGAAAAGTTCAAACTCAGTAGTAATGAGAATGAAAATTAAAGTAACAATGTAATGATAATACATATCAGACTTAAAAAAAATATAAAAACTGATATCACTCAGAGAAGAAATGTTGGTTAAAAAGTACTAACTTTGATTCTTGAAAGAAATATGAATTATTGATTTCTTTATGGAAAGCGATTTGGAAACATTTACCAGAATTACAAATGTGCTTTCCCTTTGACCCAACAATTCTATTCATGCCAATCTATTCATAGAAATGAAGTTTTTTCACACAAGTGTGTTCCTTATCATTAGTATCTATTGTTATGGTGCTGCTCCCACCACATGAGTGGCTAAATACTTTGATATCGCTTAGAAGAAAAACATCAAACCTTAAGGATATATGTATAATAATGTTTACTGCAGCATGATTGGTAGTGTCAGAAAAAGAAAAGGAAATCATGTGAACCACCCCTCTGTAGAGGAGAGATTAAATGAATCAGGGTATATATAAATCATAACATCCTATATGGATATTAACAGGAGTGAATTATAGATATAGATGTAGGGAAATTTACCCATGAATTTTTTCTCTGAGAAAAGCAAGATACTGAAGTGTATAGATATTATGATAATGATTTTTAAAGGAAACATTCACTAAATAAAACATTGAATATATGCATAGATGTATTTAATTGTATATATGTGCATGTGAATATGTAGGTGTGTGAGAGAGAGGGAGATAGAGAAACAGAGATGGGGGAGAGAGTATTATATGATCATAGAGAAACAATTCAAATGAATATATAGAGTGAATGGTAGCATGGATTATGGGGGTGGCAAGCTGAAGGGAAAAAAATCAGAAGGCTGAACTAAAAGTGTTGGTATGATAATAATTTATATAATATTATAAATATGTACCTGTACAGGTAATTTTTAAAAATAGACTTAGCCAACTTTTAGAGTGAAACTAATTCCAAGATACTCAAAAGTAAGTAGAAGATGATGAACTGCAGATAGCAGATAAAAACTATTTTTAGGGAAAACTTTGACAAAGGCAGAAGATAAGGAGTGGAGACTTAAAAGAGTATTAGTTTCAAAAAAGTTATTTATGCTGAAAAGGATGATTTGAGCTTATTTTCACTTAGAAAGAAATAAAATTATTTAGCAGAAAGGATAAGGGTAATGGTACAAAAAATAGAACAATATTTACACACACATATACACAGAGGAGAGAATGGCTTTTGGGACACTTTAGTAAGTAAAAAGGGAATGGTTCCTTTCCATTACATGAAAGCAAAAGAATAGAGGAAGAGTGATGATAAGGAAATATTCTGGGTGAAGAGAATACAGTAGGGTAGGGCAAGTTGCTGTTCTACTGCATGATTTTTCTGCGGTTTCCTTCAAAGCACAGCCTCGGAAGTGAATGCTGCTTTTCATTGTCCAGAGACGAAGATAAGTGAGATAGAGACATTAGAAATATTGATGAGCAACTATGATTATTTGAGTTTGATATCAACCTTTGCCCACCTACTTGCCCGATCCTGCGTGGAATCATTGAGAAAGTGATGTGCTATGATAAGTACACCTCATCATTTAACTAGTTACAATGCTGGTGATTAAAACAAAGTCAGTCATCGTTCAAACATTGTAATTTCTAGATATCCATTTCACATATAGATTTGTGATACAGTTATAAAAACTTCCAGTGTGCAATATATATTGAAATTCTACCAGGGAATTGAAGTCCAGATGTATGTTTAAAAGCAGTAAAATGTTGCAATAATTAATTATGACTCCAAACACTGATAGTTCTATTTCCAAAATTATTAGTAATAAAATTAAAAGGAATTGAAAATATGAAAATAGGTTGATAACCTACATAAATATTAGGAACGAGCACATTAGCTCAATAACTTTCGGAAGGACATGGGATTCTTTTTGAAGCTAGTATACTAATTGGATAATATAATTTTTCTATACAGGAATTGCTGTGTATCACAAACATTAAAGATAATAACTTTCCTTAAATCAGATACTATGGAAGAGAAATGACATTTTACTGCTTTGGTGATAATATTACCATGAGCGGTGTCCTGCCTCTGCTGAGTAAACCAGAAATATAATGTTTCACAACTGACCTCCGGTGAAGGAAAGCATATGTTTGGCACTGTAAACATCCAGTGTAGGAAAGACAGAATCAATCTAGCAGCTAATAAATCTGAGAAATGATTGTTTCTCCACTATATCAATGTTTTTTTAAAAAGTAATCAACTGCTACAATGTTAATCATTGTTATATTTTGTATAACATCAAATTTATTCTTCAGTCTCTGTATAATGATGATACTGTATGATGATGATATTTGTCTTCTGCCCAGGGTTCATGTGAATATTAATTTTGACACTCATTCTTTCAGCATTAAACAAAATTTGCATATTTAAGTACATTTATTCTTTAACTAAACATTGACAATTAAATTAGGTGAACTAGCAATGGGTACAAATAGTTATGCACATTTTCTTTCTTGAAACTCCTTCCATTTCTGGGAGGAAGGATTAAGGTTAGGGGAGAGAAGTGAGAAGTCAATGAATGTGGATGGACTCTTGTGAAGACAAAAAGTTTGGAAGAGCTACTCCAGGGAAGGCGGAATATGTCAACAAATATTGATAAAAGGATGTTTACCAACCAAAACCAAACAAACACACTCCTAACTATGCTTGGCTGGTATTTTTATGGATGCATTGGACATGAGCTTGCAATCAGCAAAAGATCAAAATTATTTCGTTTATTTATTTGAATATCTGCTTATTTGATTTTCTAAATTTACATAAACCTGTAGAAAAGAAAGGTATAAAATGTCACTATCGCTTTTTAATCAAATAATCTTGGAAGATGATAGGTAGTGCAGAGGAAAGTAGATGTTAAAGCAGGAGGAATATAAGAACAGAATTAATTAATTTAAAAAAGAGAAAATAAAATGCTGCTTGCACACAGAAAACCCCAGAGAAAACATAGATCCATATTTATGGCCAAGTATGTGGAAAGTGGGTGAGGAACAGTTGCCATAAGGATTTTCACTAGGAAACTTGCATGGCTGTCCATGTTTTCTATATTTGTTAAACCCCAAAGGTCACATTTGTTCATCCATTGAACATATTTTGTTTATTCTCATCTTTATTCTAGGTGCCCAGTGTGAGTGTGCATTGTGTTGTTTTACTAGAAAATGTGACATTTGTCACAAGTTGACTTCTATGATTGTTTTTTATTCCAACATGGATAAAAGATAATTGTGATGATCATGATTCACTTAAATGAGAATGCTTCTCTGTATATTAAATTTCATAATGAAAATTATTACTTATTTGTGTATAACATTTATTTTAATTATATATTTCTAGGTGTCCTAGTGTTATATATAGAATTAAAAGTGAATATGCTCTTATTACCTTCCAATCAATGAATAGGACTAAACTCAACACCTCCGTCTTGTATTTCATATTCTTGAGATTTTTCAACTGCATTAAAAATTTGAAATGTTGGATAGCCTTCATTATTCTAGTGAGATATCTGATAATCACTTATATGTTGTGGTCATGTGGTAAAAAGCAGGCAATAGTTTGTTTGAACAGCAGATTCTCAAAATTATTTCGTAATAGCAAACCAGCAAGAAGATTTCAAAGAATTGCACTGAATATAAATAAATGAATAAATATATTAACTGTAATGAAATATTATACTGTATTTCACAAAAAAATGATTTCAATTTATTTCATCATTTGATCGATCGCTTCTGTTAATTATTCATTTTTTAATTCAACAAACGTATGTGCTACTATCCTATAGGCTCAAGGACAAATATGACACTCAAATGAGGAAATAATAATAACAATAACAATAGTTGTAATCACTATGCTTGTGGTCTAGAGAAGATACAATGATAACCTCACAAGAGAGCTGGGACCCCAGGTAGGATTGTGAAAGGACATGACAGACTTGGCAAATATGAATAAATAAATGAATTAATATAATATTTAAATCATGAGTATCAGATGAAAATGATTCATATAACCATACTCACTATGTTTTCCCTAGATAAAATATATTAAATTGCAAAAGCTATTTTGCTCCCAGTTTGCTTGAAATCATCCCTTGAGCAGTTTGCTTAAATCTTGGGTGAACTGAGGATAATAATGCATCTGGACCAGAACTTCAACCTAACCCTTCTCTATTCTTTATAAAGAGAAACGTTCTATTTTCCCATGTTGGAGACTATTTGCTTTAAGCTCAAAACACTTACTTTTGAAAAAAAAAAAAAAAAAAAGTTGCAGTTCTACATATCTTAATCGAATAATCACAGGGAAATAAACTATTCTTTCTCTCATGAAAGCTAGTAAAGTTCCACTGTTGTGCATTTAAAGGACTTGAGGAGAAGAGAAAGATAAATATTTCATGAAAAGCATAAGTACCAACATGAAGAAATTGTATAAAATGTCTTAATTTACTAGTGTTTAGAATTTTAATATTTTTATTATAGAATGAACATTAGCCTGTATTGCATTGACATTTTGCTTTAATTTTCTAAAATCATCTTGGTTTTATTAGGAATTAACATGCTGCCCAATAATCTTTATGGTCTATTAGAGATCATAACTTTTAGCACAGCTTTCAGTATAAAAATAATGTTGCCATCAACTCTAATTAAGATGTCCTGTATTGGGTAAGATGATAGAAATTGTTTTGTTAAAAGAAAAAAATGTCATTCTAAAGTTTCCTTTTCCTTCCCATTAGTAGAGAGATACAGGTATGATTAGATTTTTTGTTTATAATGAAAATAGATATAATGTAGAAAAATTAAATATAATTGGAAACAAAAGAGAAGAGAATGTGCAGTTCTTCTCATGCAACAATGTCTAGATCAATTGTTTAGAATCTAATTTAATTGTCTTATAAAATGAGTCTAGTGGGATAGCAAGTTTTAATCTAATGCTGAGCAAGGCCTTTAGAGTTACTGTTACACACTTATTTTGACTTTTATTTCCCAGTGATGGGAAGTACCTCTGACTCTCATACAATCCCTTGTTACTGGATCAGTCTATCTCTTCATGTACAATTCTATTTCATTAATTTTCCATTACATTCATCATAGTCTTAGCTACTATGACAATAATATTGAGCATATGGGGTTTGAGTAAAAAAATACATATACATTGTATAATTTGAGCTGATATTATAAAAGGGAATCTGTGAGCTTTTCTCTGGTTACATTAATATTTACAAGTTAGCAGCAGCATGCAGTTTCATTGGATTATTACCAAAGTTCTACACTGGTTGCCCAGGACCTGTTTGATCATAATATTTCTCATTTCAGAGGAAAGATCAATTTTTGCAAAATTTCTGATTGATCCCACTGAAATGTTAGGGACACAGTAGCAAAATACCCTTGATTAGTTCTAACATATTGCTTCTTAATATTTTTGATTGGTGGCACAATATCTCTTGTTTCATACAATGGCATTCAGTCTAATTTCCAGTCCTTCCAAACACTTCAATCCACATATCTACCCTATTCTTTCCCTGGGCCCTTTATTCCAAAAACTTGTTTTCTGTATGAGTACTTTCCCTCAACTTCCAAGGCTTAATTAGGCACAGATTACCTCTTACCTGCTATCTTGGCTTCTCATTGGAATGTTGCTACACTTCTTCATTCACTCATACCCACCCTCATCTTTTTTTTTTTCTTTCTGTAATTCGTCTGTTTTGATAAGCTTGCCTCTATCCTGCTTCCTTCCTTGCCTTAATATGGGATAACATTAGGCTATCTATAATCAGATAAAAACTGAACTCTTTGCTTTAATAACATTTGCTTAACAGCTTTGGACATATTGACAGGGAGAAGATACTAGATCTTGAAGTTCAAAGCAGTTGAGTGAATAATATAAAAATGGCTCCTATTACTTTGAGCCTGACTCATCAAACTACTGAAGAGGGCAATAGAGGAATTAAAATTAATAAGCATTCTCTTGTTTCCCTAGGAAGACACCTGAAAAGTCCCCAACTATTATGTATTACAAGTCAAATCTTCAAAGCTAAACTCCTGGCTGCCTAGAAGGAGGCTGAATGTTTAATAGTGAGGTTAAGGATAAGTTAAAGAAATTTTGTGCTGGTTGACATCTGTGGGTCACTACTTTCTTAAAGTTGAACATCCATACAACAGTTGGTAAAGTTTCACTTCCTTGAGGGTAACTCAGAAGTGAGTGTAAGAAAGTCTCATACATCATTTATAACAGGTCTGAAGCCTCAGGAGGTTCTACTGGTCCACTTTCTTGTCCCAACTATTAAATCCAGGTGAGTCAGTAACCCCACTGACACACTGACTTGACCCTACCCTCTCAGCAGCTCCCTTGTCATCCAGCCTATACACAGCTAGAAAAAAATAGAGGGAACATTGACCATAATGACCTGGCAGGATTGCTGTGGGGCAAAGGCCATACTAAAATACTCATGCAGCTGCAAGATATGAATAAATTACAAAGAGTTCAGAGAACATACACAAAAATGATAAAGTACTTTAAAAACAGAATTATGTAGAAAGACTAAAGGGATTTAAATTATTTAGCCTTGAGGAGTAAAGGCTGAGGATTAACAGAATAATGATCTTCAAATAGTGAAGCAACTGTCCTTCATTTAGTTCCACTGCAATCAAGAGTACATCATTTTAACATCAGGGATAATTTAGAAAATTAGGTTCTACAATCTCCTCTCTTGGAAAGAAGCACATGACTACTACAGACACTTTAAATGTGATCTTTTGTAGTGCCTGGCAAATTATTTCCACCACTCTATCCCAGTACATACTCCAGAAGTTAAAACAGATTAAATCTGATTATCCAAAACTTATGTGTATGGTTACATTGGGAATCACAGACTCCCCAAACACTAACATTATAACATGTGGGTACAAAGTGTCAGGGTACATCAACTTATAAGTCTTAAAGTTAATCATGCAGTTAGAAAAATGGAGCAGGCTTGGAAGCAATAAGTAGATGACTATTTTTAACTAGTTGTTAAATAGATCTTTAAAGATTTTAAAAATACAAAATGAATTAGAAATTGATCACCACAATTACTATTTCTAGTTACAAAAAAACATGTTTGGGATCTAAGTTATTTAAGTGTGTAGAACACTAATGAAGCAAACATCTGAAGTGCAGGTGAGACCTACAATCTGCTCTCATTTGGGGGAACATATGCTTTTGGGTGGACCAGCGTTTTCAAGGTTAATGGATCCTTGTTATTGCTCTTTGTTTCAGCTTTGCTTTTCACTCCTAACTTGTAGGACAGCTTAAATGGTTGACTTGTTTAAAGTGCTTAATTACTCATGTGGTGTCTATTACCAATACAAACTGTCTACAGGATACACAGACAGCTATTGTGTCCCAGATGATGTTACAAGACTAAATGGAACCTGATTACTGTATGTTGCTTTTCAATGTTGTTAATTTGCATGTTTGAATAAGCCTGTTGGGACTCCATTTTACAGCTATTGCTCTTATGCACACTGCTTGGATCGCTTTGGGAAACTGTGACTGGCTTTTTCTATTCATCCAAATGGAGAGTTTGGGGCTGCTGACCTCATGGCCATTATGCATAGTACCTATGGGTTTTGTGACCCATTATTTATTGGATTGCTGCACTTGCTTTTGCTTTTTCTTTCTTTTTTCCTCTTAGTGTTCAGTTTCTGCTTATGATTGAACGTTCTTCTTAAATGTGAAAGCCACCATTAGTATATGATTGTTAATTAAGAAGTGCAGAGAGGTTCTAACAAAAAAAAAAATTAAAATATTTATCTGGTGTGTTTATAGGTTTCTAACATTTCATCAATCTTAATAAAAATCAATGTTTTTTTCTTAAAAACTAAGTAAGCAAATGTTTTTCCGTTGCTTCAACCCAATGACTATTCAATCTATTCAGACTCTATGAGAAGTTGACAAGTTAGCCTCTGAAAATAAATATTTGAAACTTTGTGTTTCCATTACTCTTGCCAGTTAATAAAATTAAAAAAAAATATTTGCCAATATACAAACCTATTTTAAATGTAAAAATTAGTCAATGCATTTAAAGTAACATGATGAACATTAAACTTGAGTTTAAGAGGATGAGTTGCCTTGAGTCAAAGAACCTCTCTAGGACCTCTCAGGTCAAACTTCTCTGCTTGTCTTGTGGGCTCCATAAGGATTAGAAGACATGACCGAAAGGATTGTTTTGTACTTTCACCATTATGTGTATTTGGACAGGTAGCAATAACAAATATTAATAACGAGCTATAGTATATATAGCAAAAAGACAAAGCCTAGATGATCTGATTAAGAAAACAATTATTTGCCCTGAAAATATTTATATTAAAAGAGAAGAAATAAGCATAGAAGATAGAGCACTGGTCTAATAAGGTGGAGTTTTAGGGTAATAATCATACAAACACACACACATTCACAATAATCTTATACTGTGGCTAATTATACTCCCAGGCAATGGTTTCTACTTATAGTCATATATAGGTATTTATTAAAATAGGAGTTTCTAGGCCCCACCTCTGGAAATAATTGATTCATTTATCCTTGGATAAGGCATATGTATCTATATTTCTTCAAAACTGTTTAAATGATTTTGATGATCAACCAAGAGTTTGCATATCCCTAGTCTAGAGAGCAAGTTTCAGTATAGTTACATAAAAGAGTTGGAGTATTCCACAGCCTCTGCATTTCATAGATAAACCAAATAGAACTAGAAGGAGAAATGGAAAACTAACAACGAAAGCAACAGAAATGCAGTTACTATATTCCTATTGAAGCATTGTGAGTTGTTTAAGAACACTTCAGATATCAGGAAGCAATGGACCAAGACAATCCAGCCTGGACTGCAGAGCCAGATACCCATGGAAGAGACCAGAAGCCATAGCACAAATGAGAGGATCTGAGGCAATATCCATCACTACCCTTGTCCATAGACGTGGTCTTCTATGATGATTATATTGACTTCTCACTTTCATTCACTGGGTTGATCAAATAGATTCAAACATTCTGTAAACATCAGCATGAATTCTACTTAACACTATATTTGCATATGTATAGCAATGTAGAAACTATATACTAGCATCTAGACATGTATTTGAAGAAATACATTTTTAAAAAATGAATACAAAACTTTTATTGAGATTATCTTCCTAATTTTTCAAAATACTGCTCTTAAAAGTTAATCAAATAATAGCTGTTTATATTAAAAATTATATAATCCATTAAAAACTAAGAATAGAGTATTTAGGAACCCAACTAAAATTAATGTGTTTTTTCACTCTCTCACTTATTAAAAAATGCAAAAATAAGTGAAAAATGAATGGTAACACATTGCAAAAATATTTTGTAGTAATGTATAGTGATAATAATATTCAAAATATATTTTTTTCAAACTGGAATATTGTATTTTTTAAAATAATACATTTTGGTTTTTTGGGCAGTTTTAGATTTAAATAAAAATTTAACAGTAAAGACAGAGAGTTCTCATATACTTCCTCTTGTCCTGTGTACAATCACCCCTATTATTAATGCTTGTCCCCATTATTAATTATTAGTGTAGTTTACTTGTTACAATTGATGAAATAATACTGAGTCATTATTATTAACTGAAGATCATAGTTTACATGAGTATTTACTCTTGTGTGTTACATTCTATAGGTTTTGAGAAATGTATAATAATACTTTTTTTACCTTTAATGTTTCAGTGTATCTCATAATGGAGGAAATCAAAACCAGAAAAGAAAAAGAAGTAAAATCAGGGAGTAATCTCAGGGGTGAAAATTTTTGAATTATTGGAGAAATTCTTACCTCACTGTATGTGCTGAAAAACCAAACTATCCATCACATCACTCAAATTCTTTAAGATATAAAAATGTCACTTTTTTCCTGATTTCTCATCGTGTTCCATTGAAACACCTATCATGACACCTGTACTTTATTGACAAAAGTGAGTCAAGAAAGTTGCTTTTTCAAATAGTACATTCTTTAAAAAAAGTTATAGCAGGAAAAAGATCATTGTACAAATAATCTTAGAAATCATTGTATATCTTAAACTCATCTATTTCCAAACATATTAAAATTATCAATATATTTTCTTCAAGATTTATCATGGCAGTGCATTAAAATATAATATTTAATTCTCTAGTCTTCAACATACTTTAAAAAGAATTATCCAAAGATCAACACTTACTTTTCAAGTAAATTAACTTCTAGAAACAGCAAACTATATCAAGAGTTATACTGAATATTTGTATTGTTTTCACATTATACTATTTTGATGAGGTCATCACACACATTCTAAGTTTAGGTGTAAAATATGTATCTGATTACTTACCTGGTATGCCTTGCTGAAAATTCTTTTAAATTAATAACACAATCCAGTGATTTAGCATTTCATGGACCTTGCTAGTTTTCTGTTGAGTCTTCTTGAACAAATGTTTTCCCTGAATTTCAAAAGAAAAATAACAATTTAATGAAAATGCTTTTCTGAATTCCCTATACATTTGTTTTTAAATTTTAGCACTCTTCTTATATGTCTTTCACAGTAGTACCATGACTCTAGTCATAAGAGTCAGAATAAAATCTGAATCAAATTTTCAGATGTTGAGTGATGCATGGCTTTACAAGGAAAGCAGGACTGACACATAAAGTTAGCCTTGCTTGTTATGTGTGGGTTTTCAGAATTTCACCATGAGCATTATTGGTCTACATTCAGAGGAGTGACAGTAGGAAGCAAATAGAAGACATCGCATTGTGGGTGAGGAGACATAACTACTATCTGACAGTCCTAATCACTTCTAAACTTCATGCAAGTCACATTTTTTTTACATAAAACTACAAGTCTATATGTAATCAACATGATAGTGCTAATAACTGATATGTACCATTGCTTGAATCTTCTGCTTTGACAAATACCCCTTCCATTTTTAATGCCTTTGTACTTATAAGTTTACTTAAGAAAGGACAAAAAACCTGCAGCTCTACTTTAGAAGCTTTTTCAATACAACATAATCACTTAGATATAAACTTTAATGATTTCTACTTAGCTGCACAAAATTAGCTTTTTCTTCATTAAAAAAACACAAAAAAAATTTTAAAACATTCTGAACTGTTTGTAGAAATATTAACACATGCTCACAAAAAGTGCAAGATATTACCAAGAATGTTGATTCTGTGTGTAGTTGTCAGCTGGGTGATGGAATTACCATTGACTGGATACAATTTTAACAGGTGACAGCACATTCTTCTTCTATACACAACTGTTCTAGTGAACAAGGAAATACAAAAATGTTTAATATAGATTATTCACTATTTAGTATATCTTTGTGCTCACTGTGAAGAAAAGCAAATTATAGAGTAGCTGGCATTTGTCAATAACATATTTCATCAGAGAGAATCACTGAAAATGTGACAAATATGTGTGTTGTGTAATCTTAGTTTAAATGTTGAAACCAGTTCTTTTAGTCCCTGAAGTATATGTTGAAAGAAACAGGAACTTTCTGGACACAGCTGGGTATATTTAAAACAATGTCAGAATAATCTAAAGGTTAAGTTGCTTCTTTTCAGTAAATGGAGATGAAGTCAAAAAGGTACTAACATGAGGTGTTTGAAGTAACATATATTTACACTAGTGGGAAAGCAGTATTGTCTCTCACACTCACTTTTCCTGTTTTTGATTATCTTTTTGACAAATCTCTTGTGGTACTCATTCCAGGAACAGAGAAGTTTACAGCAAAGCAATTAACGAGTATGTAAGATATAGCTCAGCCTAGTGCAACTCTTCCCTGTAAAGGAATCAACAGAAAATGTAATATAGAGCCACAGATGGTGGGCTGGGCTGGGTTGGTGGGTAACTCTATGTGAACCGTCATTTGACCTGTCTGCAGAAAAGAAAGTTTATCACAAAGAGCATCAGAATTACTGGACGATACTGGTAATTTAAAACAATAAAGCTGGAAATGAATGCGTTGGACTGATAAGGGTAAGTCAGATATATTGATAATGCAAATAAATAGATGGCAACACATGTAAAATGGCTGGTTACCTAAAATGTACATAATATTGCTTTTTATATTATAAAAATAGTCCTGTTTTTGTGCATATCCAAATGCTTTTAATACCATCTTTACCCTTTCCCTAATTAGAATTCCTTGATTTCAATAACGTTTATCTCTTTTTTCCTGAATTTCATTCAGATGAGTTTTCTTGCATTCCTGAAGTGAGTGAACAGGGAAAAAATATAGAACCTACATGAATGTTTGCAGATGGAATACTTGTGAGAAGCTATGACACGGCTTTACTATAAATCTAAGTTTCTCTTCTATGATTGACACTTCATGTGTGTTCTCTCTTCAAGTTCCTTGCCCTAAAGGATTGACAAAGGTCTCAGAAGCAACTAAAACCCTGACAAAAATACTGACTCATCTTTTTAGAAAAAAATATTTACATGTTTAGTAGACTATACTAACTTTTAAAAATAATTATATTAGAAAGTACATGTGGTAGGTATCTGATCTACATTCTACCTCAAATATAAAATACTATTTACATGCCTCTCCTCTCTCTTCCTCTCTTTCTTTCTCTCTCTCCATACACACACACACACACACACACACACACACACACACACACATACACACACACACACATACATATTAGTTTTGTGAACAATAATATTAAGTTGCTGAGATAAAGAAATGCCACTAGAAATATGAAATATATAAGATTAAAATGATTTAAATTAGTTTTATAGGTGTATATAAATAAAATATTTTGTACCAAAATGTTTATACTGAAAAAGTCTTTATATTATATGTGTATATAAGGTTGTCAAGTAAAATAAGCTTAAATTAAGCTGTATCCTGTATGATTTCAAAGCAATTGTTTGAAAAGTTAATAGTGTCACTCAATTCGTTGTTTGGTTTAGCAGATTAAAAAAGTAGATTGACATTTTTTGTTTGTTTAATTGACTGAATTAGTCTATTGTTTACATCATATTGTTGAAATGATGAATCATATTGATTCCATTAATCATATCGATGTCAACCATGAAAGAGTGAATTCTCTGTTCACAGTGGCTCTGGGGAATGGAATGACCATCAACTCACTAGATCAATTTCATGTCAAATGAATATGACAAGACTGCTGAGTGTATTAGATGGCTTATGTCATCCTTAATTATTCTAGTTTTATAGATAATGTTAGAAGGAAAAATAATGGTGGGAATTGGTAGGACCAATTCTCATGTTAAAACACTGAAAACAATTGTCTTGTTGATTAGTTTATCTCACACATGTAATAGGTTGTGTAAATTAGAAACAGTAACAGAAATGTGTAATATTGAATACTTTTTACATGTACACATGTAAACTGGAAGTAAACAGAAGTAAATTGGATGGAATGGGATTTAAATGGGAAATACTATATGATGTTAAATTCAGCAATAATGCCCATGTGAACTTCAGCCTTAGTTTCTCTATCTGTATAAGGAAAATTATAACAGAGCAAGAAACTTGTCTCCCAAGGCTATTTTGATGATCTAATAAATTAAAATCTATGAAATCACTTTATTAATTATAAAGCAGAGTATAAATATGATGATGATGATTATTGGTTCAATTGATACAGCTATAGATCCACATAGCCTTATTGAAAAGAATGAGTGCTTAATATTCTTAGAGATTTTTTAAGCCCTAGAAAACTGCTGACATGGATAAAATGATAAAAGCTTGACAACCTGTGCTAGAAAATAGTTGTATGTTTGAAACAATATTTAAACAACTGCTTAACAATGAAAGTACCATAGTCTATTAGGTACATTAGACTAATAGAGGATCCACATATTGCATAATTAATGGGATTACACTGAAAAGATAGAGCACTAATAAGTATTACATATTTATATATTGTTGCTCTATATTTAGAGATGAAGAAATGAAAATTTTCATTTGTAAAAAAAATATACTGCCTTCTTTTAATGTAGGAGTATATTTGAATTTATTGTTAGAAATGTGTACTCATATTTATTTCTTCTAGTCTTTATGTTTTGGTAAATTTTATTTGACTTTTTATTGATCAACTAGTCAGATAAATGCCAGTTATATTTCACCTCTTCCCAAATGAAAGGCACATTTTTGATATCAGAGCATAGTGTCTTTTGCTTGTATTATTTACAGTACAACCATGTCTCTAGATATTTTATATCATAGAGTGCATCTATTCATAGGAATCTATAAGTAATATTCTACAATATGAATGTCACTTAAGATCCTATACAAAAACAGGTGAATGGGATAAAAAAGAAAGGGCTCTTGAGTAATGAGAGGAAACTGGAGAATGACATAGCGGTCAAGGTTATATCTTCTGAAAGCCATAGTCATACTCTCATTGAATTTATACACTACAGTGGAAGATACACACAAAATTTTATTTTTCACTTGAATAAAAAACTCTATATAGTCATGCAGCATGTGATCAGTTAGCTGAAATGTGAAAATCATATGTATTATTTTAGTGATAAGAAAAAGTAGGCATCCTGTTAGGTTGAACATAGGAATTTAAATTTCAGTAACAGTAAAAATAAATAAATTAATTAATTAATTAAATTTCAGTAACAGTAAATATTTCAGGAGGGAAATTTGTTACTGTGTACCAGAAGACTTTAAGAAGTGCCTTCCTTTGACTTGGCTGTGTACCTTAGGAATTTATCCTAAGGAAATTACCAAGGAAACATACACATTATGTAGATACAGATGTAGATATAGATATATCAGGATGTTCTTTGAAGCTTTATATATGAGCTAAATTTTGGGAACAACAAAAATGTCCAATAATAGGGGACCAGTTCAATACAGTAAATTGTTATATCTATAAATGTAATGTAGCTATAAATCATTTAAAACTTGACTGTGTATATGCGGTAGGAGTGTGAGGCAGTATGGGGTGTGGAGAGAGAGAGGAACATATATTCCTTGTATTTTTCAAGAGAATAAAGCAGATTGAAAGCATATATTGTAATCCATTTTCATTTTATAAATTATCATTATGATCTGGGTTTATGGGATACATTAAGCTTTTTGAAGAATGACTCCTGCTAATTTATTATAGTAACACATTTATTAATTATTGAAAATGTCATGTTTAAAACTCAGCTATAATTCTGTCATTCCATAATAACCAGTTTTAACATTTAGGTGTTTAATTTTGCAGGTATTTACTAGACATGAAAATATGTAATATCCTATTTCTTTACATTTTTGAAGTCGATACACTATATTAAAAGTCAGTCTGTTTTGTGCTTCCCTCATGGCTCAGTGGTTGAGAATCCACCTGCTAATGCAGGGGACATGAATTCAAGCCCTGGTCCGGGAAGATCTCACGTGCTGCAGAGCAACTAAGCCCATGTGCCACAACTACTGAAGCCCGGGTGCCTAGAGCCTGTGCTCTGCAACAAGAGAAGCCATCTCAATGAGAAGCCTGTGCACCACAACGAAGAGTAGCCCCCACTCGCCACAACTAGAGAAAGCCCGCGTGCAGCAACGAAGACCCAAGGTAGCCAAAAATAAATAAATTAAATAAATAAATTTTTAAAAATCAGTCTTTTTTCAAATACCAACATAATTCAATGTGAATATCAGACTTTAAAAGCAAACAGAAATGCAAATGTCAGGAACCCTGTACTTTAAAAGCAGGTGGCGTTTATTGCCTCCTGTTTTTAAAACATCTTTCTATCTTCACTAACAACAAGGTGGGCGGGAAGGCAAGCTGTTATATATTTAACACTACGCTTTAACTTTAAAGAGCTGATAATATGGTTTTTTTTTTTAATGACTAATCCTTAAGGTGATTCACTCTCAACTGCATAGAAACACTCAGCCTTATCTTTAAGATAAAAGAAGTTGTTAGTTTAATCAAGATTATATTGTTGGCAGGGAACTAAAAGCCAAAAACAGATCTTTGTTTTCTTTTCAAAAGAAGGCATTGGCAGGACAATTTAACAAGTATGCAGCTGTAGGTGTAGTGACACCAACTTTAAAGCCATGTCTTCATAGAGCAATAGACTTAGCTAGTTTCAGTAAAACCACTTAGATAAGGTAAGCAGCTGTATTCTATATGCAGATAAAGAAATATCTATATTATTATTTGTAGGCTTATATGAATATATGTTATACATTATTTAATTTTCATAATTAGCTATAGTCAGACCTTTGAACAAGTTTTCTTAACCATAGTACTATTGGCATTTTAGACCAGAAACTCTGTTGTTGGGAGTAGGGACCTGCCCTGTGCTTCATAAAATATTGAGCAGCACTTTTGGTCTCTACCTGCATCACCCCAGTTGTGATACTCAAAAATGTCTCCAAATACTGCCAAATGTTCCTTTAGTGGGGCAAAAATCACCACTGGTTGAAAACCACTGCCTTAGAATATATCATGGAATTCTGTTTTTATCCTTCGATTGGGGCTATAAGAAGAAGGAATAGAGGCTTTTTCTATAGTTAAGAAAGAGATTTCATCTCCATATTCCTTATGAAGATGATGTGGTACTAGACCACAGACCTACCTATCTTGCCCCCAGAAATCTTTGTCAGATCACAAGGACAAAGGTTCTGTGTTGATGTTTAGTCTAACCTCCAAGATTTTACCCGTATATTTCTTGGCTGGGACCTTTCCTCTTTGCCTAAGTGATCCTTGGGGGGACGCGGTTTCTGGATGTGACCTGGATATATAGTATCCTCAGAGTTGATAATAACATGGCTCAAATTAACAGGGCTACTAATAACATAATTTTACTACCTGTCTACATAATATTTAAGTACTTCATTTGCTTTTTTATGAAAGACATATCCTATTTTTTTCTGTTTTCATTTAACCTTTTTTGTCTACATTTTCTCAAATTATCTACTTCAGTTTTACCTGCATGTCACATTGTTCACACTTTTGAGAGCATCATGAAAATTACCTCTTAGCCAACTACTGAAGATAAATTGAAAATGCATTTATTGGAAATAAAATATCCAATAATCTATCCCATGCACTAAGTAATTACTCTTTATACATTAGTTGTTTTGTGTAGTAAAGTTTATTTTCATCACTCATTCACTTGATAAATATTTTCATGGATGGCTATTACTGAACACTACCTTCTCTGTGCTCAACCCGTAATGAGGAGAGACAAATAAGTAAGAAAATAATGTTACAGTGAGAGTAGGTATAAATAACCCTAGGATGTTATATTAGAGCATTTGAGAGGGACAGTTCATCCAGTATCAAGAGTTTCTCAAACAAATGAACCCTTCCTGTGCCTATAACTCTATATTCAAATTTGAATCCTTAAACATAAAAATAGCAAATTAAATTATTTTTCATATTCTGGACTTCAATACATACTATGAAAGACAACTCACAACTCAATTCTTCTCAGGAAAGTTTACTCACAGGTTAAATCCCACATTTCCTGTTTTGTTTTGTTTGCTTCTTTTTTTGTCTTTTTATATGTGTGTGTCTGCTATTATGAATATAATTCCCAACATATTTTAGTAAATACATACATTTTCTTCCCAGGAAATATTATGTCTCCATTGAAATAGTCAGTGTTGCATTATCATTAGCCTTTTATGACATCCATTAGGGCTTTTTGTCTGTGTCTGAAAACTATTTCCTGGGCAATTTTAATAAGTATTTTCCTATTTATTATAGTTGCTTACTTGGGGATTTTCTAAACCATGGCACCTGATCCAAGAACAGCACTCACTCTACTCAAAGTTGTTAGAATAATAGACAATCAGATTGAGAAAAACAGATATTTGGGGAAAACAGGGACAATAATAAGAACCTCTCAAAATCAAGGAAATTGTGTTTTTCAATTTTTGTTACTGTATATCAACTAATTTTTAATTAATGAAGCAGTACATGAAGTACTTAATTGCAGTACTTAAAAGTTGTCAGAGAAAATTTCATGTCTTCACTTACTGTCTCAGATATGCCTCAATCAACAATATAATATGAATTATTTTTCTATCTTAGAATATGTTACAGAATTTTGGGTATAAGAGTATAGCTAAAGTTTAAATTCCTACTTTTTTTTCATGCTTCTTGTTTTGTTGGATTCATGTGATCTTGGTTTTGTTTGTCTGGTTGAGTGCATAGTTGTTTTTGTGTGTGTGTGTGCATTGATGCTGCATATTGCTGAGAATGATTTAGAGCTGTATTCTGGAACCAGGATAGCAAGAATATCTAGTTCCAAAGAGGGTTAATAAATCTGAATTGTCTAGTACTTCATATATTAGTATACCAACAAGCTATAAAAATGAAATAACATAAGATGAACCCTAAGAGAAAGATGTCAAAAGGCTTTAAAACAACCTATAGAATGATACCCTTAGTTATGTGTGTGTGGATGGTGAGAAGATGTGAATTTATTGCAATAAGGAGATATTTATAAAATCTTTTTTGGAAGCTTTCTCTTGGAAGCTAGACTTCAGACTTTCCTTTGGGAACTTAGAGCCTAACTCAAGAAAAGTTGAATCTTCAAGATTTTTCAAATCAGACTGGATTTGTGTTGACTATCTTACCCTTAAAACACCTAGAAAACCTTAACTTCTGGAAGATAAAAGTCATATTTTTTATAATTTTGTTTGTAGATAAAAATGTTCCTTATTATCAGTTTGATAAGATTTCTTATTGGATTTGGTGTTCTGACAATATACTCTTATAGTAGAAAGCAACATTATTATTATTATGGTGGAAAGCAAAATGCTGTCATTTTTACTTGTTTCAAGGTATGTACTAGTTTGGCTGTCACTTGAAAATTCATCACTTAATGATGATTAGAAAGCAAGAAATATTCTTATAAATGGGAGAAAAAGTTAAGAAACTGCTATAAACATGCAAACACATAATACTTTTAAAAATAGACTCATTGGTTTTAAGTGGATTGATTCTCCTTCAAATGTTATATTTCAGTTTATAAAGAGAATTGTAAAGTAATGCACAAGCTAGTTTGAAGTTGTCTGAGAAGTCATGGAAAATGGAGAGGTGCCATAAATTTGAAACTGATCAGAGAGGAAGGCATGTTTCAGAGTCGATGGGCACAGATGTTTCTATGACAAAAAGTAATGATCCATTTATTAAGGAAAAAGAGTAAGACAAGCCTTCTTCTTTTATGATATTTCTGAATCAGAGCTGGGGGAAAACCTGGTAAACATATTATTTGTAGCAATACAAATAATTATTGCAATTATTTGAGCAATACTTCACCAGAGTGCCATACCATATCATTTCAGAGATGAAGATAACGTGATTAAGTACGTAAGCTTGTAAATGAAAGTGCATCTTGTACTATAGGAATTAGTGTCCTCTTAGACGACTGGTTTACTACTATGTCACAGTGCCATGCTTGGATCTGTCTCAAGAGTTTCATTTACAGCTTGGATAAATAGGTATTACAATGTGTGATTATCAAATATGCAAGCAACATAATGTTGTGAAGAAAAAAGAATAGGTTAGGATGTGAATCAAAAAAGGTTTCAATAACTTTGTAAAAAATAGATATAAAGAATAGTTGTTCACAAAAAGAGCAATTGTATCAATTCAAGGTCATTACTGTGGTGATTTTAAAATTATATGCATAAATTCGTTATTCATTCAAGCTTAAATTCACTCAAGAAGTTAAGCTTGACCTTCAGGATGGTGGAGGAGTAAGATGTGGAGATCACCTTCCTCCCCACAAATACATCAGAAATACGTCTACATGTGGAATAACTCTTACAGAACACCTACTGAACGCTGGAAGAAGACCTCAGATTTCCCAAAAGGCAAGAAACTCCCCATATACCTGGCCATGTGACTGACGGGGTCTTGGTGCTCTGGCTGGGTGTCAGGCCTATGCCTCTGAGGTGGGAGAGTCAAATTCAGGACATTGGTCCACCAGAGACTTCCCAGCTCCATGTAATATCAAATGGTGAAAGCTCTCCAAGAGATTTCCATCTCAGTGCTAAGACCCAGCTCCACTCAAAGACCAGCAAGCTACAGTGCTGAACACCTTATGGCAAACAACTAGCAAGACAGGAACACAACCCCACCCATTAGCAGAGAGGCTGCCTAAATTCATAATAAAGTCACAGAAGCCCACAAACACACCACAGGATGTTGCTCTCCAGAAATACAAGATCCAGTCTCATCTAGCAAAACACAGGCCCTAGTCCCCTTCACCAGGAAGCCTACACAATCAACTGAAACAACTGTAGACACTGGGGGTAGACATCAAAAACAATGGGAACTATGACCCTGCAATGTGCAAAAAGGAGACCCCAAACACAGTAAGTTAAGCAAAATGAGAAGACAGAGAAACACAAAGCAGATGAAGGAGTGAGGTAAAAATCCAACAGATCAAATGAATGAAAAGGATATAGGCAGTATACCTGAAAAAATAACTCAGAATAATGATAGTAAAGGTGATCCAAACTTTTGGAAATAGAATGGAGACAATACAAGAAATGTTCAACAAGGACCTGGAAGTACTAAAGAGCAAACAAACAATGATGAACAACAAAATAACTGAAATTAAAAATTCTCTAGAAGGAATCAATAGCAGAATAACTGAGGCAGAAGAACAGAGAAGTAACCTGGAAGATAAAATAGTGGAAATAACTACTGCAGAGCAGAATAAAGAAAAAAGAATGAAAAGAGTTGAGTACAGTCTTAGAGACCTCTGGAACAACATTAAACACACCAACATTCTAATTATAGGGGTCCCAGAAGAAGAAGAGAAAAATAAAGGGACTGAGAAAATATTTGAAGAGATTATAGTTGAAAACTCCCCTAATATGGAAAAGGAAATAGTGAATCAAGTCCAGGAATCACAGCGAGTCCCATAGAGGACAAATCTAAGGAGAAACATGTCAAGACACATATTAATCAAACTATCAAAATTTAAAAACAAAGAAAAAGTATTAAAAGCAGCAAAGGAGAAACAGCAATTAATGTACAATGGAATACGAAAAACGTTAACAGATGATCTTTCAGCAGAAACTCTGCAAGCCAAAAGGGAGTGGCAGGACATAGTTATTGTGATGAAAGGGAAAAACCTACACCCATATTACTATACCAAGCAAGGATCTCATTCAGATTTGATAGAGAAATTAAAACTTTTACAGATAAGCAAAAGCTAAGAGAATTCAGCACCACAAAACCAGCTTTACAACAAATGCAAAAGGATCCTCTCTAAGTAGGAAACACAAGAGAAGGAAAAGACCTACAATAACAAACCCAAAACAATTAAGAATATGGTAATAGGAACATACATATCAATAATTACCTTAAATGTAAATGGCTTAAGTGCTCCAACCAAAAGACATACTGGATGAATGGATACAAAAACAAAACCAGTATATATGCCGCCTACAAGAGACCCACTTCAGACTTAGGGAAACATACAGACTGAAAGTAAGGGGATAGAAATAGATATTCCATGAAAATAGAAATCAAAAGAAAGCTGGAGTAGCAATTCTCATAACAGAAAAAATAGACTTTAAAATAAAGACTATTAAAAGAGAAAAAGAAGGACACTAAATAATGATAAAGGGATCAATCCAAGAAGAAGATATAACAATTGTAAATATTTATGCACTCAACATAGGAGCACCTCAATACTTAAGGCAAATGCTAACAGCCATAAAAGTGGAAATTGACAGTAACACAATCATGGGAGAGGACTTTAAAACCCCATTTTCACCAATGGGCATATCATCCAAAATGGTAATAAATAAGGAAACACAAGCTTTAAATGATATATTAAACAAGATGGACTTAATTGATATTTATAGGACATTCCATCCAAAAACAGCAGAATACACATTTTTCTCAAGTACTCATGGAACATTCTCCAGGATACATAATATCGTGGGTCACAAATCAAGCCTTGGTAAATTTAAGAAAATTGCAATTGTATCAAGTATCTTTTCCAACCACAACACTATGAGACTAAAGAAAAAATACAGGAAAAAATCTGTAAAAAATACAAACACATGGAGGTTAAACATACCCTACTTAAAAACCAAGAGATCTTTGAAGAAATCAAAAAATACCTAGAAACAAATGACAATGAAAACACAATGACCCAAAACCCATGGGATGCAGCAAAAGCTGTCCTAACAGGGAATTTTATAGCAATACTATCCTACCTCAAGAAACAAGAAATATCTCAAATAAACAACCTAACTTTACTCCTAAAGCAATTAGGAAAAGAAGAAGAACAAAACCCCAAAGTGAACAGAAGGAAAGAAATTATAAATATCAGATCATAAATAAATGAAAAAGAAATGAAGGAAACAATAGCAAAGATCAATAAAACTAAAAGCCTCTTCTTTGAGAAGATAAACAAAAATGATAAACCATTAGCCAGACTCATCAAGAAAAAAAGGGAGAAGACTCAAATCATTAGAATTTGAAATGAAAAAGGAGAATTAACAACTGACATTGCAGAAATAAAAAGGATCATGAGAGACTACTACAAACAACTATATTTCAATAAAATGGACAAACTGGAAGAAATGCACCAATTCTTAAAAAAACACAATCTTCTGAGACTGAATCAGGAAGAAATAGAAAATATAAACAGACCAATCAAAAGCACTGAAATTGAGACTGTGATTAAAAATATTCCAACAAACAGAACCCCAGGACCAGATGGCTTCACAGGCGAATTCTAGAAAACATTTAGAGAAGAGCTAACACCTATCCTCTTCCAAAATACAGCAGAGGGAGGGACACGCCCAAACTCATTCTAAGAGGCCAGCATCAACCTGATACCAAAACCAGACAAAGATGTCACAAAGAAAGAAAACCACAGGCCAATAGCATGGATGAATTTGGATGCAAAAACCCTCAACAAAATACTAGCAAACAGAATCCAACAGCACATTAAAAGGATCATACAAGATGATCAAGTGGGGTTTATCCCAGGAATACAAGGATAATTCAACATACACAAATCAATCAATGTGATAAACCATATTTAACAAATTGAAGGAGAAGAACCATATGATCATCTCAATAGATGAAGAAAAATCTTTCGAAAAATTTAACACCCATTTATGACAAAAACCCTCCAGAGTAGGCATAGAGGGAATTTACCTCAACATAATAAAGGCCATATATGACAAACCCACAGCCAACATCATTCTCAATGTTGAAAACTGAAACCATTTGCACTAAGATCAGGAAGAAGACAGGGTCATCCACTCTCACCACTATTATTCTACGTAGATTTGGAAGTTTTAGCCACAGCAAGCAGAGAAGAAAAAGAAATAAAAGGTAGCCAAATTGGAAATGAAGAAGTAAAGCTGTCACTGTTTGCAGATGACATGATTACTATACATAGAGAATCCTAAAAATGCTACCAGAAAACTGCTAGAGCTAATCAATGAATTTGGTAAAGTTGCAGGATACAAAATTAATGTACAGCAATCTCTTGCATTGCTCTACACTAATGATGAAATATCTAACAGAGAAATTAAGGAAACACTCCCATTTACCACTGCAACAAAAAGAATAAAATACCTAGGAGTAAACCTACCTAAGGAGACAAAAAAATACCTTTATGCAGAAAACTATAAGACACTGATGAAAGAAATTAAAGATGATACAAACAGATGGATAGATATACCACGTTCTTGGATTGGAAGAATCAACATTGTGAAAATGACTATACTACCCAAAGCAATCTACAGATTCAATACAATCCCTATCAAACTACCAGTCGCATTTTTCACAGAATTAGAATAAAAAATTTCACAATTTGTATGGAAACACATAAGACCCCAAATAGCCAAACAACCTTGAGAAAGGAAAATGGAGCTGGAGGAATCAGAATATTGGACTTCAGACTATATACAAAGCTACAGGAATCAAGACAGTATGGTACTGGCACAAAAACAGAAATATAGATTAATGGAACAGAATAGAAAGCCCAGGGATAAACCCAAGCACATATGGTCACCTTATCTTTGATAAAGGAGGCAAGAATATACAATGGGATAAAGACATCCTCTTCAATAAGTGGTGCTGGGAAAACTGGACAGCTACAAGTAAAGGAATGAAATTAGAACACACCCTAACACCACACACAAAAATAAACTCAAAATTAAAGACCTAAATGTAATGCCAGACACTAGAAAACTCTTAGAGGAAATCATAGGCAGAAAACTCTATGACATAAATCACAGCAAGATCCTTTTTGACCCACCTCCTAGAGAAATGGAAATAAAAACAGAAATAAACAAATGGGACCTAATGAAACTTACAAGCTTTTGCACAGAAAAGGAAACCATAAACAAGACAAAAAGGCAACCCTCAGAATTGGAGAAAATATTTGCAAATGAAGCAACTGACAAAGGATTAATCTCCAAAATTTATAAGCAGCTCATGCAGCTCAATATCAAAAAAACAAACATCCCAATCCAAAAATGATCAGAAAACCTAAAGAGACATTTCTCCAAAGAAGATACACAGATTGCCAATAAACACATGAAAGAATGCTCAACATCACTAATGGTTAGAGAAATGCAAATCAAAACTCCAATGAGGTATCACCGTACACCAGTTAGAATGGCCATGATCAAAAAATCTACAAACAATAAATGCTGGAAAGGGTGTGGAGAAAAGGGAACCCTCTTGTACTGTTGGTGAGAATGTAAATTGATATAGCCACTATGGAGAACAGTATGGATGTTCCTTAAAAAACTACAAATAGAACTACCATATGACACAGCAATCCCACTACTGGGCATATACCCTGAGAAAACCATAATTCCAAAAGAGTCATGTACCAAAATGTTCATTGCAGCTCTATTTACAATAGCCAGGACATGGAAGCAACCTAAGTGTCCATTGACAGAAGAAGGATAAAGAAGATGTGGCACATATATACAATGGAATATTACTTAGTCATAAAAATAAATGAAATTCAGTTATTTATAGTGAGGTGGATGGACCTAGAGTCTGTCATACAGAGTGAAGTAAGTCAGAAAGAGAAAAACAAATACCATGTGCTAACACATATATATGGAATCTAAAAAAAAACCAAAAAGTTTCTGACAAACCTAAGAGCAAGACAGGAATAAAGACACAGATGTAGAAAATGGACTTGAGCACACAGGGAGGGGGAAGGGTAAGCTGGGACGAAGTGAGAGAGTGGCATGGACTTGTATATACTACCAAACTTAAAATAGATAGCTAGTGGGAAACAGCTGCATAGTACAGGGAGATCAGCTCCATGTTTTGTGACCACCTAGAGGGGTGGGGTAGGGAGGGTGTGAGGGAGAAGCAAGAGGGAGGATATATGGGGATATATATATATGTATAGCTGATTCACTGTTATAAAGCAGAAACTAACACACCATTTTAAAGCAATTATACTCCAATAAAGATGTTTAAAAAAAAAAAAAGAAATTAAGCTTAATTCCCCTACTAGATCTCTCACCTTTAGAAACTATGTGATATAATAATATGTTGTCATTTTATAATAATGTCTTTCATAACATACATTGTTTTTACCCACTTTGTTTTAAGGGTAATTTTATATGCAGTAACAGAAAATTAATATAGCAGCTATGCTACTTAGCATCAGGATTTATGAATTATATAATATGGTTATAGGGACCTTAAAGTTAATATATCCCAGACTGATTTAGCAGACGAAGAATACCTAGGATGATAGTAATACCTTGCTCATTGTTCAGTTTTGAATGCCCAGCTGAACAAAGATAAGGGTTATCTGGGTAAATGTTACTAGAAACAGTTTGGGATGCTTAGTCTTGTGAAAAAAAAGTCTGGTAGGCATAGTAGAATGGTTAATTGATTTAAATATTTGAAAGATAAGAATGTGGAAAATCAATAAAAATTTTTCCCACTTTGCAGAGCTATTTGCAGAATGGGCTCCATCAGTTGGCGGTGCTTGAACATATGCTGAGTCAGTCTGTGTTGTAGACATATTTGAATTAGATAATCTCTAAAATCACTTTCAGAACTTAGATTCTATGATATAATCACATATACTCATGGGTTTTCTTAACTCTGGCTGTACACTGGTAATACCTACGGAGGGTAAAAAAAAGTACAAATGCCCATGTTGATCATAGACTTGAGTCAGAATATCTGGTGATAGGGCCTGGTCATCCGTATTTTTTTAAAACTCCTTCTTTACTCTAATATGTAGTCAGAGTTAAAAGTATATTTATTTTTTGAATTTCTAATTTATAGAAATAATATTTTATATATTTCATCATAAAAATAAGATTTTCACTATCAAATATAATTATATATTATTTAGAGGACAGAAGCAAACAGAAAAGGTGCCTAATTTGAATAAAGTGATTAGTGTAAGTGTTGTATTGTGTTGCCATCAAATTCATTAAGCTATTTATGAAAACAAATGATTTTTAATAGTCCTTTTGTTAGCCTGTTAGAAAATAAATTCAGAAAGCAGGTGTGGATAACAATAATAATAAATAATAAATAATTTTTATTGAGCAATTACCATGTGATTGACAAGGCAATAAGGATGTAATAATCTATAATTACTTATCTAAATTGTACAACAGTCCTATGAGTTAGGTATTATTGTTAGGTTCATCATTTTATGTCATGTAATGATATGCATTCTATACCATTACATTCTTATTATATTTATTGTATTCATATATTCAGTCATGTATTCAATTATTATAGTCATTGATAATACATATTTATAATATATAACATATGTATTTATATATGCACATATATATATATTATATTTACCAAAAAACATATTAGGACATTTGTCCAAGATCATTCAAACAGTAACTTGTAGGGCAGCTCTTTGGATCCAGGAACTCCAGCCCCTAGAATTCTCACTCTTGACAATTATATTTAAGTGATTCATGAATGACAGAGCAGTATCATTTTTGTAAGAGTTTCCTGTTTTTTTCTTCATTCCATCAGCCAAAGACAAGTCTGTATTTGTCCATTAATTTTCTCTGCACTCTTACTTCCTGAAGAAATACTATGGGTTCCTAAGGAAGCAGCTGGATCAACTTAAGGAATTAAGGAATGGAAAGAAGAGGGAGAAAAGCAGAGGACAAGGGGTCTATGCCTGGAAAGTGAGGGCTCCAGAGCATATTGAGGGTGTAAAGGACTTGAGAAGAAAGGCAAAGAGATATCACCTAATGTTACAGGGAATTATAAATGAGGTCCTCTTTGATAGAAAGAATTCAAGTGTACTGTGTTTCCCAGGGCTTTTACACTCCTCTTTCTCTCTTTTCCTCTGGATGGTAAGCTTCTTGACAATGTCTTTTTCATCTTTGATTCTGCCGAAGACTCAAAGAATGTATACCAGATTGGGCTTGTCTCAGGTTGCAATATGTTTAGAACAATATAGTAATTTCTGTATCACTGCATTCTTAAAAGATGTTGAGGTTACTGCCTAGTCAACCTGGAGAGAAAAGGTAAGGAAAATCATATACACTTAGGCTAGAGGAAACAAGGAGTGAAAGATTCTTTTTAGCATATCATTATATTAATGCCATTTTCAGTAGCAGTTAAATCCCCAATTCCAAAGTATGAAAATACAATTTTTAATTCATTGCACTTGAGTATAAAAACAATTTTTAGTTTTGCCCTTTCTTATATGAAATTTTTTTAAACCCCCAAAATCTCTAATCCTAATTTTAAAGCATAAGATTGAAGTCAGTTTTTTCATAGCAGTTCATTATTAATTAACTTGTGAACACAGTATTGCTACTGTTATTTGATTATTTTACATTTATACAGCAGTTTTTATCAGTAGGCCAAATTAACACATATTTTGCAAGTGTTTATTAGCTATTCTGAGAATTGAATGAGTCACTTAAAGTTACATAATAAACCAGAACCACTATTACTATTGTATCATTGTATGGTAGTGCTATTCTTACTATCATGAATAATAATGATTCATAGAGCATGTTTCCATCTCAAAATGAGAGCTTATATCCATGTTTAATCATCAAGATCTAGTCTATGCCTCTTCATTAACTGCTTTAGAAATAGCTGTGTCTGGAAGATTCATTTGTGGCTAATGTGACTGGCAGAACACTAGAAATACAAGCCACTTTATTTGTAGAGCATTTGTGACAGGCTGCCATGAGCTGAATACACAGAATCTGATGGTCAATTCCAATTCTACTTAGGTTGTATAGATATGGATGTAAAGCGATGTTAGGTCATTGTGGTTGACACAAAGCATAAAAAGCAGAGCCTTCAAGGAGTTATTGTGAATTGAAATTGACAAAAAATAATAAGAAAACAATTCTAGGCAAAATGAATAGTAGCAACAAGAAACATGAAAGAGGAGAGAAAGGAAAAGGGAAAGACTAATGGTTGATTTTTGGAGGGGAGGGAAAATAGGCTTATCCTGAATGGGTAGGAAAGGTTGGAGAAGAGTTTCCTAACCTAACCAACAAGTTAAGATAAATATTTATCCAGCTCTGGATTATTCAGATAGATATATCTTAGCAATCACAACCTAAATGCATAATTGCAATTACAAATATTTTTGCTAGTCAATTTTATTTATTAGGACTATACATTAAAAATAAAACAACAGTTAAGATATAGTCAGTTGATAAAGGTATAAGAATTAGATAAGGATAGAACTTGTACAGGCATGCAAATGAATGTAAATTTTCTCCAGCAAGTCTTAGGTTCCCATGTCCATATGTTTAGCTTTAAAATTTAGGTCCCTTGGTGTGACAAAGAATGTTTATGTCCTGTCTGGGTGCAAGAAGTAATGTCTAGAAGATATTATTTATAAGACTGGAGTACTAGGATTCCTGGGATATCCTGGTTTTGCAGATAAGGCACAATTATTAAAAACCAGAGCTATGTTTTTAAATCCAGAATCCGGGGGACACTCTAGCTAACAAGCACAATGTCCCTACAGGGTCAAAACCTTTGTTAAGTTGCTGCTAAGTTGTTAATGCTCTACTCCTTCTAAGAGTTTCTCAAAATAAACTTCTAGATGAGAAACATATGCTTAGATCTGACAAATTTTGCCCTCAGATATCGACACCGTTAGTCCCATTGTTCAGCTTCCCTCAGCAATTCTGAGGTTCAAACATGTATATAGATTGTCTTGCTTTTTCTAGACCACTCTTTGGAATTTCTGCCAAGGGATAGTTAAGGGTGAGTCATGATTACAGGCCTATTAAGTTTCTTAGTATAGGAGACTACATCATTAGATTACTTGTAACACAGCCCTTTTAAGATAAAAACAAAATTTTAGCAACTCTGCTTTATTTCTAATTATTGATTGACAGTAAAACTGGTGATAATGGCTTCTTACCAAGTTGAACGTACCATATAACATGAAAAAATCATCTCATTATAACACCTTCACCAAATTTTTAAAAATCTACCAGGGAGGCATAGTTATTTGACTGTTTGCCATTTGTTTTTATTTTATTTTCTTCTGGTCCTTTTTCAGTATGTGTTACCTCATCTCTCCTCCAATCCGTAGGACTGCTCTCAGGAACCTCTGAATCTACAACTTCTCTCTGTCAAAGAATCCTCTTCAGCCTGTTTTATCCAGTCTCTTAAAATTCCTAAAAAAATTATCTTCAGAGAAACAGCTAGAATAGTGTTTAACCAAATATCTAGGTTCCCTGGTATAGCCAAGCTGACACATAAAATAAACCATCCAACTTTGTTCCAGCTATTTGAAAATTATGTCTCTTTGAATTACTGCAAGTTGAAGAATAATAGTGAGAGGTAATGGCAAAACTAACTAAATAAACAACAAAATTCAAAAAGATGTTTGTCTGGAGTATCACCTAAAATCTATTTCAGTCCAGAACTTTTTTTTTCTTTAGTGTCAACAAAATAAAATATGAATATTGTATAGAAACGATAAGTACAGAGGTTAAAGGGCAACTTTCAAGCTACAAGTATGAGATAAACATGGTAATCCAAGGTGAAAATACAAAAAGCACTAATTTCAGTTGACATTTTTTTGAACTATAAAAATAATGCAGTAAAATGAGAGAGTCTCAAACTCCTTCCTTTAGTCTCAAGTCTTTGTTCAAATTTTCAGTCTTGCCTGCAATGGCTCCCTATTTAAAATTCTAACCTACCTGTCCTTTCTTATAGCATTTCTCAATCCCTCCTCTCTGCTATGAAATTTTTTCTCTCTCACACTTATAATCTCTTGACATACTGTATAATTTATTTATCTGTTTATTGTTTACTGTCTGTATTCCCTCAATATAAAACAAAGTCAAAGAGGGCCGATGTCATTGCACATTTTCTTCGCTGATATATCCCTTGTATCTAGAACAGTGTACATAGAATATACTTAATAAATGTTTATTGAATAAATGAACATCTACATTATCTGAACAACATCCATCCAATCATACCATGTAACTTTCTACATTTCCAATTGCAAAATCAAATTCCATTTCCTCTCATGACTTACAAAGTCATGCATGAATTGCTTCCACTTTTCTCAAGTATATCTCACACTACTCTTCCCTCCCAACTAGACTGACTTTCTTTCTGTTTATCACATATGCCAAATTTGCTCATGCCTGGGGGGCCTTTGTTCAAGCTGGCCCCACTGCCTGGAATACTCTCCAAACAAGTTTTGATCTTTGCCAACATGGTTTTGTTATTCAGGTCTTGGCTGAAATGTTACCTCTTTAGCAAAATATTTTCTGTTTACTCAGTCTAAAAGAGCCACCCTGTTACTTGACAGAACTGCATCCTATTTTAATTATTTACATGCTATTCATCATTAACTGTTTTTTTCAGCTTGTCTTTGTTCTGTTTTCTGTCTTCTTTCACTAGCATGCAAGCCTAGCAAGCACAAGGATCTAGTCAGTGTTTTTCCCTTTTGCATCCTCAATGCCTTGAACAGTTTTGACACATAGTAGATGATCAATAAATATTTATGACATACATTAATATCTCTGACACTTAAGTTTTTAATACAGTGACCCTTTCAAAACATTCTCACTCTTCAATTAATTATACTAATTAGGTAAATTAGCAGATTTTTCAGTGATAACTCTTTAATAAGAATTATAAGAATATAAACAAAGTTAACTGACATATTACTGGAAACAGCTACTTCTATATTCTGATCTGCTCAGGGATATAAAGTATTATACAATCAAACAACAAAAGATAAAATCATTTATTGGGGTCTGTCTTTGTAATGTGATCAAAAGGAGTACAAATCACTTCAGCTTCACAACACATTTCAGAAGTGTCTAAGAAGTTTTAGGCTTTCCAGCTTCTCCCCATGGTCCATGTTTCTTCCAGGTGAGAACACATTTCCACACTTGTCTTTGTCTGGATCTAAAATTAGGTGCCAGGATTTTCAATACTTCTTTTCTGCATTGTTGGGATGTCCTCCCTATTTGTTGCACAATCCAAGACCAGGTATATTTCAACTAAACATTTTTTAAAAAGAGTTACATGATATGTCAGTAATCTTACTTATCAAAAATGCTAAACAGAGGCAGGAAATGCTTTTAATATAGGGCAGTAATTTCATAGGACCAAGAAACTGGTTATACAAATACCATACGTAAAGGTTACACAATAGAAAAAAATGTTGTAGGACAGCATGAAATAGCACCAACAGAATTGCCATAGTCTTTTTGCATAGGTAGGATGCAAGTTGGGGCATTTAGTTAATTATTAATAAAAGAAGTACAATTACAATTAGTTTTAGAAAAAGGATAGAACTTGTAACTCAATTCATATGGTATAGTAAATAATAAGTACTTGCTGAATGCAATGAGATTAGAAAGTAGATATATTAAATTAGCTTTGAATGACAGTTGAAGGAGCTTGGATATTTAAAATATCCAATGAATCACAATGAAATATGTTTGAAAAAAGGAAGTGAAGTGAAATTAAATCAGACAACTATAATGGGAGTTATCTGTTATATAATATGTGATGTTTGAAAAGCATATTAATTAATTATAAATAGAATCTGTTTGGGAGAAAGTATGCCACTAAAGGAATGCTGGCTTTTATAGAACAACAAAAATGAAAGAAAAAAATAGAAAAAGGATAATGGGGAAGATAAAGGACTCATAAGAGTGTTATATACAATTCTAATGAACTGTAGACAAATCTTGTAGAGCCAGCCAGCTAGACAATGAAGCAAATGACCTCATAACAGGAAGCAAATCTTATGATCTGCAATACATGTGATATTTTTCTCAATAATTAAAAAAAAATACAACTGATAATATTGACACTCATTACCTTAAACTTGATTGTGCTTTTCGTCTCTTGAAATAGAAAGTAAATTTGTAAGAGTTACTTACTCATCCTAACTCTTACTAAAGCAAATAAAACACCCATTTTAGTGTCACCAACAAGAATTTAATTTTCTCTCATAATTTTAAGGAACTTTACCATAAGACCTAAGTGTGTTTTAATAAAAGATGGCTTAGCAATTTATCAAAATTATATCAAAGTTAGAAATTGTGATTAACATGTCTTTGATCTCTGAAATTATAGTCACGATTCATATTTTTTCTCTTTGCATCCAAAGATGTTGCTTTGTTTTGTTTTCTAAAGTCTATCTGAACTGCTTTGATGTAGAAATATGCCGGATCCACAGAAATATAAAAATAAATGGTAGAAATGTGCATTGGGCTCATAAAAGAGAGGAGTTATTCAAAAAATACAAAACCCTTCACTGCTTCTTGATTGAGAGGTTACCCAGAAAACAGACACAAAGGGATTTCATGGCCCTAATTCATTTGGAATTATAAGAAATACAACTGGGTGTAAGAATAAAGCTGAATGTGGTAAAGTTGTAGAGAAAGAGAAAGGTGTACATAGGAATTAAGGTTGATTGAAGCACTTGTCTTATAAGAACAGACAATGAGTCCTAACTAGACTGAAACATCTATAGGGGAAATGAGAAATGAGCTGGCTTATGGCACAACACCAGTGTCATATTCAAGAGAGATTCTGATGCAATTTTCAGAGGACAAATACTTGTTTAGATTGTCTGTCAATTCTTCTACCTGAGGAAGAGCCTGCTAGGAGATTTAGCTGTTGATTTTTATATCAATCTTCATTCATTCATTCATTCAGTTGATAAATATTTATTCAAAGCCTGTGAAGGGGGCTTCCCTGGTGGCGCAGTGGTTGAGAGTCCGCCTGCCGATGCAGGGGATACGGGTTTGTGACTCGGTCCGGGAAGATCCCACATGCCGCAGAGCGGCTGGGCCCGTGAGCCATGGCCGCTGAGCCTGCGCATCCGGAGCCTATGCTCCACAACGGGAGAGGCGACAACAGTGAGAGGCCCGCGTACCGCAAATAAAATAAAATAAAATAAAATAAATCAATGCCTTCATGAAGCATGCATTTGAGTTGGGTGTAAAGACAAAGAACGTGTTAAGTAAAAACAGTAGATTACCTAATTGAAGACACTAAAAGAAAATTAAAGCAGGAAGGGAAATATGTAATGTAAAGTGTATGAGGAAATTTGAAATTTTATATAGGAGTCCAGGGAAGGCCTCACTGAGAGGGAAATTTCTGTGCAGATTTGAAGGAAGTAAAGGAGTTAGCCATGTAGATATCTGCAAGAAGGACATTATAGGCAGAGGAAAAAGCAATTGCATATTCTCTGTTCATTTAATCCTTAGGTATTGTTATTATACATACTTTATCAATGAAGAAACTCAGGCTTAGAGAAATCAGTAAATTTCCTAAGCCCTAAAATCTAGTTAATGACATAGCCAAGATCTAAACCCAACTTAACCTTAAATCCATAGTAGAGTTATTATTATAAAATAATATAATTTTAATATAATTTTATCCTTTCTACTTGTTCTCTTCTCTTTCCAAACATTAGGTCAAATCACCCTATAACAGTGGTATGTTTTCCTTTCTTTCTGTTACTGTCTCAAGTTGCTATCCTTTACATTTTTTTCTTTACTAGTTATAAAATATTAGTTTATTACTTTATTACTTCTCTTGATGAAGTAGATTTTCTCTTTTGTCTCAGCTCATTACTACCTTCCAAACTTGGTTCCTTGAAATCTGACTTCTCTTCTTGGAAAGATACACAACACCTTTCACATATCAAATACAAGTCTTTTCTGAGTCTTTATCTTCCTTGATCTCATTAAAGTAATAACTAAGAGCACATGGCCCCTGGCATTGGAAATATCTAAGTATGAATCATGGTTCTGTCATTTCCAAGCTAGGATAGAAAAGGTGTTGCCTAATACTCTGATACACATTCATCTTCCTAATTGTAATTGACTTATTAATACTACCTCTGTATGTTTATTATCATCACTCAATAAAGCTTAGTAAATATAGATATGAAGAACTACATTTTTCCCCCCTTGAAACTCCTCTTTGACATACATTTGTTAAGTTCCTCAATGAAAAGTCTACCAACTTTTCTGATTCTTCTTCCTTCGACACTACCTATACTTGAGTCTTGGCAAAAGCTCTGTCCTTGGACTGCTTTTTTTCCCTTCTGAAAAAGTTTTACACTCTGTGATATCATTCACTATCAAAACCCCAACTGTCACCTTTATGCAGAGGACTTCCAAATCAGCTCCTGTCATATATCTTCTCTCTGAAGTGTCAAGCCCATATTCCCAAATGCCTCCTAAACATCTTCACTCGAGTTTTATGCCAGCAAATCAAAAATCACAATCTACAGATAAAGATGAGGAAAAAGCAATCCTCTTCTCTCCAAATCAGTGCCTTTTTTTGCTCTCCAAATTTCATATTTTTAATGCTACTTTTCTGTCTCTCACTAAAGTTTGAACTTTTGATGCTGTCTTTCATCTGACACTGCCGTTATCTATCTAATCTAATCATGGATGTTTAATATTAAAACTGCAAAGGAACTGGGAGATGATTTATTCTATTGCTTATCACAGGTGAGTAAATATACAGCACATATGCAGCTAGATGTGGGGAATCAGAATGAGAACCAAGGTTTCCACACCTGTAGGCCACAGTTGTCTCCTCTATAGTACCCTGAATCTGTTGCCAGTTTTAGATAACTTTGTTCCTAGACTGTCTGCTAACTATCAATGTCATTAATGCTACGCTACTTATGGTGTTTTTACTTGTAGTATCTCTACAAACTAGAGATACTAGTTTGTCAAACTAGTTTCATTTTGAAATATGTACTGAGTAAGGAAAGCTTCTTAAAATATATCAGAAAAATGTTCACTATTTCTATATTTCGTAGTGATTAATGAAGCTCATGTTTATTGAGTCTTAGGTACGAGGAACTGTAATAAACATACCCTACAACCATAATCCTATTTAATCTTTACAACAAACTGTTATATTCTTGATGAGATCCCTTTCACACACTCACAGAAAATTAATGCAACCCATATTTGCCTAGTTTATAAACTGAAGAACTGGAATATGATGGTTTGTCTGACACCAAAGCTCTTTAAAAGGTGAGAATCTTCTGCCTTTCCAAATTTGTCTACTGAGTGTATATTCAGCCTGAATCCACTGTTCATGAAATCGATTCAATTATTTAATTCATTTATGTGTTTTGATATGATATTACCTGGAATGCCTCCTTTGCCTTTCACAGATACATCTTTCCAAATCTACTAACTTTTTTGAGAGTTATCAAAGTAACTAGATCACAGTATCTTTTGGATTTTAAACTCCTGTGGTTACCTTTTCATCAACCAAGCATGGTGGTCAGTCCTTTATACCTAAGTACTTGCATATAAACTACTAAAATAGGCATACAGTGTTAACCAAACCACCTGATAGTCTTGAAAGTAATTGGAAGAAAATTATGAGAAAAGAAGAAGGAAACAAAGCAAAAGCATAATATTATGATTTACTGAATGAAGCATGTGAGGTCAAGTATCATCGGTATGGCTTAAGTATCAATAATATTACTTGAGCACCTGGTAGACACTAAGTAATGTGAGGAATAGATGACAAAGTGGAGAAGACATAGTTCTTACTCTTGCTAAGCACAGTATAATATAAATAAAAGACACACACAACCAGAATAGATCAACCTAAACAAGGTTAAATGCTAAAATTATGTAGTGGGTAAGGAAACTTGTGAATTCCTTTGGCTATGTATGGCTCTCCAGAGCTGTTTACTTTCCAAGGCAGGTGAGAGTTCTTCCTATGGCTATACAATTTCTTAACCTAGCTATTTCATTATATCCTTCTCTTAGGCTATGATTTATTAATAACTACAGCCTATCCTTTAGGAAACTCTGACACCTGCATAAGCAACTAGACATTGCCTCATATTTATAGATGCATGCTTGAAAGTTTAGGTGTAGCACTATGAGAACTGGTTATTTTATCTTTTCAGTTAAGCAATTATATGTATCCTTACCTTTCAAAATATTATTTATTGGCTTCCTCAGATACAATGGTGTTCCAAAAGTCTATATATCATATAGTTGTATATCCTCTAACTATTCCTCTTTGATTTAGCTAAAGGCTGCCACATACTGTAATGTTACTTCAGGATAACAGGGTGCAGTTCTTTTCCATTACTAATGAAAGCAATTACTCAAATAGCGGCACAGTATCTTCATTCTACCTCTGTTCTGTTACCCAAATTAGAGTTCCAGTTTTATGAGAAAATGCCAGCCTCAAAAATTGCTAGCTTATTGTAGTTAAAACTGTTTGATTATACCATAATTGTGATTTATGTATTTTTATGAATTTCAGTTATTTTAAGACTGCAAGAATATGGTTCATATGTTTTGAAGGAGGAATCAAGCTGTAAATTCTTTGAAGAACTCTAAGAGTTAGGGATATTTCTCACTCTTAGCCTCCAGCACTGCTTCTCTCACATAATTTTGGTTGTCAAATAATATATTTTTAGACTTTTGTTTTCACCAGGCATCCCTATTCTTAGGACATTGCCATGTTGAAGATATTGTCTTTCATTCAGAACCTGAATGAATACGTACTTCTCTGATTCCAAGTAGTTTTGTCCTCCTTATGTGTGCTTCTTCCATTGTAGACTCATAAATTGCAACTGATCACTTTTAACATTATTTCTTTCAATTCTCTCTCCAACAGTGACTCCTTGACAGAAGTGACCATGTCTGTGCCATTACTTTGTACAATTGGATGAATGAATGAAGCTTTTTAATAATTTCTCAACACTACTAGTTGTCATTGGAATCTCATATATCACATTTTATCCATCCTCCTCATCCTTTTCCTATGTTGAACGTCTTTTAACATATTTCTCTTTCTAGCTTTCTTCTCCCTCAATTCCTACCTTCTTTCCCATCTAATTTTCCATTTTATTCTTTGGTTAAAACTTTCATCTTTCTTTTTCTTTTTCTTTTTCCCTTAATATGCTAACAACCCTGCTAATTTATAAGCCTTAAAATCCTTTATGGCACATATGGATAAATGTATCCATGTGACTACAGCTCAGTTCTCTGATTTTATATGTCAACTACTCTTTAGGCTACCCTGTAATCTCTCATGTTGGTTCAAGCTAAGTAACTGAAATATTAGTTGCTTTCAAACTAATAACTAGGTTTCAGGCCCTTTGTGGAATTTTTGCTTAGGAAGTAAAACTTCCTCTTTATAATTCAACCCTTGGCATTAGTCATGCTCCAAAACAGAAGGATCAGTGAGAACCATAATATTGCTACTCAAATACTCCTTAGCATCACGTTCAAATTCTTGCTGAAAACTCCTACCTGTCAATTGATATAGCCTTGTATATCGGCAACAATCTGGGTTCAATAAACTCCTTTATCTGGAGATTTGGACAAACTGGTGACACTCCTTGAAAGCAATCTATGGAAGAAGGTATAATAGAAGCCCATTCTCAGCTTCTTCCACTTTCCTGTAAAGTGTTCTGAGTTCTGTTACCATAACCCAGAGGTCCTCTCACTTTATAATAACATATAATAATTAGAGATACTTTAAGTTTTATGTTTATTTCAATAAAAATGATTGATCTGCCTTAGAATACATTTCTGATCAAAGCTGGAATGAACAAAAACAATAAATCTCTCAATTTTGTAGGAGTTGAATGTGTATGGAGGGTAGGGAGGGGTCAAGTAAAGTCATGTTCACAGCATGAAGTTAGAAAACTATAGTTCTTATTAGGATATACTATATCCTGGTCAAGAGAAACACAGTTATTTACTAATTTAAAGTTATTGTTGTTTATTCAGTAATGATTAAAATTTATTTTCCGATGGTGATTCCTCACGTTGGAGCTGTAACAAAAAGAGAAGATTTTTTAAAAATTATTGAATATTATAAATAAAATGTTTTTGCAAACTGCTTACTAGTATTCTTCATTACAATGGAATAGAATATACATTAAATGATGTAAGTAAGTTTTATTGTAAATTTTATTGAATAACAATGGTAAACACTGTAACTACATGATCTGGCTTCTAGTTTACACCATATCATGGCTGTATGCTTATGTGTAATAATCATTACCTTCATATAAGTTTATTATAAACATCATTGCTTTTGAATCACTTACCAAACTGCATGTTATAACTATATCATTTCTACATCAACTTTCCAAGTGTTTTTCTTAGTTTGTTCTTGTTTCTACTTTGTAAAATTTAACTGGTAAATTATAAAAGATATAGTCAATATCTGGACCCACATCTGATTTATCAATGCTACTACCATAGGAAAAGGGTAAATGCATTACCATAGTCTAAACATTATATTAAAGTGACATGATGAGACTGAACACAGCACTGCTGAAGGGAGAGGAAAATTTCATATTTATATCTACTTTCTTCAAGGAAATTTAAGCAAAAAATGAACAAATATGGAGAAAGGACATGTTAAAATTTGGAATAGACCATTTTCTAACTAAGATTTTTAAAATCTCCTTAACCTTGTGATAAAAGCACTGGCACCGTTCAGCTCTTTGTTAACTAATCCTAACTGCTTATTCTCTGAATGTTGCCATATATGACAATTTACTTTTATTTTTTTCCTCATTTTTTTTGAACATACACTTTCATTAAAGTATAGTAGGCATACAATATTGGTTTCAGGTGTATAACATGGTGGTTTGAAATTTATATACATTATGAAATGATCCCCACAATAACTCTAGTAACCATCTGTCTCTACTCAAAGTTATTACAATATTGTTGACTATACACCTTATGCTGTATATTACATCCCCATGACTTATTTCTTGTATAAGGAGTGGAGGTTTGTACCTCTTAATCTCTTTCACCTATTTCATCCATTCTTCCAACCCGCTCCCATCTGACAACCACCACTATGTTCCCTGTATCTATAAACCTGTTTTGTTTTGTTTGTTCATTTTTTCTGTGTTTTAGATTCCACATATAAGTGAAATTGTACAGAATTTGTCTTTCTCTATCTGACTTACTTCCCTTACTATAACTTACTTCCCTTCCATATTGTTACAAATGGTATTATTTCATTTTTATGGCTGAGTAATATTCCATTATGTACAAATACCACATCTTCATTATCCATTCATCTGCTGATGGACCTTTGGGTTTCTTCCATGCCTTGGCCTATTGTAAATAGCACTGCAATGAACATAGGGATGCATATATCTCTTTGAATTAGTGTTTTCATTTTCTTCATATAGATACCCAGAAGTGGAATTGCTGGATTAGTATCATAGTTATATTTTTAATTTTTTGAGGCACCTCTACCATTTTCCATAGTGATTGCACAAACACAGATTCCCATCAATCATGTACAAGCATTCCTTTTTCTCCACAACCTGGCTAACACTTGCTATTTGATGTTACTTTGATGACATTCTGACAAGTGAGAGGTATTATCTCATTGTGGTATTGATTTGCATTTCCCTGATAATTAGTGATATTGAGTCCCTTTTAATGAGTCTGTTGGTCATCTCTATGTCTTTTTTGGAAAAATGTCTTTTCAGATCCTTGGCTCATTTTTTAATCTGATTGCTTTTTTTTTGATATTGAGTTGCTTGAGATTTTTTACATATTTTGGATATTAAGACTTTTTCAGATATATCATTTACAAATATATTTTCCCATTAAGTATGTTGCTTTTTTCTTTTGGTTGATGGTTTCCTTTACTGTGCAAAAGCGTTTTAGTGTTTGTAGTCCCATTTATTTTTGTTGTCATTGTTGTTTTTTTTGTTGCCCTTGCCTGAGGAGGCAGATCCAATAAGATATTGCCTAGACCAATATCAAGGGTTTATTGTCTATGTTTTCTTCTAGGAGTTTCATGGTTTCAGGTCTTACATTTAAGTTTTTAATCCATTCTGAATTTATTTCTGTATATGATATAAGAAAGTGGTCCAGTTTCATATTTTTACATGTATCTGTCCAGGTTTTCCATCACTGTTAGTTGAAGAGACTGTCTTTTCCCTACTTTATAATCTTGTCTCCTTATTCATTGATTGACTATATAAGCATGAGTTTATTTCTGGTTCTCTATTCTGTTCCATTGATCTATGTGTCTGTTTTTGTCCCAGCAGCGTATTGTTTTGATTATTAAAACATTGTAGTATAGTTTAAAATCAAGGAGTGTGACACCTACAGTTATGTTATTCTTTCTTAAAACTGCGTTGGCTCTTCAGGGTCTTTTGTGTATCCATTCAAATTTTAGAAGTATTTCCTCTAGTTCTGTGAAAAATATCATTGGTATGCTGATATGGATTGAATTGGACCTGTATATTGCTTTGGGTAACATAGACATTTTAACAATATTAATTCTTCCAATATATGAGCACTGTATATATTTAAATTTATTTGTGTTTTCTTCAATTTCTTTCATCAACATCTTACAGTGTTCAGAGTAGATGCCTTTCACCTTCTTGGTTAAATTTATTCCTAGGTATTTTATTCATTTTTGCTGCAATTGTAAATGGGATTATTTTCTTCATTTAACTTTCTGATAGTTTGTAATTAGTGTATAGAAATTCAATAGATTTCTGTATCATATTCTGAAATTACTGAATTTATTTACTAGTTCTAATACTTTTTGATGGAATCTTTATGGTTTGCTATATATGCTGTCACGTCATCTGAGAATAGAGATAGTTTTACTTCTTCCTTTCCAATTTGGATAGCTTTTGTTTCTATTTCTTTTCTGAATGCTGTGGCTATGTCTTCCAGTACTATGTAAATAAAAGTGGAGAGCATGGGCATCCTTGCCTTGCTCCTGATCTTAGAGGAAAAGCTTTCAGCATTTCTCCATAGAGGATAATGATAGCTGTGTGTTTGTCATATATGATCTTTATTAGTGGAAGTGTATTCCCTCTATGCCCACTTAGTTGAGAGTTTTAATCATAAATAAATGTTGGATTTTGTCAAATGCTATTTCTGCATCTATTGAGATGATTATATGATTTTTACCTTTCCTCTTGTTAATATGGTGTATTATGTTGATTAATGTGTGAATATTGAAACATTCTTACATCCCTGGGATAAATCCCATTTGATCATGGTGTATGATCCTGTTAATATATTGCTGAATTTAGTTTACTAGTATTTTGTTAAGAATTTTCATGTATATGTTCATTAGGGATATTGGCCTATAATTTTTTTTTTTTTTTTTCTTTTTTGGTCTTGATCCACTTTTGGTGTCAGAGTAGTGCTGGCCTTGTAGAACAAATTTGGGAGTAATCTTCTTCAATTTTTTCAGAATAGTTTTAGGAAGGTAGGTATTATCTCTTCTTTAAATGTTTGGTAGAATTCACCTGTGAAGCCATCTGGCCCTGACTTTTATTTGTTGGGATTTCTTTTTTTTTATTACTGATTCAATTTCACTACTAGTAATCAGCCTGTTCAGATTTTCTATTCATTTCTGATTCAGTCTTGCAAGATTTTTTCTAGGAATTTATCCACTTTTCTAAACTGTCCAATTTTTTGCAGTATAATTGTTCATAGTAATCTTTTATGATCCTTTGTATTATATTTCTGTGCTATTGGTTGTAGCTTCTCCACTTTCATTCTTGATTTTATATTTTGGACCCTCTCTAATTTTCTTGAGTCTAGCTAAAAGTTTATCAATTTGTTTATCTTTTCAAAGAACCGGCTCTTAATTTTATTGATCTTTTCTCCTTTATTTATTCTTTATTTGTTTCCTCTATGAGCTTTATTATTTCTTTCTTTTACTAACTTTGGGATTTGTTTTTCTTTTCTAGTTCCTGTAGATGTAATGTTAAATTGTTTATTTGAGATGTTTATTATTTCCTGAGGTAGACCTGTATTGCTATAAGCTTTCCCCTTAGAATTGTTTTTGCTACACCTCATAGATTTTGTAATGCTGTGTTTCTGTTTTCATTTGTCTTGAGGTAATTTTTATTTCTTCTTTGATTTTTTTGTTGACACATTGGCTGTTTAACAGCATGTGGTTTAGCCTCCACATGTTTGGGTTTATTCCATTTTTCTTCTTGTAATTGATTTCTAGTTTCATACCACTGTGGTTAGTAAAGATGTTCAATATAATTTTGATCTTCTTAAATTTATTGAGAATTGTTTTATTTATTAGCATGTGATCTATCTTGGAGAATGTTCCATGTACATTTGAAAAGAATGTGTATTCTACTGTTTTTGAATGTATCGTTTGTATGTATCTATTAAGTTCATTTGGCATAATGTATTGTTTAAGGCCAATGCTTTCTTATTGATTTTCTGTTTGGATGATCTGTTCATAGATGTAAATTGGGCATTAAAGTCCCCTTCTCTAATGTGTCACTGTTTAGTTTTCTTTTTATGTCCATTAAAATTTGCTTTATATATTTAGATGCTCCTAAGTGTTATATCCTCTTCTTGCCTTAATTCTTTCATCATTATGTAATGTCCTTCTTTGTTTCTTGTAGTTTTTGTTTTAAAGTTTATCTTATATAAGTATTGATACTCCATTTTAAAAAAAATTTCCATTTGTGTAGAATATCTTTTTCCTTTGTATCACATTTAGTTGTCAGTTGACTTTTAGAATTTGCTGTCATGTAGGAAAAAAAATGTTGTTTAAATTGTAGCTGGAGATTTGAATAAGAAACCCCTAAAAAAGTAATAGTTAGATGAATTTTAAAAATATATATAAAGGATATATCCAGGAGAATGAAAGGTTTTCTAAGATTCCCTAATAAAGGGAGTCACATACATGAATGCTTAGAGGTAAAGTACATTAGGATTAAAATTAGAAATGAGACTAAATAGGCAGAGTTAGATTATAAAAAACATATTTAGAACTATATTTAAGGAGATTAGATTTTATCTTGAAGATAATTTTAGTATTTTAACCTGAAATTTATTGAAATATTTTAAGCAAAAAAAAAAAAAAAAAAGACATGCTTATATTTCCTTTTTTTTTTTTTTTTTTTTTGTGGTACACGGGCCTCTTACTGTTGCGGCCTCTCCCATTGCGGAGCACAGGCTCTGGACGCGCAGGCTCAGCGGCCACGGCTCACGGGCCCAGCCACTCCGCGGCACGAACCCGCGTCCCCCGCATTGGCAGGCGGACCCTCAACCACCGCGCCACCGGGGAAGCCCTATATTTCCCTTTTAGATGAGGTCTTCTGTCAGGACAATGCAAAGGGGAATAGACTGATAGGGCAAGCAGGTGGCTTTCACAATGTGGAAGGTGAAAATGGACAAACTTTTATACCAAGATACTCGGAATGAAAGCAGGGGGAGATATCTAAAGTGTGGGTTGTGGGAAACCTGGATGAAAATAAGAATTTGTGGAGAATATTTTCCAAAAGATAAATTGAACAACAAATTTTCTAGTTGCTATGCACTGGGCAAAAAAAAAAAAAAAAAAAAAAAAAGAGTAGATGGGTTTGAAGAGAAAAAGAGATACTATGAATTCAGCTTGGGAAATTTCAGGATTTCTAACTGTAATTATGTTACTGTAAGCTAATTCTCTACTTAAACGTTAATTATACAAGTACCATATGTTTATAAAATGCTTCCTGCGGCTGCCTCTTAATGTTTGGGTAATATTGTATTTCTCTGCTGGTCTAGTGAAAGGTTTCCTTTTAATTCTTTTGTGGAAAGGGAACAACATCTAGGCAAACTGCTCCCTGAAAGGGTTGCCATTACTGCTCAGAAATGCTTGGTTATATTATAATATTTTAAGTTTCTCTGTGATATAGTAGGTAAAAGCACACATTCTGGATTTAGATTGATTTAGTTCATAATCCCAATTTTTAGATCTAGAAGCTGTGTGGACTATGCCAAGTCTTACATTTTCTTTTCCTCAGTTTACTCACCCACTAAATAAATAAAGAAAATGAAAGAAATAGTAATAGTTCCTACCTTATAAATTGTGTTATGTGTAAAGTGAGCTCTCAACAAACGTTAGGTATTATAAATTTCACCATCTGTAACTAAAACCTCCACTAATTCTTTTCCTTGGATTTTGGAATTAGGTATCAATCCCCAATATATATAGTTACACACTCATAGATAAATTAAGAACTTCTAATTAGCTTGCTAAAATTATAAGATTATGTAAAATCAGTTGTTGAATTTTGAGATTAAGTCTTCCAGTATGATTCTGAAGTAAAGATAAGGAATCAAAAAATAAAGGATGAGTGCTGAAAAAGTGAATCTCTTTTACCCATGGGGATGGTTACAAGTTCAGGATTTTAAAAGTTTAGATATCTTGCTGAGATAAATTTAGAGAATAAATTAGTAAGTGGAGATTTCATAGATTGTTACTTGCTGCTGGAAATCAACCCTTAAGGTAAGACCATTAATTCTGGAAACTCACAGTGCCAGGCATTAGAATCTGACTTTGATTTCATTGGTCTAAAGTGTGACCTGGGCAGTGAGATTTTTTTTTAAGCTTAATCATTAGAATTTTAATTTGTTCCCCTTTCTCAACTAACTGTGCAACTCTTTGATTGTCAGATCTCTAAAATAGGTAGTTGAATTTAATCTTTTTTTGTGGGTGACAAGGAGGGGCATTGAGATTTTTTAACGTCCTTGAATATATGAATGACAGCCAGCTTTGAGAACCATTGCTCTAAAGTGATTATTTCACATCCTCCCAATCTGAATTCCTGCTATAGAGTTTCCCAATCAGCTGTAAACACAGAGGATATTGGACTTCACTCAATTTTTTATTATTAATATTATACATTTTCTAAATAACAGCAGCAAATATAAATCCTAGACCATGACAAATTTTTATTGTCCTTTACTCAAATTGGTACAGAGGGTTGGAAAACAATAGGAAAGATCTAAGATAGTCTAATCTGCTACTTTAATTAAAGTCAAGTTTCTAAATCATTGAAATAAGTTCCAAAAGAAAAAAAAAAGTAGCACTTTTATTTATTATATACTATATATTAATGCTGTTTATATTTTATACGTTCTTCCCAAGTCACACTAACATTGTTGAGAATTTTCTTTTTTTTTAACAACTATTCTTGCTCTCATTTTCCATACATAGGGTTTCAGCTTTTGTATATGAATCAGTCTTTAATTCATGAGTGCTAGATAGAATAAAGCATTTACCTCAGGTGGATCTGAAAATTACATTAAACAGATGAGAGAAAATGTAGTATTTTACATCGAATAAATATTTTATGTCATTTATCAAAGCATTTTAAATAGCTGGAAATAATAATGTGTAATATTGTAGTTTGTAAATATGTGTGTATATTGGTCTATGGAATTGTGGAGATAGAATAATGTATGTTTCATTTATTTAACACATTTTACTGAGAATCAGCTGTAGATAAAAATCTGTCTCAGGCACTGAGGGAAAACAGGAAAAGTTATGACAAACTGCCTAACCACTTATAATCCATGTAAGAAGATTGTGTACCCCAAAGAACATCTCAATTATTGATTACCTACTTTTTATTTATTCACTACTTTATACATTTTAGTTATTTTATACACTTTAGTTATTTTATACATTGGTTGTCATACTTTAGTTCAAAACAGTTTAACGTATCTGTTGTAGGCAAATTAATGACCCCACAGAGTTATTCACATTCTTATATCCAGGAACTATGAATACATTGTGTTAAAAGGAAAAGGTTGCAGATGGAATTAAGGTTGGTAATCAGCTGACCTTGAGATGGGGAAATTAAATTGGATTATCCAGTGAGTCTAATGTAGTGTAATCATGAGAACCCTTGTAATGTGAATTACATTACAAGGGAGGGACGCAGGAGAGTCAAAGTCAGAGTGAGGTCTCTTTCTGACCATCGATGGCTCTGAAATTGGAAGGGAGGTATTTGCAAAGAGTGAGGGCAGGAGCAGCCTTTCAAATCTGGATAAAACACAAAAATGGATTCTTTCCACAGCTTTCAGAAAGGAACACTGCACTTCTAACACCTTGATATTACCTCAGGGAGACCCATTCTGACCTGCAGAATGGTAAGATAATAAATATGTGCTGTTTTAAGCAACCCCGTTTGTGTTAGTTATAGCAACAATAGGAAATTAATAAGTAGTTTGGAGTATTTTAAGAAATATACTTAGATTTTAAAAATTGGAAGTATGTAGCAAATATGGAGTAGAGGGAAATTTAAAAGTAATATGGTGCCAGGAATAAGGTTAATACAGTACTGAAAACCTAAAAATTCTAGAAATCAGCACAAAGAAGGAAATATGTTCAGCTACAAAATTAAAAGGCCTATATGGAAAAAACATAAGAATAATTCAAAGTAGACATATATCTTATAAATCTATCATAAACAAATGTTTTCCCACACTGTGTTTGGTGGAATGCCAGTACCATTAGGTGCTTTGTACAACATGAGTTCTGCAATCAATGCTGCATTCCATCTAACATGACTTGTAGAAATGTTGATAAGATTTTTAATAGTATATTTATATCAGGATTTCCAAAAATTATTAGACATTTGCTATTAACATTTATTATTTCATAGAATTAGTGTTAAGTCACAAATTATATTTTAGGAAATGTGATAGAGATAACTAGTGCTCTGGTTACTCAGAATAAGGATGATTTCCTGATGCCATCAGAGAAGTCTTCATCTTCATCACATGAACATGATGGAGGTGCTGGGGTCTGAGAGATGAGGAGCAGGATGGACTTTAAAAACTGGATCAATGTGAGCAGGAATGTCAAAGTGGAAAAATGCAATGTGTGTCACAGTGATACTAGGTAGACTTGATTAGGGGAATCAAGAGAGATATAGAAGTATGTGAGTTGGAAAGAAAGTGTGCGACCACCTCTGTAGGGAACCTGAATACAAAGATAAGGAGTCTGGAAATTATTCTATTGATACAGGGGTTGGGAACTTGATGATGTTCAAGCAGGGTAGTAAATTGCCCAAATCTTTGCCTTAAAAAGATTAGCCTGGCATTTTTATGCAGGATGATGGTTTAGAATTGAGAGAATCTGCAGGGTGGGGGCACATTCTGAACAACCCATTCAAGGTATGAAATAATAAGACTTTTGACTATGATAGAGACAGAGGAAATAAGTAGCAAATCTGAGAGATATAGAAGAATAAAATAATCAACAGACATTTTCAGTTAAGTAGATGAAACCACTATTTGGGGAAAATTTGGCAATATAACTAAGCTGTATGTGCATGGATACTCTATCACCTAGAAATAGCATTTATACTATCCTTTTGCACAGCTCCACAAAATGATCCACAATTTTTTATTATTTCATCTAATCAGTATACTTATTCAATGGTTTGTTCATGTAACAAGTACTTCTCGAATTCATTGTGTCCCATTTACTATGATGAGCCTGGGGATACAAGAAACATGATTAAATGTGCATTGTACGTATGACCATTATTTATTTTCTTTTGTAAAGGAACTTGTCAGTTATTCAGTCTGACAACATATTTTGATTTAAGAAGACAGTAACTTTGTGGGGGGTAGGACAAAGGTTGCAAAATCTGTAACTCTCTGTAGCTTTATTTGCTTTTTCATTTTTACCTTCAATCAGTTTAGTTTTTAAGATAATAATCCTGAATATGTGCTACTTGCCATGGATGTGTAGATTATAATGGTTGTGTGTGTGTGTGTGTTGTGTAAATGTGTGTTGCATGCGTATTGCTTCTGTTAAGCTTGTGTGTTGTGTGAGTGTTATATGTGTGAGAGTGAGTGTATGAACCTGTGTGTGGATAACTTGGAGATGGAGGTCTGTATTGTTCGACTGATGTGCTTGTTATGAGCCTCCAAGACTTTGCTAATGACATGGATCAGTGAAACAGGCCCTTTTTTTTTGTTTGCAGGTTAATAGTTGTCATACGGCTCCTCTTCCCCTACAAGGATTGCTTTCCCAAATAAATGCATAGTAATGAAAAGGAGAATATTCAACATTAATAAATCATCTTTATAGCAGAAATTTTGTGGCTTTTGTATTCTTCATTCCCGAGGTATAGAAATATGATTAACATTTCCAACTGAAACAGCATGCAGTGTTAGGACTGTTTAGATTACTAGCTTCTGAAAAATCTTATAGAAAACACATTGAAAGACACTGCGATACCACTTTTCCATGATATTTATAGTTCTCTAACAAAATATACAATCTAAATGTCACTGATGGAAAATCTATAATGTCATTATAATATTTTACATTTCTAAATACTCAATTTTTTATATTTTAAATACTATTTTTTAGAGTAGTTTTAGGTTCAAAGCAAAACTGAGAAGATACAGAGTTTTCCCAAACACTCTAAACACATGTAGCCTCTCCCATTATCAACATTCCCCACCAGAGTGGTACACTTGTTACAATTAATGAACTTACACTGACACAGCATAATCACCCAAAGTCCAGCGTTCATATTAGGGTTCACACTTTGTGTAGTATTTTCTCTGGGTTTAGACAAATGTATAGTGACATGAATCTATCATTATAGTCTCACACAAAGTATTTTCATTGCCTTAAAAATCCTCTGTGCTCCACTTATTCTTACTTTCCCCCACCTCAGCCTCTGGAAACTACTGAATTTTTTGTTATCTCTATAGATTTGCCTTTTCCAACGTGTCATATAGTAGAAGTCATACACTATGTAACTTTTTCAGATTGGTTTCTTTCCCTTAGTGATATGCATTCAAGTTTCCTCCATATCTTTTCATGGCTTGATAGCTCTTTATTTTTAGTGCTGAATAATATTCCACTGTCTGATGGATCACAGTTTACTTATGCATTCACCTACTGAAGGGCATCTCAGTTGCTTCTAAGTTTGGGCAAGTATGACTAAGCTGTTATAAACATCCATATGCAGGTATTTGTGTGGACATAAGTTTTGAACTCTTCTGAGTAAATGCCAAGACATGCAATTGGTGGATCTTATGGTAAGAGTATATTTAGTTTTGTAAAAATTGCCTTCCAAATTGTCTTCAAAAAGTGACTATATCATTTTGCATTCCCACCAGCAATGAATGAGAGTTCCTGTTGCTCCACATCCTCTCCCTCATTTGGTGTGTCAGGGTTCCAAAATTTGTCCATTCTGTTAGATGTGTAGTGGTATCTCATTGCTGTTTTCATGAGAATTTCCCTAAGGATATATAATGTGAAACATCTTTTCATATGTTTATTTGCCATCTGTTTATCTTTGGTGAGGAGTCAGTTAAGCACTATGGCTCATTTTTAAATTGTGTTTTCTTATTCTTGAGTTTTTTGAGTTCTTTGTCTATTTTGAGTAACATTTCCTTATCAGATGGGTCTTTTACAAACATTTTTTCCCAGTCTGTGGCTTGTCTTCTTATTCTCTTGATGTCTTTTGCAGAGTACAAATTTCTAATTTTAAGGAAATCCAACTTATCAAATTTTTCTTTCATGGATCATGACTTTGGTACTGTATCTAAAAAGTCATTTCCAAGGTCATCTAGGTTTTCACCGATGTTATCTCTTGGAGCTTTACAGTTCTGAGTTTACATTTTGGTCTATCATCCATTTTGAGTTAATTAGTTAATTATTGTGTAAAGTATATGATCTATGTCTAGATTCATTTTTTTTGAATCTGAGTGTCCAGTTATTTCAGTACCATTTGTTGAAAAGACTATCTTTGCTCCATTGTATTACCTTTATTCTTTTGTCAAATATCAGTTGACTATATTTATGTGGCTCTATTTCCAGGTTCTGTATTCTGTACCATTGATCTATTTGTCTATTCTTTAGCCAATAATGCACTCTCTTGCTTACTGTTGGTTTATTAAATTTTCATAATAATTTTTCACCCCATGATCAGGACATATGTTCCTATCAATTAATTCCTACAGGAGGGTAAGTGAGGAATATTGTATAAAGTCACCTAGAGAAAGAGTCAAATTCTACAATTAGTAATGCAATGAACCACCTCTTTATGTTCAAGCTCTCAATTAAAGAGGTTTTTCAGGTCTGGGTATACCATGGAATGTGTGTATGTATGTGCTTCTGTGGGTGTTTGTGCATGTGTGTGACTTGGGCTCCAGTACATCATTTATAGGTTGCTAAATCATTCTGTTCATCTTTGTCAAGGCTACACCGATACTACTTGATCAATGTGGATGTGTTTTCCTTTATTATAATTGGCTTGAATTTTGGGATCATTAAAATTCAGGGAAGCATTGTTTCTTTGTTTATAATTCGATCAAGCATGATATTTGTTTATACCTGTTAAAATAGAGGACAATTTTGGAAATTTATTTTCAGTATTTTTCCACCTAAAATATGGATGAATATTAAATCTAAAATACAATTGTAATTGGTATTTACTAAGTATTATTTAAATTTAAGATTATTATAACTTTTTGTTTTAAATTTATTAACATTTAATATTTCTTCACTTATTATATCAATATTATTTGCAGTGAAAAACAAATTCAAAAAGGGCTATCAACTTATTTTTCATGCCTGTCATAGCTGGTTCAGTCTCATTTCTATCCCATTAATCTACCAAATATAGATTCTGTCCCAGATCCAGGGTGGGACTTTGGTAACAGTATTCAAAGAACTATCAAAGAAACATAATTGATTCTCATTTCTTGCTAGGCTGGCAAACTAATGCAAATTGTTGTTTCTCTTATCCAAAGTCAAAACTAGAATGCAAGGGAAACTGATTTTTTTTTAAAGAATCAATTTTATTGTGATCAAATTTCCATCTAATAAAATGCAAACTTTTTTTTCATGTTCTCAAACATTTTAAATTTTTTAAAATGGTATTTTTTATTGAATATATTTGAAATATAACTGTGTAAATTTAAGCTGTACAACATGTTGCTTTGATACATTTATGTAGCATAATACAATTGCCTTGTAGGGATATTTGTCACATTACATGATTTTAGTAAAATATTGTAGTCTATTTAATCATACTTTGAAAATTCAAACATTTAAATGTACAGTTTGATAATTTTATAAACAAATACATACATCATTACTACTCTAATCATGTTATGCAAAATTCCCTCATGGTCCTTTGCAGGCAGTCTACACACCACTCCTTACCCATGCCCCAGGATTTCTATCACTATGGATTTGTTTTGACTGTTGTAGGTCTTCAATACAGGAAATCACAACGTATTTATATTTTTGTCTGGCTTCTTTCACTCAGCATATTGTTTTAGGGATTCACCCATGGTTAGGTATTTATCAGCAGTTTGTTCTTTTATTTGGGTGAATAGTATACTCCTTGAATTAAGATAATAAAATGTATTTATCAATAAACTAGTTGATGGATGTTATTTTGTTTTCAATTTTTAATTCACAAATAAAGCTTCTATGAGCATTCCTAGTGTTGACATGTATTTTTCAGTTTTATGTAAATACCCGGGAATGAAACTGCTAGGCTATATTTTAAATGCATACTTAAATCTATAAGAAATGGCTAAATTATCTTCAGAAGTGGTTGTTTCATTTTACAATACCACCAATTGCTTCACATCTTCACCAACACTTGGTATTGTCAGTCTTACTTTTTAATCCATTCTAGTGGGTGTGAGATAGTATCTCATTGTTATTTTTTAATGACACTCCCTGCTGACCAGAGGTCCCCAACCCCCGGACCGAAGACCAGTAGCGGTCTGCCACCTGTTAGGAACTGGGCCGCACAGCAGGAGTTGAGTGGCAGGAGAGCAAGTGAAGCTTCATCTGCCACTCCTCATCGCTCCCATTACAGCCTGAACCATCCCCCAACTCCCCCACCATACATGGAAAAATTGTCTTCCACGAAACCAGTCCCTGGTGACAAAAATGTTGGGGACTGCTGTTTATGACTAATGATGTTGATTGTCTTCATGGGTATGCTGGTGATTTGTATATCTTTTTTTGTGAGATATCGGTTCATGGCTTTCTCTTGATTCTTTCATCTTGAGTTGATTTGTGTCTGTCCTTAGACCAATAGAAGAGCTTCTCAGTGTTTGCATAATTACTAACTGCATTATTTAAACAAATGCATACATATATGTTTATATGGCACATGCATGTACATGGTTACATATATTTAAATATACATATATATGGCATGGGACTAACATGCTTACATATGATGATATGATTTAAAAATGATTGATCAAAGTTAAACAAATTTGCTTACTGCAGAAATTATCCTTGTTTGTAATACACTAATTGGGTTGTGAAATTGAGATGGGTATATAATTTATGATCTCCAACTTGTTTTAAAGTAGTAATTTTTTCAAGTATTCATCTTCATATGTGGTTCATAATCTGAGCAAAACTAAAGATTCAATATAATTAAACAAAACAACTTGTTTCTTTTGGTACAGTCTACATCCTCATAAACTGTAAAACCTTGGAAAGGAAGGCACTTAGGAGAACATGCAATCAAATTTCCTCATTTAACTGCTGAGGTCACTGAGACTGGGATACAATAAGAATTGCCCCAAATCACACAGTGATAGCAGAACCAAAAGTGTAAGTAATTTTGTAATGTTTACTGGTAAGTTCTATAATCAATGCATTAGTGCTTTGTTATTAAACATCTTTTGTAATTTTATTAATCATGTATATTAACTTCTACCCCTGATCAAAATTTTCCAGATGGCAAGAATGGGGTCATTTACTTTTTTTTATATTGCCACAGAATTGAATTAATCCCAGGTACAGAGAATGAACTTAATAAAAACTTGTGCATTGATTGTTGGAGGCATGTGAGAACAAGCCTGGTGACATTTTTAGAGTGTTCAGTAGCAGTTGCAGTGCCTGTAGCAGAGGAATGCTCTTGTAGGAAGTCCCACCGCCAATCTGAGGCTATTTCCTTATTAGAGTCGGCTTCACTGGTATCAAAATCGTGTCGTGGGCTTCCCTGGTGGCGCAGTGGTTGAGAGTCCGCCTGCCGATGCAGGAGACACGGGTTCGTGCCCCGGTCCGGGAAGATCCCACATGCCGCGGAGCAACTGGGCCCGTGAGCCATGGCCGCTGCGCCTGCGCGTCCGGAGCCTGCGCTCCGCAATGGGAGAGGCCACGGCGGTGAGAGGCCCGCGTACCGAAAAAAAAAAAAAAAAAAAAAATCGTGTCGTATTCAATTCTCTCATGCTCTTGTTTAGTGACAACTCTACTTAATTTCTAAGAGTGTGATTCCTTCTGCCAATTTTTGAAATATGTTTTCAGCCATTCATCTTCCAAAGTGCACTCAGATATTGACTCAGGGATTTCCAGTAGCTTCTGTTCTCACAAAGAAAACCTCATCTAGAGAAGAGTAAATGAATACAAAGTTGTATCTCTTGTGATATCCTCTAATGATCTGCTGGACCATGTACTGCAAGTGGAAACGTGTATAACTTATTTGAAGAGGAAACATTTTGTATTCCAATTATTTATTTGTCTTTGTATTCTGTGTAAGATTGAATTTTCTCATTTTCATTTGCCATTGTCTTTGACATCTTCATCACCTTCATCATTCACAGTCCTAATTCTGGTAAGTCAAAAATGGTGAAGTACATGAAAGATGAGCTGATTTTTATTTTACTCACACTTTTATTATATATGCATTTATGGCTTGTATTTGTTCTGAATTGTTATCTCAGTAGCTGAAAGTTCCCAGGCTTCACCAGCCCATGGGTACAAATGGGGTCAATTTAATAAGATATCACTTTCTCATAAGCCCCTACCTATGGAAAGACAGTATCTCAGATTCACATTTAAGGTTTCTTTCCTGCTTGAAATGTCTGTGTTCATCTCAGAGTATGGCCCACCTGCTTTCTTTCATCAATCGCAGTTGCTTCTTATGTTACTGACTCCTGTTGATCATTCTATGCTCTTGTTTGATGCTTGCTCTGCCCAGCTGCACTGCCACACTGGTGCCACTGTGAAATAAAATTCATACTTTATGGCAAGACAAGAAATATTTAAACATAAAAATTCTTCTCTGCCCTTTGATCTCCTCTCTCCTTCCACTGTGCATTATGTATCTGCATTAGGCATTGACCAAACCTCTCCCATCAGTAGGAATACTTGTTCAACCAAAAAGAACATCATTCTCCCAGCATGAACAAGACAACTACCAGGAATTCCCTGGTGGGCCAGTGGTTAGACTCAGTGCTCTCACTGCCAGGGGCCCGGGTTCAGTCTTTGGTCAGGGAACTAAGATCCAGTAAGCTGCATTGCATGGGCAAAAACAAAAACAAAACAGAGAAACAAACAAAAAACAATGTTACCCTTAAAAGATAACATTATTTCTTGATATTGTAAGGGGTCACATGACCCACCATGATGCCGCTTAGATCTGGATTATGTAAATTGTCAATAATTCGTCTTTTGATGTACAGCTCTCTGTCTCAAAACATTTATATAAACTGTGTCTTGACTTCTAATGGGTGGAACAGTTCTCAGAGCTTTCTGAGATGCTCTTCCTGGATTAAAATCTTCAAATTTGGCTCAGAAAAGTTTTCCTATTCATTCTTAGATCGACAGATTAATTTTCCATTGACACGACCCTGCCCAGAGCTCTCCTCCAAACTTCACAATGGTTATCACTGTAGTTATGTCTAGCACTGTCACAACATGGGGTAGTATGGCAGTTGAAGCTATTGAAGACCATCATTTGCTGCTACTGCTTCTATAATCCCTATAGTGGAATTGTCTCTTCCACTCTACTAGGAGGTTATGACAAAGATTCTCTCCTTAGCCAAACTTTAGCAAGGTTTCTCTGAGCCCTCAACTCAACTAAGCTTCATACTGGGTGTCTTCTTCTGTCCTTGTAAAGTCTAGTTTTAGAAAGAATCCTTTTATATCACTTTAGAGAGAATCTTCCCAACCTTGATATCTAATTAAATTCCTCATCCCTCATCATTCGCCTGTTGATGTATGACCACCCTGATCTGCCTTCAACAATAATCTTAGTAGGTCAGTTTAGCAAGAATCCCCCTACTATTTATGCCTCCATCCAATGACCTGTTGGCTATAAATCCTTTTTCCTTGTTTTATTTGGAGTTGAGCTCAATTTCTCTTTCTTATTGTGATAGTCCTGTCACCTATCATAGTAGTCCTGAATAAAGCCTTCCTTAGCATTTTATCAAGTGTCAGAATTCTTTTTTTATTTAACAGTTAACACTCCCTGGTAGGTTTACTGTGGTGGTGGCATGTTAGCTTTTTTAAGTGACAGGGAAACCCAGTTGAATTCTGTGGTCCAGAAAAAAAACAGAAAGTGACCCAGAAAGTTCACCATGATCATAAGCATATTCTAAATTATTCATGGAGCAAGGATAGTTTTCCTAATATGTATCTCTTAATAACCTTATTAAAAGGTTATATTTATCAATACATATCTCCACTACTGAAACCAAACATCTACAAACTTCTAGAAATAATTTCCTCCCAGTTTAGATGAATCTCTAAGATGGAGCTCTGAAATTCCAAGACAGGGAAGATAATGAGAAATACATGTTCAGTGTTGAACAAAACTTCCCTACCAATGAATGCATGCACACAGGCAAACACACTCATATACATGATTCCCTAAAATCTAAAGCACGATTGCACATACACATTAAAATATACATGTTTATATATTCATATATGATTTTTATATATTTTTGTATGTATATACAATAGTCCTGTAGTCTTTCTGGAATCAGTGTTGGGTATAGTACATGGTATTTGCTTGCTTTACTGTACTCACTTTCATTTCATGAAGGGACTTACAAATAAATATTATTCAAAACAGTAAAGCATTTAAAATTACATTAAGGTAGAATCAGGTATTTGTGCAGTCTTAATAGAGCAGGAAAACAGCATGAAGTGAACAAAAGGGCTGCACAGCAGGAAATTTATGCTAGTAAAGAAGCAAGCAGGAAATTTATGCTAGTAAAGAAGCAATTCACACTTGTTAACTACTGTTAATAGAAAGACTCAACACCAAGTTTTCCATCTAAATACAATGCTAGTTCTTTTGGGGGGTGGTTCTTTCTTTTTAAAAAAATTTGGCATCTTAAACTTTTTTTGCAAACATAATTCATGAATTAAATGAGTCAGTCTATGGAATAATATAAAAAGATGTTTAGACAAGGAAAATGTGACAAGAAGAAATGCAAAGATGTAAAACAGTAAACAAAATATACCATTATATTCCAAAAATAATTAAGACTAAAAGAAAAAAAAAAAAAGGATCAAATTAGCTTAGACCCCCCTACCCCTGTAAGAAAAGTGCAGAACCATCCATAATTTACTGGTTATAGGTCATTATAATGAAATACAGGAGATATTATCTTGCCTTGTTATAATAGAATTTATCATTACTGAGTCAATGGCTAGTAAGACATACCCAGTCCTCAGCAGCCAGAGAAGCACACGTAGCTAAAAATAACACTCTCAATGCTTATTTAACAAGTGAAAAAAAGTCCTGGAACTCAACAGGGTTAATGTTTGTCCTAATGATATTTCATCTGAAATGTTTAACCAAAATTCTTTATGGAAGATTGCATGGTGAAACTGCAAGAAAGGGAGCCCAAAGCTTCTGACTCTGAGCATTACCCACCTCATGTGCCTCTTTAGTACTTTCATTGGGATATTTAGTTTTCTTTGAAGTATTACTTGGTCCAGATATTTCCATGAACGTTTAAAACTGAACATTGTTCACAAAGACCAAAAAGTTCGAAGAGCAAAGTAGAATGGAACTATGAAGACATAAGAGGTGAGGCTAAGAGTGCAGAATCAAATTGTTGAAAGATAAAGTGAGGCATATTAAAGTTTTTAAGAGTTTATTTGATCATTTATTGATTTGAATTAGGCAACACTAATCCAGAAGTGGTTAGGAGTGCTCTACCAACGGAGCTCAGGGAGAAGCTGAGAAAAAAAGTGGAAGCAAAGTAAGGAAATTATTGATTGACTATAGCTTTAAGCTGGTTATTTCTGATTAAAAGTTGGCTGTTTCTGATTGGTGTCCTTAGGTTTTGACTTTCTAACCTTGAGACATTTATAGGTTTGGATTTTGGTTTGATTTCTTGGGCAACCAGGACATTAGAAAATCTCAGTCAAATGCCTTCTTTGTTTCATCAATTTAACAATATTTAACCAGGTTCCTAGTTTTCTTTAAAAGGCATTTTATATTTGGCATTACTTTCCCTTAGCTTGTATGGTACAATGCATTTCATGATTAGGCAGGCACAGCCCTTCATTCAAGAGGTCTCATCATAAGAATAGCAATCACAACAGAAGACAGGAGATGAGAAGTACAAAACAAAGGTTACTCACCACACAGTTCTACAAGGATTAAGTCATCGGCCACTGCAGTCACTGACCAACAGTGCACCCTGAGAGGAATTCAGGATGAAAAAAATATGAAGCTTTCTGTGCTTTGGAAAATCTGGCTCCTTAGATAGTCAGATGTATATCTCAGGAAGAATTTTAATGAACCTAGGTTTTTGCATTTTCTCATATATAAGAAAAGCACTAAAATCATTAACTGAGAAATTTGTTCCTTGTGACCAGCAGTAACCTTGTACTGAGATGTATGCTTGACTACACATATTCCCTAGCCAAAATTTTATATATACTGACTTCTCCCCAACCTCCACAGACCACTCCACTTAGAGCTACTGAGAGGCTGTTTCCCAGGCTACAGTCCTCAGTAAGACCCTGAGTTTAAGTAAAACTTAAACTCACAGCTCTTATGCTGTGTAGTTTTCTTTAAGTCAACAGGATCATAGTGAGAAGTTGTCTCCTTCTCTACCAAGAATATTCAATTTCCAAGGATGGGTGGGTCCTCCTCTCATTTTTCAACACTAGCTATGGCCTAGAAGAACCAGATGACTTTATCATAGATTTCTAGATGATTCTCCTCTGTTGAGGAGTTCCATACTCACTCGGATAATTTGCTTTTCCTAAAAGAGCATTGTTTTCATCATTTCATAAATTTACTTTTCTCCAATACATGCAAGAAGATATGAACTCTTGACTAAGCACTCAAGGCCAAGGTCAATAGACACAACCACCCTGCTTTATTCACATCATACCCTTCTTAGAAGTTTCTTCCTGCTGTCCTCTTCTCCTTATTTTGCCCATATCAATTCTTTGCCCTCCACCCTTCCCCAAATCCTGCACTGTGACTTTGAATATTTCCACCCTGAAATGATTCCTTTCCAAAGGAAAAATATTTTGTTTTCTGAAACACTATTGTCTACTATTGCTGTGAACACCTATGTTTAATTATTTTAGACAAGACTCAATAGTCTTACAGAAATGAAGGAAAACAAAGGTACTGTGAAGATGAATCTCATGACCAATATATGTCTTCAAATCAGCATGATTATTTTGTTCTAAAACTTGTTTTGTGTATTTTGAATACCTTTGTGGAATTTCTTTACTTTTATTCTAGCCTCTATGTTTCTATATTCTCAGAGAATATAACAAAGATATAGGACATCTCTGTCTGCTTGAAAATTAGGAGATTTTAAGGATGAGAGACTCTCACAGCTAAAACTGGAAAGACCCCAGGCAAATTGGAACAAATTATTCAGCATATAAAAATCTCATATATAAAAGAGTAATATATAATATAAAGTGACATAGTAACAGTAAAATAAAATCAGCACATTTTTAGTATCTGCTAAGCACATATTTATGCATTCTGCTAAATTAATTTCTGGTCCCACATTCTAATGGCCCTATAATATGACCATATAGCCCTTTAATTTTTAAGGTTAGGTTATTTGATTAATGTTAGTAATTTTGGGATAACAGTCTTTGGGGATTGATGGAAGACGTTTAGTAAAAACCTGACAAACCATGTGTAAGAAACAATATGTCAGGAAATATAACTAATATTGACACTAAGTATATCAAAGGTAAGTTATTATTTAATTAAGAATGCTTTTATAGTGTCAGGCATAGCACTGTGGTAAAGAGTGGCTACTCTTGTTAGACTGTATCTATTTAAATATTGTCTCTGCCACTCAAAACAGTTTTATCTTTTTTAACATTTTTTCTAACTTTATTGAGGTACATTTAACAAGTTAAAATTTATATATTATATATTATATATATATTATACAATGTGATGGTTTGATATACATATACATTGTGAAATAATTACCACAATGAGGATAATTAATGCATTCATCACCTCATATAGTTATCTGTTTTTATGTGTGTGGTGAGAACACTTAAGGTCTATTCTCTTAGCAACTTTCAAGTATATGATACATTATATTAACCATAATCATCATGCTGTATATTAGCTCTCTAGAACATAGTCATCTTATAACTGAAAATATGTACCGTTTGACCTGCACGTCCCCATTTTCCTCACCCTCAGTCCCTGGAAATCACCAGTCTACTCTCTGCTTCTATGAGTTCAACTATTTTGGATTCCACATATAAGTGAGATTGTACAATATTTGTCTTTCTGTGACTGGCTTATTTCACAAAACATAATGTACTCCAGGTTTATCCATGTTGTCACAAATGGCAGATTTCTTTCTCTTTTCTGGCTGAATAATATTTCACTATATACATATATATATATTTTTTTTCCTTTATCCATTGATCTGTTGACAGGTACTTAGGCTATTTCCATATCTTGACTACTGGAAATAATGCTGCATTCACATAGGAGTGCAGCTATCACCTTGAGATACTGATTTAATTTAATTTGGACATAAACACAGAAGTGAGATTGTTGGATCATATGGTAGTTGTATTTCAAATTTTTTCGGAAACTTGTTTTTATAATCACTGTACCAATTTACATTCCAACCAACAATGTATAAGGATTCCCCTTCTCCACACCCTCACCAAAACTTGTTATTACTCATCTTTTTGATAGCAGTCATTCTAACAGGATAAGGTAATGTAATATTTTAAAATATTTTGGGTGCTAATAGTAACTAGTTCATTGAGTTCTTCCTAGTTTTAAATGAATAATACTTATAAATGGATAGAAAAGTACCTGGCATATAGACAACTGATACTGATGGTAATGATGTTAATAATGGTGAAGGCATTGCTCATAAAATTTTTTAAATGGTGGATTTTTGACTATTGCTTTAATAAGGAGTTGAAAATGCATATATCTCAATAGACTAATCAGAAAGACTTTGAAATATGGATTATAGGTAACTAATGTATATTTAAATATAATAAGGATAATATATAAATAAGGATCATCAAATGATAGTCTGACTATGAAGAAATAAATTTTTGTAAAAATATCTATCTGGCTAAATTTGGTAGATTTATTTGTGCATGTGTGTGTATACATATTTCATACCTTCCATAATCCAAAGTAAAATAACAGAAAAGGAATAGAAAAGTATAAACCTACAAAGACAAATAGAATGGGAAGACAGACAATAGTGGATAAGAAATTTCAACAAAATTATGAAAGGTGAATAGTGGTTATAAAAGAAGTAATGTTTAAGGGTAAAATGTAAAGACAGGGAAAGCTGTAGGAGTTATAGATGTTGTAGACTTTACCTTGCCCGCAGATCAACTTGTGAATTTGAGGCAACGTTTCCCTCTGAAGGTGAAATTGAAAGGTAGAGCTAAAAACAGGACAATATTTTATTAGTGTTTCTAAGGACCATGTGCTTTCTACTGGACATCTGATTGCTTACCCTATAGAGCCAGGATCCTGTGTCTAACCCAGAATAGTAGAAGATGGAAAGCTCATTGTCTCAAGAAGATTGAGAGAGAATGATTTAGAGAGGTTCTGAATCAAGGAACACCTAAGAACAAGATGATTAAATTAGGAGACCACCTCTTCTTTTCACTGCTTGGCTTTGTAAAACAGTCTCAAATGCACAACCTGCCAGAAAGAGAGGTGAACACTTGTGTATATAGTAAGTGATTTAGACATTAGCCATGGGATGGGGGGACAGGTGTCTCTCAATGAAACATTCCACTGTGGCCTCTACCAGTGAATGTGCCCTAACACAGACTGAAGAAATTCCAAGAAATTGGAAAAAAATGGAAAATTTTTTTGGAAATTGAAAAAAAATAAAAAGTTCCTACAGGAGAGGCACATACCAAAGAAAACAAAAAAAGAAAAACAATAAAATCATTTAAAAGGAGGGAAACAGAGATAACACCAAGGGAAGAAGCCATTAGAAAGAAAACTAATCGAAATACTGTGACAAAAAGCTCTATTTCTACATAGAATATAGGAAAGTGTGAGAGAACACTCTCTCTAAAAAAAAAAAAAAAAAAAAAAAAAAATCAAGTAATTCACAATGTCCTAACTTTTCACAAGCCCATCCAAGAGCTGAGGTTGCAAGACAACTGAGGGAAATAAATTCCAAAGAGTGACAAACCTCACAGAGAGAGATGGGACGTATGAGGTTTCACCTTTGGCAGAGTATGGGAAAATTGGTATCTCCATTAAAAAGGGGTAAAGAAAAGTCAGCTACAACTTTAACAATTTTCTGAACACTGTGGACTAATGTGACAGTTACATGATAAACTAGGAACCTCATATAAAGAGGAAATTAAGCTCACTTGCAAGTTTTTAATCCCATTACTGGGTGCTCACAAAAGGATTGGGAGCTAGGCAGGAGAAAGAGACCTACACAACAGTGAGGGAATTTAGGAGAGAGTCAGCTACTGCTGGGAGAGGGCCTAAAATCCATTTTTCTAGAGCTTTCTCTCTTAAGAAACAAGAACCTTAAACTGCTGGGGTAGGGACAGGAAATATTCCTGTCTGGAAGCAGGCACAGGCAAAAATCCGCAGCTTCTGGAGGAAGGAGGAAAATGGTCTTTACCCATGGGGAGACATAAAAAAGCTTCGTGTCTCAGGATACTGCTGTGGAGCAAAGAAATAAACTGCTCTTGTAGGTGAAGGGGAGGAGAGTTTGGGCACAGTTTGGTGCCCAGAAGGAAGAAGAAGGGTGCTGATAAAACCATATCTCTGAGGGCTAGACTCCCTGGGTTTACTGAAGACTATAGACCAGAATTGAAAGTCCCGTAGGGCTTCCCTGGTGGCGCAGTGGTTGAGAATCCGCCTGCCGATGCAGGGGACACGGGTTCGTGCCCCGGTCCGGGAAGATCCCACATGCCGTGGAGCGGCTGGGCCCGTGAGCCATGGCCGCTGAGCCTGCGCGTCCAGAGCCTGTGCTTCGCAATGGGAGAGGCCACAACAGTGAGAGGCACGCATATCACAAAAAAATAAGCCCCCAGTGCTTCTAACCTAGAAACAACTAGTTGTAAGCATTAGCATCAGTGGTGAAGGAAGGGCATGACCAGGAAAAGGATCCCTTCAACTCAGGGATACTGTTAAACTGGTCAGTTTTCTTATTCCTGAGCTTTGGCGCATATGGAAATTTATAAACTCAGTTCATTTGTTTCCTTTTCTCAGTGCTCTCTGCCCTGCTCTATCTGTTGTTGAATATTAGAATAGAAAATATTTTCATTAAATTTGGTCTAATTATTTTTTATGGTGAGGGGTAAAATATATCCTAGTAATTCCATTATGGCTAAAAGTAGAAATCACATTGCTTTTCTGTGTAATTACTATTTTTTTTGGTGGGGTGGAGACGGGTGTGCTCAATTTGGTACTGACCTGCAAGTATGGGTCAATATGTTGCAGAAAAAACATGCCTGGAGCCAGAGGGGATCTTAAAAACAGGGCAAAAATCATTTGGAAGTATATTGTTTCCAATGGAATTAGGAATTTGAAGCACTCCTATGATCTCAAGGGTAAGATTAAATTCAACTTGGATTAAATATGTATCCTTTATCTATCTCTCTACTGTCTAGCTAGCTAGCTAGCTAGCTAGCTGTGTACCTACCTACCTACTATCTATCCATCCAACCATCTATCTTTCTATTTGTATATATGTACTTCACATAAGTGACAAGCATATTACAATATGCACTCCAAAAATTAAGATGATACTATCATTACACATAACTCAGACAGTTCAAATAATTTTAACAAAGATATCAAAATAGTTAAAAATTGAATTGTAATATAGAAGTTTATATCGATTCATGTAATATATAATAATGGCAATCTAGAATCTAAAATTATATAATAATGGAAGTGATTCAAATAACACTCAATTTTTCCCATATATATCAAGTAGAAGTATGACTTTGAGGCTGGAATTAACTAGATGATTGTCCAAGTTTCTCTTCCTCTTTTTCTTTTTTGGCATATTGATACAGTCAAAGGTTTGACTTATTAGATTGCTATCCAAGAAACTAATCCGGGAAGAATAGCTGTTTAAAATGTAATTTATTAAATCTGCTATAACGTAACTACAGATCATATTTCTAGCATAATTCTTAAAGCAAACAGAGTGATGCAAACAAAATCCAGGGCCAGCTTTATGGGCTAGTGTCCTGTATATATGGTCACATAGAGCCCCATGCCAAGTTTTTGCCCTACGTTGCCATTTTGAAATTCTTAATAACTTCTGAACAAGGGACCCCATATTTTCAATTTTGCACTGATTCCCACAAGTTGTGTATCCCTTCCTTACTAATCTGAAGGGTTGCCTTTGTGTAGACCCAGGCTATTGAATTCATTAAGGCAAGAAAACATTGCTGCATACACTAGAAATGGAAAACGTTCTAAGTAGTGAGTATGTGATTTTGCTTCAATACTTGGAGCCTTGATTCTCATAACTAATTAGATGTTAAAGATGGTAGATTGAAAACATATTCTGACTGGCCTGAGTTCAATATTTTCCAGGACTGGTCTTGTTAAAATTTGGTGATAAATTTGTGGAGCTTCACTGGAACACAACAGGGTTTACTTCAAAACAGATGTTGTTAATTTATATTTTAAAGCCAGGGTGTTTCCATTTACACAGACTAAAAAAAAAATTTAATTGCATACTTTATGTGGAAAGTTTTATTGCCACTGTCCATTAGATGCAGGGATGTTGACAGTACACAAGGACCAATCTGAGGCTTGTTTCAGGATGAATACAAACAGAAACTAAATGTAATTTAATCACACCATGAAGATTCTCCACTAAAGCTAAAGAGAGATTGAGGGCTAAGTATAAATGTCTGGAATGGTAAGCAATTGAGATGAATGGAAAACTCTTTTTTCACTAGTAGCAGAAATTAATTCTATTTTGTGTGCACGCATTTTTTTAAGTAACATTTTCTTCTCTTTCCTTTATTCTCTTTGTACTATGATTTTCAATTTGCTCCACTGACATACATCTCTTTTTTTTTAATTTCAAGACTAATTTTCTTTTAAATAGAGTTCCATAAAAGTAATTATGTACATTTCATAATTGAGGATGATTTTCTAGGGATCTAGAAAATGTACTATTTGTGTTTTTCTCTGATGTGAAGGAGAGGGAGACATTTGCTTACAATATCTTAGTCATCTTTGCATATTTAATACTATTTCATAATCATCCCAAGAATCCAACTCTGAACAATTCTATAGATAATCATACTAGAAGTTTTTGTTGTTTGTATACCACAAAGAGAATGTGCCTATTTAAACATTGTTTGAAGACATACCTGGGACTTATTTGGCATCAATTGATAATTTGCTTATTTTATTTATTTCCTGATATCTATTGTGTGCTCAATATTATCCTTATGTAGATTTCATATACATGGTTCAATGTGACAGTATAATCAATATTTTAGAAATGAATACATTAAACCTTGGGGAGATTGCCTTTCATTTATATACAAGGAAACCTAAGCAATTACTTAACTTTACAAAGTTTGCAGTAGCAGAATAAATACTTAGACTTGCATCTGCCTAACTTCAAACCTATGCCTTTTCAACACTATTATAAGAGAAGTAGAGGTTGTTGGTCCATAATGAGATAATTGGAAGGCTACTGAATTAAAGCCTCAAAGTGGTCAAGTTTAATATTTGGAGTCAGTAGAATGGAAAGAAAATGAGTTTGCATCATAAAAAGTTCATGGAGACAGAGTACTTCAAAATATAATATATCTTTTCATGAAACTGTTCACAATCGGATATGTTTGTTACATAAGAAATGTCTATTAAGAAATCTATGTATCTATGTATATATCTATGTATCTATCTATCTGAAATTGCACTAGATATCTATCCTCATATGAATGATGTACTTAAAACAGTGTAGCTGCAATCTAGTCCTTTTTGATAGCCATAATGAACTAATTTGGGGATTTCTCAACCAATTCTAGGGAAGTTTGGTAAAATCTGAGGTCATATTATAATATAGAGGTTAAAATATCATCCTCTTTGATTGGACCACCTGGGTTCAAACTCTGTTTCATTATTTGCAAGTTATTTGAGCAAGTAATTTAATCTCTCTAACTTAGGTTTCCTCACCGAACAATGGGCTTTCTAATGGTAATTTTTGTGAGAATAAAAGTGATCTAGTAAAAAGCACTATCTAGAACATAGGATGAACTCAATATATGTTAGATGTTATGATCAAAAGAGGCTTCAAATTCTTAAAATTTCTAGTCATATTCTGGAAATTTTAAAACAATTTAACCAAAAGAGAGTTGGGATATATTCTAATTACTAAATTATTGCAAATCACCTGAAATAGTCATAATAAATATAGTTGAGTCACAAAAGTGGATAGATAAAAATTAAGTACAGTGGTGGAAGATCTAGATACTCTTTACAGTTAAATCATGTAGCTTGAATAGGAGCAGCCCGTGGAAGAGAATATGGAAGAGGAAAGCTTCTTTCCTGTGCCAATAAAACCCTCACTGTATGTAGGTCTCAGAGGGCTAATGTATTCATGTGCATTTTCTATATGTCTGCTTCTCTGCCAAGGACATTCTCAGTCAACATTTCAGTGTGGAAGGAAAATTTCCACATCAATTAAGCATAGACCTTCTTAAGTTACATGCCTTATTATTCTGAATTTCCTCTGCAAAACTACTAAAATATTTCAACTTTAATAGAGTCCCTACTTGGTTTTTTGTTCCTTTTAAAATCTCTAGAATTCTTTGATATCAGCTAATTTTTTTAAAAAAAGTTTTTTTAAAGAAGAAATGAATAATTCATAGAATAATTATTTTTTAGTTTAATTACCTATAATACTGAAAATGCATTGTAATGTGTAATTATATTTTTCCAACATAATTACTAAGTATAATGACAATGTATAATTCTTTATGAGACTGAATGAAGAAAATTGAACTACTCATGCGTAATATTATAATAGTTAAACTATTTCATTCCAAAGAATTATTACAATTTGTTGTTTTAAATAGACCATCTGATCATTTCACAGATGGAAAAAAAATGATTTTCTGTTTAGGGTGAATGAGATAGCACTTTGAAAAGGAAAACTTTTAGAAATTTCATTATCATGGTGTACTTCAAATTCATGAGTTTTTATTGATACTATAAGACACTATGATAATTTCATTACCATGGTGTACTTCAAATTCATGAGTTTTTATTGATACTATAAGACACTATGATATGATTTACACAGAGCAAAATTTGGTTTACATTGAAAGACATGATATAAAATGTTTTGGTGAAGTAAAACTTCCCTATACAAATCGACTACACTAAATGAAAATAAAATAACATTAAATTACATTCTTCCAGGACCAAAGTACATGTTGCTATTACGTAAAGACTTTGATAAAATGGTATCCCTTGTTTTTGGTCATTAAATCTTCTTCACTAAGTGATTGTTTTCTTAAATTCAACTATACCAAATTATGCAAAACCTTCCAGTCCTATTTTATGGGTAGTTAACAAACCAGGAAATCTGAGCCATTCTAATATTGGTGAGGTTTATAAATAAGAAACAGTTACTCTCTTCCTAAAAATCAAAAGAACATCATCTCAACAGTCCTCCCAAATTCATATTTTCCATGTAACAGAGTTCAACTGTGTCTAAAGATGAACTGCCTTGGATTGTTTCATCTCATTTTTTCTACATAATAAATGTACAAATTTGAATTTATATCAAAAGATAATTTTGGTTTAATAAACATCTTGATATTATCAACTTTTTCACACATGTGCCAGAGAACTACTAAATTATTTGTCAGGGACACTGTCCACAATTACACAAAAAGTTCAGTTTTCTGGGTTTTGGGGGAGTTTTGTTTTTTTTCAAGAAAAAAAAAAAAACCAACACAGTTCATTTCAGATGTATTAGAAGTACACAGTTAAAAGTAGGTCGGGGGTTTCCCTGGTGGCGTAGTGGTTGAGAGTCCTCCTGCTGATGCAGGGGACACGAGTTCGTGCCCCGGTCCGGGAAGATCCCACATGCCGCGGAGTAGCTGGGCCCGTGAGACATGGCTTCTGAGCCTGCGTGTCCGGAGCCTGTGCTCCGCAACGGGAGAGGCCACAACAGTGAGAAGCCCGCGTACCGCAAAAAAAAAATTAAAAAGTAAGTCGGTATAAATGGCTTGGAAGGAATCTAAATCCCATCACACATGAAAAGCACAGAACACAGAAATAATGTAAGAACATCAATTTTCTCTTCTTTTAGGCAAATCTATTTCCAGATTTATCTAAATGCCAAACTTGAACATTTGAGATTGGGCATAGTTTTATTTGGATCTTTGATTTTGTGTTCAGTTCTTTTTGTTAGCATGCAACAACAAAATATCTCATAAACAATGGATATTGGTTTGGGGAAAACAGTAGCAATACTACTGAACTTTCTCTTCAAGAGAGGGCTTTTATTTGGATTTATTTGAAATAATATACAAACAGTGTTGAAAAACTGAATGAAATTCCATGAAGGACTGGTTGGAGATTTCACCCATAGAATTAGGAATTTGGCACAAAATAATTCTGAAAGTGGTTAAATCTTTATATAAAATTCAAAAGCTGCTATTAGAGCAAAGTATTCTCATAAATAAACAAATAAAATACCTGTTTCTATATTTGAGGTGAAATTAATATCAAACACTGGAAAAAATATGGTGATTACACTGGCCAGCACTGAAAAAGAAAAAAGAGAAAACTTACATAAATTATTCTTTCTCTGAAAAAAAAAAAAAGATTTCAGAGAGTTTTTTTAATCAACAAATTAACCATTAATCAGGCTTATATTTCACAAATATTTGTTTTTCTTTTTACTATGGTCATTTGAAAACCTAGAGCTAAATATAACATCACAGAATATTATAATTTGGTAATACTGTAGCTAATGTGTAGGTAACTGAACAAGTTAATCTATATTTAATATATATCTATGAACTCAAATTACCTAGTTACGTTGGCTACCCAGTGGTGAAGATAATTGAGTAAATTCAAAGTTGAGATTGTGTTTAGCCTCTATAAAATGTGAATGTGGGGCTTCCCTGGTGGCGCAGTGGTTGGGAATCCGCCTGCCGATGCAGGAGACACGGGTTCGTGCCCTGGTCCGGGAGGATCCTACATGCCGCGGAGCAACTAAGCCCGTGAGCCATGGCCGCCAGGCCTGCGCGTCCGGCCTGTGCTCCGCAACGGGAGAGGCCACAACAGTGAGAGGCCCGCATACCGCAAAAAAAAAAAAAAAAAAAAAAAAATGTGAATGTGTCATATTAGACATTTAAGAAGTGTGCCAGGGAAAGAAGTCTCTGGAAGTATGCCTGGTGACAGATTAGAAGGGATCAAGGTTAATGGAGTAGTTGGAAATGATGCTTACACATGATGCAGGTTACAAATGAAAAGAATATATAAGAGAAAGATTTTGTTAAGAAGTAGATGGGAAAAAAAGACTTCAGACAAGGCACTGAAGTTTCAAATTTTTATAGAATGTAAGAAGCAAGGAAGAGAGTATTTAATAATGTACCTGCAGAATTAAAAAGTGATTGTTCCTTCTGTGTACATTCAAATGTCATTAGTGTTTTTCAAACTAAGAATGTGAAATGAAGTATTTGGGAATTAATATAATTTGTATTAAAAATCATGTTTCAAAATAAGTTACTTTTCAAAAATTCAATATGCTGTACACTGGCTAAATTTGAGTTTGTCTCTACTTACACATATAACCACTGACTAATCCTTACCATACACTTTTCTATCACTTCATGTTATAAAGTAGCAGTGGTCTTTTCAATGGGCTACTTGAAATCTAACATATTTGGGGAAAGTGCTAATAATAGTTTGCCTGAGTAGCCATTAAGCTTATAAATATATTTTAATTAAAATACAATTGATAAAAATGTGATCTATGACTCAAAGAACTATTAATTACAGTATTGAAAAATTGAGAATATATTAGTGACATATATACACTAATATGTATAAAATAGATAACTAATAAGCACCACAATTTCTAAGCATGGCTTGTATAGCTGAGAGATTACTTTTCATTTCAAATATGGAAATTAATGTTTTAATAAAACAAAAGAAAACAAAAGCTTTATATAGTTCTAGAATATAGAGAAAATGATCTTTTTTTCTTTTTTTCTTTATGAGTTTAATTGCAATTGAATTGTTCTGTTTTTGCTTTTGAGTTTTCCTTTGTTTCTGGATAGAACAATCTTATACATTACAATAAAGTTTGCAATGGAAAGCTTGTCCTGCACACCCACATGTTCACAAAGCAGTGTCCCCCTGAAAGCATTATACTTTCTGCTCTTCTTACTACTAAAGACCTGTCAAAAGTGTCAACACCTTGGCACAATTCTTGAATCAGGCACCCATGGCAAAGTAAAAGTCCTCAGTAGTGAGTGAGACTAAGAACATGGACATTAATATTTTGTAGGTAGGGAGACCCAGGGAAGGGTTTAACTCTCTGGTGCCTTATGAGTGTTAAGTTGGAGTCTTCTTCACCCAGTATGCTTCCTGCTTCCTGACTGGGTCTTGGTTACGCCTGCTGTTTTACCGAGACACTTTGGGAAGCCAGCCTGGCTAGTTCCACTCTGTATAGTTAAGCGTTTGTCACTAAGTAAAAAAATTTGACTAACAGATCTGAATAGTTTGCCTGAATTTCTAGTGTTTCTGATTTCGACCTCAGTTCTCCATCAGTAGAGGATCCAAGCCCTAAAGTGCAAACACTTTGAGTGAAGACATGTTCTCACTGCATTATTTCTTCCAAGCCCTTTCCCCCAAAGCCCGAACCAGTTTCTAATGTAATGCTAAGGACTTCGGTTATTCTTTGCCCAAAATGTTGATTTACCCATAATGAAGAGAATGGCAACTTTATATAAACTTTGGGGCCTTTATAACGGTGGTGATGAATCTTTGTGAACTTCACAGAAATGAATGGATTTTTTTTTTTTCCCAGGAAGAGAACACCAGGCTCTTTTAACACAGGATCCCATGTTTTTGCTGTGCACAGGACAGTTATAGGAAGAAAAAAATTGGATTTGCTTGTTCATGTCTAGATTTTTGATGCAACAGTAGTTCTTATGAACTAGAAACATGATGAAAGAAAGTTTCTATTTTTCATTCATTTAGCTATATATTTAGGAAGAGAATAAATATGTTTCATGATTTCTCGTATTCACCAAATACCTTTAAAAGCCTGTAATTAACACCACTTTTGTTCACAAAGAAGTCAGGGATTTTACTGTTAGTTCCTGTCTAAGAATTTTAAATTAACATACGCTAAGCATTTCATTAAGTAGAATAAGACTATAATAAGTGTGAATGAGTAAACATTTATTTTGAGAGTTCTTGGACTTTTTATGTCCCTGACTACTGGTTTTCTTTCCTTCACCTACTCAGGTCTGTCTCCCTACCACTCTCTGTGAGAAGCATTCTACCATTTATCATAACAGATCTTTCTAGACTGCTGTTGTATTGTAAAAGTCAGAAAAAAAAAAAAAAAAGAAGAGAGGGAGACCTATGTAGATAAGGGAGGAAATGGGGAAATACAGAAGAAATAAAGTATTGGGGCTACAGCTAGGTGAAATATATTGAGGAACAATTTTTTTTTTTTTTTAAGAAAGAAAAAGATGGGACTGCAAAGTATACAAAGTGGTGTCATCCTGAACTCTGTAGCCTCCCCACACTGTATGCTGTTTAAATAACACAAATAAATTTTAACATTTCTCGAACTGCTGGATTATGTTTTGACAAAAAAAAAAAATCACTCTAGGGTTAGATTAGGTGAATTATAGCTTTAAAATACTTAAATGATTCTTAGGTAAGCATATGACAAATTAACATGTGCATTTATTTATTTGATTTCTCAAAATCCCATTCAATGATATTAAATACACTTTTTTAAACAGTATTAACCTACAGGGATGAGGTGATAGGGAGAAAAGAAAACAAAGATGACATAGTATGCTGTGGAGGAAGAAATGATTCTGGGAATACAAGTTTTGGAGGATTATGGTGAGTTGGATTTTGTAAATTCAATATCAATTATTAATGTATTTCATCATTCCCAGCTGTGTACAAAGAGGATTTTCAAAAGTAAGCTAAATTATGTTTTTAAAATTAATCAAAAAGAAAATAATAGTGTAATAGCAGGTCAACTCAGAAGTGACGTGAATAAATAAAATGAGCATAAAAAGTGCTGCAGTAAAGTTTTGTACACTTGTTATAAATACGCCAAAATACAATTTTCAGAATTGCAACATTGCTAAGGTTATAAAAACTTGTTCAGAGAAACAAACCAAATAAAAATGAATTTTTAAAAATAGAAAACATAAACATAGAAAATATTTTCCAGATAGTGAGGACTTCTTTACTTCATTACATATTATAGAAAATTTCCAAATATTTTTTCCACTAATGCAATTGATTTCCTTAATATATACTTTATCTTATAGGTGTGGAAATTCTATACATTTTTTATTATGAAAAATACAAATAATGACTGGTTTTGTTTATTTTATCTATTTCTGCATAAACATAGTCACGTTTTCTCATTCATCGTCATTTTTATATTACCATACAGAAAAATATTATAACAGAAACATCAGTAGATTTTAAATTGTTTAACAATATTAATGATTGTTTTGAACAATGCAGAGTATAAGTATGAGTTGATCAAACAACTAAATACAAAATGTTTAAGTTTTGCTGATGGCTCCTACCAAATCACCTAGGAAATTTAAACAAAAACTTCAAATATTTCTTGGATTTTATGAGAAAGTCAGTGACTACATTTTAAAAGATTATTTACTACTACGGCAATTTCAATTTAAAGGAATTATCACGTCTTTGTTTAAAGAAAATTAAATTCCCTACACTTTTCAAGTGATAAAGAAAAGTAGAAAAAAAGAATGCTTAAACTCATGCAAACTCCAACTGCCTAGAATTAAGCACTTTAGAAAACAAAGATAGATTCTAACAAGTTCTATGCATTTTTTAACATGAAAATTGAGATAATACTTAAAATGCTATTCTAATAAATAATTTTACTGTAATTTAACAAAAGATAAATAACATTTTTATTTTTTTCAAATAATATTAATTGCTAAATTACATTCCTAAATTTAAGAAGTATTACCTAAACACACACACACACATACACACACACACACACACACACACACACACACACATACACACACACAGAATTTGGTATATTATATCCGTAAACTTGTACAGGAACACGAGTAGGGTGTATATTTATCTCTTTTTTTCACCTCCACCCATTTATATTCATTATGCTTATTTTTGCTTTTATTGTTTTCAGTGTTCTTTTGTGCTTTCCTCTGTCCTATATACCATGTCTCTAAAGTGTTTCAGGAATACTTACTCTATTCTGTAATCACTTCTCTAATATATTTTCAGACATGATTACCTATTCTGCTTAATAAAATAAGCATATCTGTAATGTGCTTATTTTTATTTTTATTATTCCTTTTCCCTGAGGTTACCTTCTGAGTCTCCTCTATTTCTATCTAATACTTGAAACCATGTATCTTTTTCTATGTGTACTTAAAAAAAATTATGTTGACTATAATTTACTTGAGAGTACGGAGAATTATTTATCTGAGATTATCCCATATTTCCTCAAGTAATTATTTTCCTGCTATGTGTTCTAGCTGTCTTCTGTTTGTGTTCACTTCCTACTTTTCCGGCTGCATTTATTCATAGTTCCCATGAATTGCTTTGTTGAATAGTGTTTATGAGTGGAAGAACTGCCATATAGATTTTGACAAGTGAGCTGGAGCCATCAGTATTTCTAATTTCTGTCTGTTGTCTCTACATCTACCCTAGAGTGTGTGCATATATATATATATATACATATGTATGTATACATATAACATATATATGTACATAGTTGTCACCTCAGTTTTTCAAACAACTTACATTCCTCCTTGGCCATTGACCTTCTTATAATCATTGTATTCTTCCCTCCCCCACCTCCAGCAATGTCCCAGAGTAGAGAGACAATAGTAAAGAATTACAACTACAGTGAGGTATCACCTCACACTGGTCAGAATGACTGTCATCAAAAAAATCTACAAATAGCAAATGTTGGAGAATGTGTGGAGAAAAGGAACCCTCATGCATTGTTCGTGGGAATTTAAATTGATACAGCCACTATGGAAAACAATATGGAGATTCCTTAAAAAACTAAAAATAGAACCACCATACAACCCAGCAATCACATTACTGGGCATATACCCTGAGAAAACAATAATTCAAAAAGACACATGCACCCCAGTGTTCATTGCAGCACGATTTACAATAGCAAGGACATGGAAGCAACCAAAATGTCCATCAACAGAGGAATGGATAAAGAAGATGTGGTACATATATACAATGGACTATTACTCAGGCATAAAAAGGAATGAAACTGGGTCACTTGTAGAGACATGGATGGACCTAGAGACTGTCATACAGAGTGAAGTAAGGCAGAAAGAGAAAAACAAGTATCGTATATTAACATGTATATGTGGAATCTGAAAAAATTGGTATAATGATCTTATTTACAAAGCAGAAATAGAGACACAGACATAGAGAAAAAACGTATGAATACCAAGGGGGAAGGGGGTGGAATTAATTGGGAGATTGGGTTTGACAGGTATACACTATTGATGCTATGTATAAAGTAGATAACTAATGAGAACCTACTGTAAAGCACAGGGAACACTACTTAGAGCTCTGTGGTGACCTAAATGAGAAGGAAATCCAAAAAAGAGGGGATATATGTATACGTATAGCTGATTCACTTTGCTGTACAGTATAAACTAACACAGTAATGTAAAACAACTATACTCCAATTAAAAAAGAAAATACAGCCTACTAACTCAGCCTTAAAAAAAAAAAAAAATAAGACTGGACCATTTACTTGAAATCTGTAGAAATATTTGCAGGTTTTTAATCGTCTCTCTCACTTGGTGCAGGCTTCACAGGTTTGGAAGATATGTTTTATAATCTTGACTATATTTTTGTTTAACATGAAGTTTTTCTTGTATTTTTCATTGATTTGTTTAAAGAATAAAAGTAGATTTTAAAAGCGTATATGAAAAGATTTCCCAGCAATTAAATTAATTCAGAAATTCTATAGATGTTTTAACTTGGGCATGTAGAAACCACATACTATTAAAACAATCTTCTGTAAGAGACTTAATGACAGAGGTATTAATAGTGCATAATGCAAAAAGCTCTTCTTATTCTTTTAGCTATCTTAGAATAATTTCCTTCTTTTTTGAGACAAATACTAATCGACTATCTTTATTTGCCATGAACCAAACTAACTGCTGTGTAAGTCACAAAGATGAATGAGGCAGAGATCCTAAACTCTAGGGATTTAAAATGTCCTTGTAGGGAAATTATTGGTATGCATATGTCTATGGAGGGAATGTTATGTTTTTAGCTTAAGAAAAAATGAAGAATATTTATCACAGATCATTTTGCTTATGGCTTTAGCTTAAGGAAAAGAGAGAACTTATATCACAAATAGTGTCACTAGTGACATAGGCACATATAAAACAGAGAAAATCAGGATAGAATGGTAACTTGAAAAAACAGTAAAGACACAACAATAATAAGATATTTATATGTACTAGAAACATATAAGTGTGGTAAGACCCAATACCTACTAGAGGGGTGTCATATAAGAGGAAATCAGACCAATAGAACCACAGTGAGATGAGTTTGCAAGAATGTGAACTTGACACATGAGTGACAGGGTGTAAGGAGATTTGGAGGGATCCCGAGGATAGTTACATTGCAAGATAAGTAAAATTAAGAACACTTACTGGTAACTGGAAGTAATAGCCAGGCGTGCATCACAGTTATTCAATCAAAAAACATGTGGAACCTGCATAAAAATGGACTCCAATAAGTGTTGCAACATTATGTCAAATTTCAAAAGATATTTGTCAACCTCCCTAAAGAAAGTAAAGAGAAACCAGAAAACCAGAAACCAGAAAACTCTCAAAAATAAAGAAATTTAATTTATAAATGACTGCAATGTTTCTTAAAATTCTTCCTCTTGCTCTCTCAGTGCTTAAGATGGATATCCTTTTCACTTTCTCTTGACTCCCCAGACCTTCCTGCAGGTTCCCGTGACCTGTGGGTTTTGTCTCTTCCTCCTTGTTTCTTGCTTTCATACACTATCGTTTTCTGCTGTGGGTGCCTCTCTGCAATGAAAATTGTACTTGTTCTAGAAACTCTGGTACTTTGCTTAGTTTATTACCTTTTTTTAGTAAGATAAAGTGCAGGACAGACTGCAGCATCAAAGACATCTTGGCAGCAGAAAGAGAAAAGTATTTCAGTGGTAGTGGTCCTATCACAAAAATAAACAATGTTTCTAAAACTGGTTTCTTGAAACCAGGTTTTCAATGATGCCTTTTTAGTTTGACCAAAATCTTAATATGTGCACACTTTGAATTATTTGATTATCTGTTAACCAAATATTGACCTGTGCTTTCATCCACTATTTTCATTTGTGCTCATTGTGTTCATTGTTCATGGCTAATTTTCATAGCATAATGAGAAAAGAAGAGAAGTGATCTTAAATGTAACTGATGTTTTCTCACCATCCAGAAGCTAAATGATGCCTCTTCAGGGCCTCAAATTATACACAACTGGGAAATATTGGTGTAACCAGTTTTCATTATTCATCTGAGTGGTTTTTTAGAAGTTATTAATGATTAGACAATTGATTTCAATTTTGAACATTAAAAATGCTTAATGTCACTTGCATATTTTATCATTAAATGGGATACATAACGAGGATAATTAAAACAGTGTGTGCGCCCATGTATGTGTGTAGAACTACCAGTATCCATGTGTGGTAATGCTCAAACTTTCCTTCAAACTGCTCTAAAATTCTTCCAATAATTTAACATTTTCATCTTTTTTATCCTTTTTCCCTCCATTACTACTTAAGCTATATTTTTGCTTAAGTTAAGAGTGGTCTGCTTACTATACACATGGCTTTGCTCTCCTCTTCCTTCCTCTTATCAAGTGTTTTCTACTTGCCTAAAATAACCTTTCTCACTCTTCTCCACAGAAACAAAACAAATCAAAATAAAAACTGCGATTATGTCTATGCTTTTTCTTCCTTTGTTACCATTCAATCTCTATGAAAGATTTTGAATGGCATCTGCTTTGGATCACAGTCACAAATATATAAGAGAACAGGGGTCTTCAAGATATGCAGAAACAAAATAAAATAAAAAGGAAAAAGAAAATAGAGAATGGCCTCTTAGCTTATCAAGTATTTGTCTGAAGTTCACTCACTTTAATTGATCTCATTCAAACAGGAGACTACTGACTCAGAACTGTATGCACAGTTAAGTTTATTGATTTAAAAAGATTGGTTGTCTGGCTTGTTGCACCTGACAGCAGATTAGAAGGAACTTCCCTGATAGCTTAACACATTGAGCTATAACAAAAAAGTAAGAGATAAGAGAGGTAGATCACCAATTAGAAATAAATCTATGTAATACAAATACTCTTAAATGTTTTACAAACTCCTGAGAGCATCATTCTATAGAACCTGATACCAAAATAATGTTAATAATAATAATTAAGATTATAACAATAATGTTAATATCTTATTTAGAAGTATGTACAAAGCATAATAAATACAGAATTATAAAATCATGTACAGTACTTGGGTAGATCATAATATAACTTAAAACAGCAACTTCTTTATCATTTCTGACACCTTACCTTTTCTTGAACACTTCACAAGTCAGCTTATTCCATTCTTGGGCAAGTCCAAATTAATAGAAAATTATTCTTCATACTCATTTGAGCCTTGCTTCTCTCTAACAAAATAATTAATCCTAGGTCTTTTGTATAAAACAACTCTGAAAATACATGCTTCCTTTTCTAAATGACAGCATTTTTAACACTTAAAATAGTTAGGTCTGATTTAAGAAGTATATTTCTTTAGTAGAGTTCATTAGTTTCCATAATAATTATTCTAAATATGTGCCTTCGGTTGTTCCTATCACACATTTCCCAGATTTATTTATCATCCTAGTTATCTTCTTCTTCATAAATTCTAGTGTTTAGGATCCCTTTTTAAAATGTAACTTAAAGTAATCTCAGTATTACAGATCTCATCGGAAATAGGATTAATAGCTGTTCATCTGATTAATACTGTTTGTATAATAGTACACTTAACCTAGACTCAGTTGTTTCTATTCATTTAATTTTATCAAGTAATATAACTTTTACTTGTTAACATAATTACATATTTTATATATTTATATATTTAACAAGACCGACTTTTTTGACAGAACTTATATTTTATTCATTTTTAAAGTACTTGGCATATAGTAGACACTTGAAAATATTGTTTGGGGAATGTGTGAATAAATGAACCAACTAAAAATATGTTAGTTCATTTTAGTAGTTTTATTCCATTATTAATTTTTTTATCCCATCCATGAAATTTTTAATGTAGTTTTCAAATATTTTAAAGTTAATTCTGTTCTCTCTGATCTTAAATTTGTGAAATTTATTTTTAATCAAAATATAAGTCTACATTTGTTCTTAATTAAATTTAGTTAGATTTCAAAATTATTGAGATTCCATAAAACCCTGATTTGTCATCAGTTTTATAAAGAGGCCTTGCCAGCTCGTATTTTTAGTAATATACAGATTTCTTCTCCATTACCGTATTAAATGGTTAAGTAAACGTTGAATATATTTGTTTATCAAATGTATAAATCATTTTCCTAAGTAGATTGAAGGTCTTTAAACATTGAGAATGAGTTCTCCATTGTATATGTCTTAATCACTGCATAAACACAGGCCACACAGGCTGAACTAAATTCAGTTGTATGGTTTGCATATTATGTATTTATTTTCAGCAACAGATTAATCACTTAACATGTATCATACATTTAAGACTACATAATTTATACCTTCAAATAAAATGGATTTTTCAGATACTAGAGGAATGTAAAGGATAATAATTTATCCACTAATAGTTATAACTTTGTGGGGTGAAGATTATTTACTGAATTAATCTATGAAGTTTCTATTCAGCTTTATTCCTCAGAGTCTGAAAAAGCCTTGAAATTGCAAACAATTATTGCTGTATATTTTCTCTTAAACTAGGGTAGATTTGGTAGACATTTTGGTCTAATTTTGAAAGTATATAGGTGAATGAATACATTGCTATTTACAGGTAAGTAAAATTCTGTATTTCACTTTAATAAATATTTCTTTCTATGTGAAAGATTTCTCTGCACTCAACTTGATCCTGCTATGATAATGTGTAAATTGGTTATGCTCCCATTAATGCCTTCCTTCTTAACAAAATCTACATACTTAACTCTGATGGAATGTTATTAATGCAATGCTTTGAGACTATTAACTAACATCTTAATACCTAACACTTAATGAAACTTTACTTTGAGAGACTATTGTAAATGTTTGTTCAGTCTTCAGACATAGAGAAAGTAGACTTCAAATTGTCTTTCAAAATACTCCACCGGAATGTATTCCCTGAGATCACAGGACATTAAAGGTTTCCTGGGAAACTAAACAGTCTCCATACTGATGTGCCCGTGTTGTCTGTTATCCAATGACCTCTTCCTAATGGGGGGAGGAGCTAAGAACAAAGAAGGAAGGAAGAGAACATCTGGACCAGATAAGAGAGAACTGCAAAAGACAAAGCTGTTGACAACAGAATTGGAAACCCTTGAAGCAGCCTGTATCTATTTTCAGGCTAATCTTCATATTCTGTAGAAATACTTTTCTGTTCCTAACCTAGAAAATAAACAAGTTTCCACCTCCATCCTCAATCTTTTGTCTTCCATCCACTCTTAGAGAATAGCAGTCATAACAGTTTTTATTATCTGAGCCATCCACAATCTCCATTCAGTTTTTTTTTTCATGTTGTGATTTTACAGAGTATCATTATTCTGACAAAGAAATGGCCACCCATCCATGCAATCATGAATACCTGCCATCTGCCAGAGTTCTAAGATCCTAGATACCTATACGTGTATTCATAATTTGACTTTTCAAAAATCACCCATTTGGGAATCAGTGTGCATTTAATTTAACAAATAAAAAGTATAAAAATTATTTGAACAAGTACCAAAATGACAGATACCATCAGATTATAAATTTTATAAGATGTATAAAATTTTCTATGAGATTTCATATTGAAACATAAAATGCCTATAAAGGAATACATACTTGAGCCAGGTATTAGAGTTCAGTTACAATTTCAATTGGAAGAGATTGGGAATAAGGAAAAAAGCACTAATTATAAATCAGTTTTACCAGAGCCTAAGTTACATACAATGGAAAATTATAAGATAAAACTAGAAAAGTTAGATTGCAATCACTTTATAACATTTCTTAAATTCTTGGTGGAGGAGTTCATAGTTAATTCTTCAGGAAATGAGCAAATATAATGTGGAACATTTTCTCAGAAAAATCCCCATAATACCAGGACCTATTGTTCCACTCACAAAATCACATAAGGATCCCATATCAGGTCTAGGGTGTCAGGGTATTCTCGTTATGATTGAGGACTACTGTGTGGGAAGATATAAGTAATTTGAAAGTAAATATGAAAAGTTTTTTATGTTATTTAAAAGAGAGGAAATCAAATATAAATAAATATTGATAAAACATATAAAATGGCAGCAGGAAAGAAATTTGACAAAAACAATCCAAGGGTATTATGCAAATTAAAGATTTTAAATAGAAACAGAGGTTAGTAATATGTAAGACTAATAAATAACAATACAAAAGTTTTCTTAAGGCAACTGAGTGAAGAAAAGAGAAGTGAGGATGGAGGTTCTGAGAAAGATGGGGATAATCGATTTCCTCTCTCGTGGCCTCTTTCCCTCCAACATCTATGTGTCAGGAACTCAGGTGAGCTGGGAGATAGTGAGCAGAGATGTCAGGTGTCAGAGTTACCAATTAAAGTAACAAGACAAAAATGAGAGTTAAGCCTTTAATCACTTACTGCCATGGTATAAGCAAGAGACTGAAACAGAAGTAAGCGCCAGTCTGCCTGTCCCCTTTTCCCCGTGGGAAAAGTACACCAGGGGAGGGTCTGGGAGGTCAGTGCAGAAGACAGGGTCCTCTCATTGTTGAGGGAATCCAGGACAAAAGTCTCTGACAGTTTTATGGGTCCTAAGGTGGAAGGAGGGAGATATGGGAGAGCTAGGAGTGGAAAATTACAGGGTACTTAGCCAGAGGAGGAAAGTATCTTTATTTTCCTCTCCTCCCCCACCAATGCCCATCATAAGGAAGCCGAACAGAGGAGCCTGGAGAGGACTTCTGCTAAAGGCCTCAGATGAAGGGACCTTGCAATGAAGGCTCCTAGGGTAGGAATACAGTATGCAAAAGGCATGACCAGCCCAGGGTCTGAATCCTTGATCACAACTCCTACTAAAAACTAATGTGTTGTTTGTGCACCAAGTCTGCTGTGGGGAGGGCAGTTTCCCCCACGAGGTCCGCCAGTTTAATTATCTGTAATTGTCTATGATCAAGTCTGAATAATCACACCTACTGATTACAAAATCAATCAGACTGCTGAAAAACTCCTCACTATGTCATGCAATGAGGGAGAGAAAATACTTTGATCAAATTATTCAAGGTTAGGGCACCTCCACAGTCTCAAAGTCCTGCTGTCTGATTTTCTAGTGAACCAGACAAGCTGCCCAATGACTTAAGTTTCCTTCTTTAAGCAACTACATAAGCATACACACACACACAACTACACAACAAGCCACCCCACACTCTTTCTTCCTGCCCATTTCTTCCTCCCAGTTCTCAAAGTACAGAGATTTGAATAGAAATGAGATTTTAATAAAACCACTTTTGTGGGAGACATAAGCCTATTTTAAGGTTCTATTCCTTCTTGGTTTTCTTCTTGATAAGAGCTTTGTTAAAACAAAGAAAAAACAATCACCAACTTTCAGTGTTATAACATCAGAGAAAAACGTTTATCTTCCTGAATGAAAATTTGTAATATGTTTCTGAATGGATCGAGATAGATGTTTGAAGCACCTGTCAATTAAGAGGCTACATCAATGGTCAGGGATAGGTAAAGAAGAGTTGAAATAAGGCTGCTTTAGTTGAAAGGAGAAAGACAAGACATATGAAAAGAATATATCAAAAATTATTCAATAGGATTTAACATATGAAGGAGCAAAGAATAGAAGACACCTTTATGTGGGAGAGAAATGTTGCCAAAAATAACTAGGAGAAATCACTCCTTCAACAGAAACAGAAAAACAAAAGAAGATGTTAACTTGGGGAAAGAGAATTTTTTTCTATTAAAGTATGTTTGATTTACATTATTATACTAGTTTCAGGTATACAAAATAGTGATTTTTATAGATTATTCTCCATTTAAAGTTATAAAATATTGGCTATATTCCCTGTGCTATACAACACACTTCCATATCTAATTTATTTTATACCTAGTAGTTTATATCTCTTATGCCTATTTGCCCATCCACCATCCCTCTCCCCACTGGTAACTATAAGTTTGTTCTCTGTGAAGCTGTTTCTGTTTTATTATATTCTTTTATTTTTTAGATTCCAAATATAAATGAAAATATACAGTATTTGCCTTTCTCTGTCTGACTTATTTCACTAAACATAATATCCTCCAGGTTGCAAATGGTAAAATTTCATACTTTCTTATGGCTGAGTAATATCCCATTTTATATGTAAACAACATAGTCTTTATCTATTCATCTGTTGATGGACACTGAAGTTTCTTTCATGTCTTGGCAATTGTAAATAACACTGCTATGAACATTGGGGTGCATGTATGTTTTCGAATTAGTGTTTTCATTTTCTTCAGATACATATCCAGGAGTGAAATTGCTGGATTGTATGTTAGTTTTATCTTTTGTCTTTTGAGGAACCTCTATACTGTTTTCCATAGTGGCTACACCAACTTACATTCCCACCAGTGGTGAACTAAGGTTCCCTTTTACCCACATCCTCACCAACATTTATTATTTGTTGTCTTTTTAATAGCTATTCTGACAGATGTGAGGTGATACCTCATAGTGGATTTTACTTACATTTCTCTGGTGATTAGCAATGTTGAGCAACTTTTCATGTGTGTTTTGGCCATCTGCATGTCTTCTTTGGAAAAATGTCTATTCATGTCTTCTGCCCATTTTTAATAAGGTTGCTTTTGTTACTGAGTTGTATGCAGTGTTTATATATTTTAAATATTAACCCCTTATCAACCATATAATTTGCAAAAAATTTCTTCCATTCCGTAGGTTGTCTTTTGGTTTTTGTCAATGTTTTCCTTTACTCTGCAAAAGCTTTTAAGTTTAAGTAGGCTTCATTTGTTTATTTTTGTTTTTGTTTCCCTTGCTTTGCACTATAGTCTGAAGTCATAGCATGATACATTCAGCTGTGTTCTTTTTGCTCAAGGTTTCTTTGGATATTCAAGGTATTTTGTAGTTCAATATAAACTTTAGGATTATTGTTCTAGTTCTGTGAAAAATGTGGGTATTTTGATAAGGAGTGAATTAAATCTCTAGATTGCTTTGGGTAGTACAGATATTTTTACAATATTAATTCTTTCAATCATTAAACATGGGATATATTTCCTTTTATTTGTATCATCTTCAATTTCCTTCATCAATTTCTTAATATTTTCAGAGTATAGGTCTTTCATCTCCTTGGTTAAGAGTATTCCAAGGTATTTTATCTTTTTTGTGAAATTTAAAACAGAATTGCTTCCTTGCTTTCTCTTTCAGATAGTCCATTATCAGTGTATAGAAAAACTACAGATTTCTATATATTAATCTTGTATCCTGCAACTTTTCTGACTTCAGGTATTATTTTTAGTAGCTTTTTGGTGAATACTTTAGGGTTTCCTATCTTTAATATCATGTCATCTGCAAATAGTGACAGTTTTACTTCTTCCCTTCCACTTTCAATGAATCTTGATTGTTTTTCTTGTCTGATTGTTGGCCTTCAAATACTATGCTAAATACAAATGGTGAGAGTGGGCATCCTTGTCTTGTTCCTGATTTTAGAGGAAAGGCTTTCAACTTTTCACCACTCATTGTGAGGTTAGCTGTGGGCTGGTCATAAATGGCCTTTATTATATTGAGCTATAGTCCCTCTGTACCAACTTTGATGAGAGCTTTTATCATGAATGGATGTTGAATTTTGTTCTTTTTCTGCATTTATTGAGATGATCCTGTGATTCTTATCCTTTCTTTTATTAATGGGGTTCATCACATTGATTGATTTGTGAACATTGAACCATCCTTACATTCCTGGAATAAATCTCACTTGACCATGGGACATGATCCTTTTTACATATTGTTGAATTTGATTTGTTAAAATTTTCTTGAGGATATTTGTATGTATATTCATTGGACATATTTACCTGTAATTTTCTTTTTTGTAATGTCTTTGTGACTTTGGTATCAAGTAATGGTGAGCTTGTAAAATGAATTTGGGAGTATTCCATCCTCTTCAGTTGTGTGGAACAGTTTGAGAAGGATAGATATTAACTCTTGTTTACAAATTTTGTGGAATTCCCTTGTGAAACCATTGTGTCCTGGACATTTGTTTGTTAGAAGTTTTTTGATTACTGATTCAATTTCCATGCTAGTGATTGGTTTGTTCAGATTATCTATTTCTTTCTGATTCAGTTTTGGAAGACTATGTTTCTAGGAATTTATCCATTTCTTTTAGGTTGTCCAATTTGTTGGCATGTATTCCCTTATGTTGTATATCTGTGATATCTGTTATAATTTCTCCTCTTTCATTTCTTATTTTCTATATTTGGGTCCTCTCTTTTTTTTCCTTAATGAATCTGGCTAAAGGAGTATCAATTTCTTTTGTCTTTTCAACAAGCCAACTTTTGGTTTTATTGATTTTCTCTCTTTCTCTTTTTTTTTTTTTGACTTCTATTTTATTTCTACTTTTATTTTATTTCCACTCTGATCTTTATTTTTTCCTTCCTTCTGCTGACTTTGGGCGTTTTTGTTCATTATTTTATAATTCCTTTAGATGGTAGGTTAGGTTATTTATTTAAGATTTTTCTTGTTTCTTCAGCTGGGCCTGTATTGCTAGAAACTTCCCTCTCAGAACTGCTTTTGTTATATCCCATAGATTTTTTATTTTTTATTTATTTATTTATTTTTTTTTTGGTGTTATGCAGGCCTCTCACCACTGCAGCCTCTCCCGCTGTGGAGCACAGGCTCCGGACGCACAGACCCAGCAGCCATGGCTCACGGGCCTAGCTGCTCCATGACATGTGGGATCCTCCCAGACCAGGGCACGAACCCATGTCCCCTGCATTGTCAGGTGGACCCCCAACAACTGCACCACCAGGGAAGCCCTATCCAATAGATTTTGAAATGTTGCATTTGTATTTTCATTTGTCTCAATGTATTTTCTGATTTCCTCTTAGATTTCTTTGTTGATCCACTGTTGTTTTTAGTAGCATTTTGCTTTGTATCCACATGTCTGTGTTTCTCCCATTTTTCTTCTTATAATTGATTTCTAGTATCATACTGTTGTGTTCAAAAAAGATGCTTGATATAATTTCTATCCTCTTAAATTTGTTAAGGCTCATTTCGTGGCCTAGGATGTCATATAACCTGGACAATGCTTCATGTGCCTATGAAAATGAGGTGTATTCTCTTGTTTTGATATGTAGTGTCCTGTAGATATCTATTAAGTCCAACTGATCTAATGTGTCATCTAAGGCCATAGTTTCTTATTGATTTTCTCTCTGCATGATCTGTTCATTGATGTAAGTGGGGTGTTAAAGTCCCCTACTATTATTGTATTATTGTCAATTTCTCCTTATATGTCTGTTAAAAACTTTTTTATATATTTAGGTGCTCCTATATTAGGTGCATATATGTTTACAAATTTGGTATCCTCTTTTATTGATCTTTTTACCATTATATAATGCCTTTCTTTGTCTTTTGTTTAGACTTTGTTTTAAAACCTAAGTTTTCTAACGTGAGTATTGCTACCTCAACTTTCTTTTTATTTCCATTCACATGGAATATCTTTTTACAGCCCCTCTCTTTTAGTCTATCTGTGTCTTTGGCTCTGAAGTGGGTCTCTTATAGGCAGCATATAGATAGATCTCTTTTTTTAAATCCAATCAGCCACCTTATGTCTTTTGATTGGAACATTTAATCAATTGACATTTAAAGTGATTATTGATAGGTAAATATTTATTGCCATTTTGTTACTTGTTTTATGTTTATGTAGTTCTTATCTATTCGTTTCTTCTTTTAATCTCTTCTCTTGTGGTTTAATGATTTTCTTTACTGTTATGTTTGTGTTCTTTTCTCTCTAGGATCTGTGTATCTATTATAGGTTTTTAATTTGTGATTACTATGGATTTCGAATATGTTGACCCATACCTATATCTACTTGTTTTAAGCTGATAGACACATCTTTACTTGTGGTGTTCTGGTAGCCACCACCTTGTTGAGATGTAGTGCGGGATATGGAGGGACAAGCACCAGAGTCATGTGTAAGCCAGGGCTTCTCCTATGCTCAATGACAATCACCTCCCTATCAGGGATAGGCTAGGGGCCCAAGGTGCTAGATCAGAAGGCCTAAGGGAGTGGGTTTCTCTCCTGTGTAATGACAATCTCCTCTTTATTTGGGGAAGTGGTAAGAGGCTGAGAGCTTGTGCATTTCTGTGCTGGTTTCCCTTTTTCCCTCATTGTGTGCACATTTGTTAGATACTGGATTGGGTACTGGAGGGGTTGATGCCACAATACTATGTTGGTTTCAATCCTGCAGGCAATGTGCAATGTCATTCTCTATTCTGGAGATAGTTTTTCTCATCCTAAAAATGGGCAAGCAAGTGTCCTCTGGAAATGGCTGCCTCTACACTTATCAGAGGCAGGGTCAGGTCTGAGCTGGTTCAATTCCCCCTAAGTGTGTGCACTCTCCCTAGCAATGGCAGCCTCTGCCCTAGTGGAGAGCAGCACTAGAACAAAAGGGGTAGAGAAAGTATCTGGTGTGGACTGGGAAGTGCACTGGCATGGTCCCAGCAAGCCAGCTGGAGCTCCAGATGGTTTTTAATCTGCTGTCTACACTGTGAACAGGAGTAAGCAAGTATGTCCACATGCTCTTCAAGAGCAGAGTCTTGGTTTCCTACAGCCCTCCAGTAAGCCCTACTGGTGTTTTAGACCAGCTAAGTTGACTCATCTTCCTGGTGTCAGACCCCAGGGCTGGGTTACCTAATATGTGTCTTGAATCCCTCACTGCTCGGCAATGATCCTTAAGCCCCTGGTATCCTCTTCCTCTTCTGGGTCCTCCACCAGGGATGAGGTTCTTTACCAGATCACAGATCACTCCTTCTCCCTTCCTATCAGACTCTGTGTGAATCTTTCTTTATGGCCTAAGTTGTAGAAGAGGCTTTATGCCAGTCTCCAGATTGTTTTAGGTGAGAGTTGCTCCACATGTAGTTGTGGATTTTTGATATGTTCATGAGACCGGTGATCTCAGCATCCTCCTACCCTGCTTCTCCACTCTGACATTTTTCAATTGTACATGTGAAATTTGTGGTACTGGCAAAATAGCAATATGATTAGAAGTTTAAAAGTTTCAGCTAATAATAAAGTCAGAACTATAAAAATAATTTAATAAACATTTTAATTAAAGTTTTGAAAGTAGCATAAATTAATGAAACATGAATACAAAGGAGGGGAAATGCATGGATTAGAAGACTAATAAGAGGACAGAATTCTCCATTTTTCCAAATTTAATAGTTAGACTTACTGTAATTCTTTTTTTTGCAGTATGCAGGCCTCTCTCCCGTTTTGGAGCACAGGCTCTGGAGGTGTAGGCTCAGCGGCCATGGCTCATAGGCCTAGCTGCTCCACGGCATGTGGGATCTTCCTGGACCAGGGTACGAACCCATGTTCCCTGCATCGGCAGGCAGACTCTCAAACCACTGTGCCACCAGGGAAGCCCCGACTTACTGCAATTCTTATCAAAAGTTTAGCCAGGTTATTTTTAGACACAGACAATTTTATTATAAACATTATATGATAAGGCAAAGGACATAGCATATCTGAAACAATTCTGAAAGAGAAGAATCAATTTGGAGGACTGAATCTCCCCGCTGTTAAGACTTATTATATTGCTATAATAATGAAGATTGTTTTGTATTGGTGGAGAGGTAGAACATAGATCAGTGGAACAGAATACATTAGAAAAATACAATTAAAACCACAATAAGATATCACTGCAAACATATCAGAATGGCTAAAATAAAATTTTAAAATAGTGTTAACAACAAATGCTGGGGAGGATATTGAAGAGCTGGATCACGCATACCCTGCTGTTGGAAACATAAAATAATACACCTGCTCTGGAAAATAGTGTGGTAATTTCATACAAAACCAAATATATAACTATGATACAATCCAGTAATTTCATTCTTGGGCATTTATTCCAGGGAAATGAAAGATTATATTCACATAAAAATGTATATCAATGTTCACAGCAACTTTATTCACAATAGTCCTAAACTAGAAATAACTATAATGTTCTTCAGTGGGTGAATGGTAAAACAAAGAGTGGTACATTCATAGCATGGCATATTAATGAACAATAAAGAGAAATGGGCTCCCCTGGTGGTGCAGTGGTTAAGAATCTGCCTGCCAATGCAGGGGACACGGTTTTGAGCCCTGGTCCAGGAAGATCCCACATGCCGCAGAACAACTAAACCCATGTGTCACAAGTACTGAAGCCCATGCACCTAGAGCCCATGTTCTGCAACAAGAGAAGCCACCACAATAAGAAGCCTCCACACTACAACTAAGAGTAGTCCCTGCTCGCTGCAACTAGAGAAAGCCTGTGCACAGCGACAAAGACCCAATGAAGCCAAAAATAAATAAATAATTTTTCTAAAAAATAAAGAGAAATGAACAATTGATATATGTAACAACTGGGATGTAACTTAAGGGAATTATACTGAATTTAAAAATCCAATATCAAAAGGCAGCATAGGGCTTCCCTGGTGGTGCAGTGGTTGGGGACCCACCTCCTGATGCGGGGGACACAGGTTCATGCCCCAGTCTGGTAGGATCTCATGTGCCGCAGAACGGCTAGGCCCATGAGCCATGGCTTCTGAGCCTGTGTGTCCAGAGCCTGTGCTCTGTAACGAGAGAGGCCACAGCAATGTGAGGCCCGCGTACCGCAAAAAAAAAAAAAAAAAAAAAAAAAAAAAAAGGCATAATTTTTGATATATTTTATATAGCATTCTCAAAATAACAAAATTATAGATGCAGAATAGATTAGTGTTTGCTAGCAGTTAGACGGAAAAGATGGGGAGACAAGTAGCTGTGGCTCTAAAAGGGTAGCATGAGCAATCCTTGTGACAGAAATATTCTGTATATTGAATGTGATAGTGTTCACATGAATCTACACATGGGATAAAATTTTCAGAAACACGAAGGATCTTGAGACTCTGATGAATAATTACATGACAAGGCATTGGATAACCTAAAAGAAATAGATGAACTCCCAGAAACATACAATCTACCAAGACTTAATCAGGAAGAAATAGAAAATCTCAACAGATTTATGATTGGTAAAGAGATTGAGACAGTAGTCAACAATCTCCCAACAAAAAACGCTCAGGACCAGAGAACCTCATGGCTGAATTCCACCAAATATATAAAGAAGACTTTACATCAATCTTTCTGAATTTTTTCCCCAAAAGTTGAAGAGTCATGAACATTTCTTAATTTATTTTATGGACTGGGTATTACCTTGATATCAAAAACAGAAAAAAAGTTATAACAAGAAAACTGTTGGCCAATATTTCTGATGAATATAGATGCAAAATCCTCAACAAAATACAGGAAGACCAAATTCAACATCACATTAAAATGATCATAAACCATGACCAAATGGGATTTTTCCTTGGGATACAAGAATGGCTCAATATTCAAAAATTGGCACACTACTGTAAAACAGTTATACTCAAATAAAGATGTTAAAAAAATAAATAAAAATAAATAAACAAAAATTGATCAATGTGATTGATATGCCACATTAACAGAAGGAAAGATAAAAATCACTTGATCATCACAAAAGATACAGAGAAGGCATTTGATAAAATTCAGTACTCTTTCATGATAAAAATACTCAACAAACTAGGAATAGAAGGATATTAACATTATACTCAGTGGTGAAAACTGAAGTATTGCCTCTGAGATAATGCACCAAGTATCCATCAATGGATGAATGAATAAAGAAAATACAGTATATACATTCAATGGAATATTATTCAGCCATAACAAAGAAGGAAATCTTGTCATATGCTACAGAATTGTTGAGCCTTGAGGACATTATGCCAAGTGAAATAGGCAAGGAATAGAATGATAAACTGCACCTATATGGTGCACGTAATATAGTAAAATTCATAGGAGTAAAAGTAGAATGGAGATTACCCAGGGCTGAAGGGTGAGGGAAATGAGGAGTTGCTGTTCAAAGGATATTGAGTATCAGTAATTCAAGTTGAAAAGGTGCTGGAGATTTGTTGTACAACATTGTACTGATACTTGACAATACTCTATGATGCACTTAAAAAGTTAAGTATAGGGACTGCCCTGGCAGTCCTGTGGTTAAGACTTTGCCTTCCAATGTAGGGGGTGAGGGTTCGATCTCTGGTCAGGGAGTTAAGATCTCACATGCCTCATGGCCAAAAAACCAAAACATAAAACAGAAGCAGTATTGTAACAAGTTCAATAAAACTTTTAAAATGGTCCACAGAAAAAAAAAAATCTTAAAAAAAATTAATTAGAAAAATTAAGTATATATTATATGTTTTTTCTATAATAAAAATTGCATAGATACAGAAGAGTAAAAATGACACAAAAAGCTTCTCTTTACATTAACCAAATATTTAGTTTTTATTTTTCTAATTATTTTAAAGAAAGACATTATTATTATTATTGCACTTGTTATCATACCTACAAGGTTACTGTGGCCTTATCAAAGGCAACTGTGACAGCTTCTGACAAGTAAGGAATTTGCCCTTCCCTTTGTCACTCTAAGAGCCCCATGGAAATCAGAGAACATGGTTGTATAGTATCATACCTTACCTTCATCCCAGTCTAAAGAAAACAACCGCCTCAAAGTTTTTCAAAGACTGTTTTTGTCCTCCAAAGCATTAATATTAGTTTCCAGAGAAGTTCTGGCATCTCAGATTCATTAACTGGAAGGCCGTATTTTTTTAAAGACCTTATTATTTTTTTAAAATACTTTTAGATTCACAGCAATATTGAGAGAAAGGTACAGAAATTACCCATTTACCCCCTGCCTCCACACATACATACCCTCTCCCATTATCAACAACTCCCACAAGATGGTACATTTGCTACAATTGATAAACCTACATTAACACGTTATTATCACCCAAAGTCCATAGTTTATATTAGAGTTCATTCTTGGTGCTGTACATTCTATAGGTTCAGACAAATGACATGTATCCACCATTATAGTATAACAGAGAGTATTTTCACTGCCGTAAAAATCCTCTTTGCTCCACTTTTTCATCCCTTTCTCACCCACACCCGTGGCAACTACTGATCGTTTTACTGTCTCCATAGTTTTGCCTTTTCTGGAATGTCATATCATTGGAATCATACAGTAAATAACATTTTCAGATTTGCTTTTTTCACTTAATATGCACTTAAATTTCTTCCATGTCTTTTAGTGACTCTATAGCTTATTTCCTTTTATTGTTGAAAAATAGTCCATTGTCTTCATGTACCACAGTTTGTCTATTCAACTACAGAAGGACAGCTTTATTTCTTCGAAGTCTGGGCAATTACAAATAAAGCTGCTATAAACATTCCTGTGAAGGATTTTGTGTAGACAAATTAGATTGCTGTATGGTAAGAGTATGTTAATTTTGTAAGAAACTGCCAAACTGCCTTTCAAAATGGCTGTGCCACTTTGTATTCCTACCAGCAAGGAATAGAGTTCCTGTTGCTCCAAATGCTTTAAAGAGCCACTTTTGAATCTAAGCCTCAATTAATTAAACAAGTAAACTGTTAGAGTCATTCTCACTTGCTTACACATTAAATTCCAAGTACAGGCTGATTGTCAGACCCAGTCTTATATTTAATTTCCTTGGGTCTAATGTCTATAAAACCTATTTCCACACTAGAATGCTGTTGAAACAAACTCTCAAGATCCTATAAGTCTTGGAATAATCTACCTCCTCCTAGAGCTGACATTGCAATTTTCCTCTGAACGGTGCCGAGATTAACCTTCATTAGGGGATATGAGGCAATGATGGGTGGTGGGACATCTCGAGTTGAATTGGCAAACACTGTGAGTCAGTGGGTCACCTGCTCCAGATGAAATCCTTGAAAGGTCATTATGTCAGAGAAGACTGTTTCTTCAGAAAGGAAGAAGGGATTGCTTTCAGATGCATGGAATGTTCAAGATGAATTTTAGCTTAATTTTAGTCTATTTCTGTCCTAATGTCCCAATTACAAGTCTCAGTCTCTTAACTCTTCAAAATCAATATCATAACCTTAGCATATGAACTTCAGTGAAGTTACACCTTTATCATTACAACTTTGTTACACTCTACATCAGGTTTGTCATTTCATCTTCAGCCATTTCTGCCTACCAGACTCGAGAAGAGATTATATTTTACAATGCTGCCATGAAAGGTTTCTACTTCCACCTTTGTCTTGAGCTGGGAGTTTGAGGCCTTAAAGTTATGTTTTCTTTTTATATGCTTCCCAACAGTCAGAAAGAGCTAGAACACACTACAGTCTTTGTAGCAGTTTCGATATTATAGCAAATAAATGCAAGTTGACCACCAAAATTCTGGCTTCTAGTTGTGACCCCGTTTATCACTACTACTGGTAATAACTTGAATAATTGTGATTACACAATTCAAAGATTACTAATGAGACATTTTTCTCAAGCAAGGAGGTTTCATTGAATTCATCATATGTAATAGAATTGTGAGTAATTCAGGATATGAATTTTATCTTGAAAGACAATTTATTGGGGCTAGTGATATTAACCCTGCCTGTATTAGTCAATGGTCCAGCAAGAAAGAAATCTAGAATATATGGAAGGATTTTTTAATAAAGAAGACTACCTAAAAAATTATGAGCTACCTAGAGTATTGTGTTTTTCTAATTCTACCATATCACCATGGCCATGATGTCTAATAGTCCCATTTTTTGTGTGTGATGCTAAAATTAATCAGTGATTTCAGGTGTTGCTTGACTGATTTATCTATTATAACATCCACCTTCATACTGTCATTGATTCTTCTGTTATAAAGTTCCACATCAAACTTTCAACTGATGGTCATGGTAGCCATAGAGGAACATGGTCTCATTATTTCCTGAAGAGTGGCAAAATGGTGGTTCTCTAATTATATTATTTGTTCTACATTTAATAGCTATGATAAATTACTGATGATCTGAAGCAGAAATTTCCCAGACCAACTACTTGGATACAGCAAATACAGTCAGTAAATGTAGAACATGACAAATCCTTGATTCTTTTTCTTAATTTATTATTTTTTAAAAGTAATAAGTTTGTGTCTTAACAATCAACAATGAGTGTCATTATAAACTCATTGATCTTTTATATACTTGATACGTTTCAATCTATTACACTCATTAATCTTTTTCATGCTCAAATTATTTATCTTTATGTCCTTCAAATTCGTTTCTTTGCCCCTTAGAGGGAATACTAGGGTATTAGTTTCCTTTGCTTTTAGGCACAACAATGTATCTCAAGCTTATCTTGTATATTCCCTGCCCACATCTGGAATCAGATCATTCTCAAAGAAGTCTTAGTTTATTTCATGGTAAATAATATTTACAAACCACAATCTGGACACTACTGATGTTCATTCCTATTGACTTATCATTGCTTTATAACTACTTAGTTGAAAGAGTTGGAAATTTGTTATTTTTTGTTTTGTTTTCAGAAATAAAAAAAAATGAACTATGAGTACATAGTGATGTTTCTAATTCAAGTTAAAAATCATATGATTTTTACTTAATTTCTTTGATTTTATATTTGCATTTTTTTCAAATGTTGAAAATTTTGATTCCTAATGACCTTAATGCAATTCTGTATTTGGTTTTTAATACAATATCAACTTAAGATTTCTTTGTGTATTTTTTCCCCTAGAATGACTCTAACTAGATATATGCTATCAAAATGTCATGGTTAATAATCAATAGAATTAAATCTTCTTTGTGTGAATATGTCACCAACTGGATATATATGTGGGATGTGTGGGTAAATTTGTTTTGTCTTTTAAAGTAGTTTTAAAAACTACTATTATGGATTAGATTGATTTTTTAAAAGTCATTTTAATTAGGTAAATAACTATTTGGTTCCCAAGTTAAAATTATAAAATTGAGAGGTTTACCTTCCATTCTTATCACCATCCTCATGCTTTCTTTTTCTCTCTATTGGCATCAATTCTTCATTTTCCTTTTATTATTTTTAAAATAGGTTTATATATATACAAACACACATAACACAAATATTCTTCCATATACAGAATTTATTACACAAGGTTTACCTTATTTATATGTACATATATTATGCTGAAACTTGGTTTTGTTTTTTTTTTTTTTTTTTGACTTAACAATATGTCCTGAAGTCTACTACAAAAGAGTGGAGAGCTCTTCCATATTACTTTTGTCATACATTTCTTTGTAAGACATAAATGCAGTTCATTTGGACTTTCCCCGATTATGGGGTGTCTGGGCTGTTTCAAGTCTTTTGCAATCACAAATATAATAAATAGTCTTGTAATTGTGTCACTTCATGCTTTTCTCATACGTCTTTGGGACAGATTCCTACAAGTATAAATTTTGGGTCAAGGGTTCAACATTTATGCAATAATACTGCTCCCACTGGTTGAATCAGTATTCATTACCACTAGCATTATATGAAAGTGAATGTTTCCCCTTACCAACATCTCCTCAAATATCTGTGGAAACTAAGTAGGAAAATAGGAAATGTAAGTTAATTTTGTGGGCCTTGACTTACCTGTGTGTTCTTGAGAGTCAGTTGTACTTCTTTTGTTTGTTCCTGTTGTATTTGAACATTGTTCATTATTTGTTATTCTGTTCTGTGCTTTTTCCTTCTCACACCTTCGTATCATTCTAAATGAAGGACATGTTGATTAATCTAAGCAGTTGTTTTAGTTGTCATTTTGTAGAACCATTTCATCAATGGATTTCCTAGATGAAAATGAGGTATACCTATGTGCTTTGTGTATGTGAGTGAGGCTCTCAATTGGAAAGAATTAACAGTAGGGGAATGGTAGAGGAACAAGCTAGCAGGCCCACTCTTGCTTCCCCCACCCCAAGGCAAAATATAAGGGCCTTACTCTATGACCCTGACATTAACACTGGAAACTCAAGTTCTATTGCAGCTTATACATATTATGATTTTATAGAGAGCATTCCTCAAGTTTTGGCATGAATAAAAGAAATAAAGCAGATGCAACTGTTTTGTTTTTGAAGGGAGAGATGGTCAGTATAGAAATTCCATAAGCAGAGTCAATTTTATTAATAATCATTTACTTCTAAACAGTTTTGTTTTTAAAGAGATTTCTGCTGCCTTTCTCTCCTGCTTTGGTTACCTGCTGACTAGAAAGGTAGAGGTGCTCTGTATTCTCAGCCTCCATATTTATCTGCTAAAATGAAAATTCTGCCATTTATCTCCAAGATTTGTATAGTTTTGTCAAAACTTTTAACAGACTGCCCTGCTCCAATTTCCTAGTTACTGTTCTCTTTAACTTTGTAAGCATTTACTATTATTTAAATGAGATTTGATGATGGATCAGAGTTAACCAAAAGTGTTCAGGCCTTACTTGATAGATTAATGAAAATAATCCAGTTCATGTCGAATAAGACAAGAATTATTAAATTATATCCTTTATCTAGTCATTCCCCAAATTAGACATTTTTTATGGTACCAATATTCTCAAGATTATGCTCTGTAATTATACAAGGCAGAACATCAGAAGTCTCTAAACTTATTAACTTATATTTATGAAGCACCTAGGCTGAAAATTTTCACACATTATTATATTTCCACTTTTAATATTTAATTTTTTAAAACAGTTTTAGATTTACAGAAAAAGTGAGAAGATAGTACAGTTTCCTTATATCCTGCATCCAGTCCGCTTTATTATTATCTTATTTTAATATGATATTTTGTTATAATTATAAAATAATATCAATACATTATTATTAACTGAAGTCATTACTTTATTCATATTCTTTTGGTTTTTACCTAATGTCATTTTCATTTTTCTGTTCTAGAGTCCTATTCAAGATACCACATTACATTTAGTTGTCATGCCTCTTTAAACCCCTCTTTATTGTAGCAATTTCTCAGACTTTCCTCATTTTTGATGACTTGGACAGCTTTGAGGAGTAACAGTCAAGCATTTTGTAGGATATCCACTATTGGAATTTGGTTGATGTCCTTCTCATGATAAAACTGAGGCTACATGTTTTAGGGAAAAAAGCTACAAGGTAAAGCACCATTTTCATCATATGATATCATGTCTACATCTTATTAACATGATTTCTGACTGTTGATATACACTAAGGCGGTGTTGTCAGGCTTATTCACTGTAAAGTCTTTTTTTGTTGTTTTTCTCTTCCTCCTTTCTCTACTATATTCTTTGGAAGTCCCTATGTGCAGACCTCAGTAATGTAAAGGAACCTCCCTCTCTTTGAGGGTAGAGTAGCAACATAAATGCATGGAGGATTTATCTCTTCTCTTCCATCTATTAATTTATTCAGACCTTAGTTTTTATCAGAATGGACTCATGGATATGTATTTTATATTTTGGATTATAATCCAATATAATTTGTTTTAAAATTTTGTTGCTCAAAACCTTCAGCTTTTTCTGTTGATACCTATTTCAGATGGCTCATGTGCTCCTTTGACATACCCTCATCCACATGCTTTTTCTTTTTTTTTTTTTTAGCACTTTCTTACTTTATGGCACTACAAAATTCTGCATGCTCTTGTATATTTCTTGCCCCAGCCTAGAATCAGACGCTACTCCAAGGGCTCCTGGTTCCTTTTGCTGGAAATTATATTAGAAACCAAAGTCTGGGTGCTTGTTGTGCTTGTTGCTACTGAGTTGTCATTTTCTTTAAGCCTTCTGAGATAGTAGAACAAATCACTGTATGACAAATCATTTTTTATTTGATTGTGGAAATCTGTATCTATGTGAGATGAATTTAAATATTTCTGATTAAAATTTCTTATAACCATTTCTAGAAAGGTATTTTGGTTACAACTGACACAAATATACCTTTACTTTTGGGACTCTCCTTTGGTATACAATAGTGTTAAGTCAGTTTGATGATATCTTTCTAAACTCATAGCTGAGTTGTTACATAGTTATACTCATTCTAGCTTCATAAAGTGCTGTCATAAACCTCCATTATCTGTTTCTTGTTTTATAAGTCCTTAAAAGGACTTTTCCCAAAACTGTAAAATTTGACTTGGCCAAAGAGGTCTTCTTCAAAGTCATGAAAAGCAAAGGATTTCATTTAAAAATTAGAATCAAAGGTGTTTAAAAGTGAAATTGAAATGCAACTTAGATATCTAGATTTCCATTGTTTCTATTTAAGTTAATTGTTAATTGATTAATTACTCTTTCCCCAAAAATCAAAAAGCTATTAGAATCAGCTGTAATCAAACCCATGCTTCTGATGGTATCTATAGAAAACATAACTTAAAATGGTTATTGCTGAATTTCAGTGATCCAATTTGTTACATAATAATATACATGATAAATATAAGATTCTAAGTCATCAAGTACTCCATTTTCCAGAAATTGTGGAATTTTAGTTTCTTAAGTGCTTCAGGTGTATGTGTTTTTAAAAAAATAAATTTTTATTCAATATAGATGAATATACTATAGAAGTTGAAAATGATAAACAATTATTAATCTGTACTTTTGTTTGTACAGGTTAAGTTAAAAGACAGGACTGTCTTGAATATCTGCTTATGAGGTTACAAGGACACTGAAATCATTTTAATCCAATATCCTTTAAATGTCTTCCTTATTCTTATAGGATGCATGTAGTACACATCCATTTAGCACTTGTGTGATAGACACATAACGATCGTGATCACCATTTCAGATAATTCTTTGCAAGTTGTCAAATCTTGCTGAAAAGGCATACCCTGGAGAAGTGACTTTTTTGCTTGCTTTGCACTTCGCTGACTTCGACAGGGATTTTCTAGAAGTTGTAATTGGCTCTTCTGATCGACAATGAAGAGCACATTTCTTACTGCTTTGATTCTCTTTGTGGATTGATAAATGCTGTGAAATATGGTAGTATACTGATGTGAAGTCAGTTAATGTGAAATGAACGTGAGCTAATGACTTACTAAGCACTACAGGATGGCAGTAGACTTCATTTTTTAATATCAGTTCTTTACTGCTTCATTTTATCCTCTTATGGAAAGGTTTTTAATCTTTCCAGCTCAATCAACATATGATTTACCTGACATATGATACATGACTTGGTTGTAATGGGACAGTTTTGATGGGAAGAGGCAGTAACTATTTGTTAAATGATACTCTTGGCTCCTGGAAAAGTTAATAAAGTTTCTCCAAAGCACTTCACCTCCTTAAAATGAATAATTTAAATACTCAGAGAAACTATCTCAATGATTATCAACACTAGGCCTCACACTTTACAAAACAGATAAAGATACCAAATTATTTGGTTATCTATACAAAATCTCTAGAAGGAAATCTTATGACAGACCTGTCTTAAAGTAATTTAAAGTGTTGGATTCTAAACATGGTACAGAATGATTCTTGTTTAATACAATTTTTTTCAAAGGAAGATCTTCTGCATAGTAAACATCTTTATGATAAGTTTTTAGGTCTAAAAGTAGCTTTAATTTGTAATATTCATTAGCTATAATTACTAATTGTTCTTATCTCCTTTTCTATAAGTATACTCTTTAATCCCCATTCTCTCGGTAGGAATCCAAAATACCAAAGTGTTTTTTTTTTTTTTTTTTTTTCCCCAAAGGTTTACTTTCATCAATAATACAATTAGGGATAAAGGTCACAAATACAGGGAGTAACTTGCTTACTTATCCTTAGTACATAATTATCCATACAGAAATGCACACACAGACAGAATTACATGCATAAGAAAATATATACAGTTGTTTGAATTTTTCTCTCTCTTCCTTTCTATCTCTCCTTTCTTTCTTTCTTTTTTTCTTTTCTTTTTTTCCTTCTTTCCTTCCTTCCTTCCATCTATCTACCTGTATATATCTATCTTTACTGTATATATTATATTGCAGAAACTGTATGGCACTGCATAGTAAATATTAGTGTGTTTATTTCAAAGTAAAACATGTTAATTTTTACATACCAAAAGCCTAAATATCATTTTCAGTAAATCAGGCATGACTTCTGTTTGGTTATAAAAGAATAGAAGGTGTTTCACTGGAACAAAAAGCTCTGCCATCAATTAAATAAAACAATGAAGATAATGTGACAGGTTGAAGTAAGCCTACATCAGAAATTATTTTAAATTCCATACTATAAATGTGAGAACCACTTGTTATTATTATACTAATTGTTTATATTCTGAATTTCAATTTCCCCTTTTCACTATAAAGGGAAAAGGCAACCCAAAACCAGAAAAAATAATCAATTTAGGGCTTCTCTCTAGAGTGTAATTCGCTACTTTTACATGATCTAATTTAATCTCATAACATCCTATGAGGTAGAGAATGTTATTGCCATTAGAAGATGAGAAAACTATATTGGGTAAAATTTAAATCAATAGTCTAAAGACACATAAATAGCAAAAATGTGCTAGAATCGTGTTAACACCATCTTTGACCTCAATTATTATCTTGTTATAAATATTGTTGGCACTCCTGCAAAAACAGGGGTATAGTGACATAAAATATTCTAAGTAATGAAAGGTGCACAGAATTTTCTCAAGCAGTTTATGAAACATGTTAGCTATCAATGATTTTTTAACCAAAATACTTTCATATTGCATGCCTCAACTCTTCTTTAACAGGTGACACGGGTTCGAGCTCTGGTCCAAGAAGATCCCACATGCCACGGAGCAACTAAGCCCATGCACCACAACTACTGAGCCAGCACTCTAGAGCCTGTGATCCACAAGTACTGAAGCCTGCATGCCTAGAGCCCATGCTCCGCAACAAGAGAAGCCACTGCAATGAGAAGCTCATGCACCGCAATGAAGAGTAGACCCCGCTCACCACAACTAGAGAAAGCCCGTGTGCAGCAATGAAGAACCAATGCAACCAAAAGTAAACAAATAAATTTATATTAAAAAAGGACCACACCAGACTAATATAATTGCATTACAGTAATAATATTATATAATTATTTATTAAAATCAAAATCAGAGGTTATAATTACATTGCATTTTCTCCTTAACAGATCTGGGAGCTATAGATTTGTGAGCAGACAAAGAATACCTCTAATTTTTAAGGCTGTGCTAAAATATGCTTATTCCGTTTCTTTTCAACAGTTAATGCTAGGTCAACTGTATAACTAGATCTGGAGAAAGCACCGTTTTCTTTCTTATGGGGCAACAGAGAAATTGTGCATTTTCTCCAATCAAAGAGAAATCAAGAATTTTTAATAGGCATTAATTATGTTTTAATATTTACATTACATTTTCCCCTAAGATACAATTGCAATTCTTGTTAAGTAAAAGCACATCAAAGATAGCAACCACTAAATACAAACACACCCGACTAGGCAATGAAAGCATTACATGTTTTTTGTTTCTGTTTTCTTTTCAATAAACTAATTTTTAAAGAATATATTTGGATTTCCAAAGTGTTGTCAAGTTGTGAAGTACAGAAAGTTTACATATATCCCATACCCAGTTTCCTATTATTAATATCTTACAAAGGTATGTTACCTTTGTCACAGCTCATGGATTTATATTAATAAATTATTATTAAGTAAAATACATAGTTTATTCAAATTTCCTTAGTTTTTAACCTAATATCCTTTTTCTGTTATTGTATCCTAGAGGATAACATATTACTTTTAATCCTTATGTCTATGACTTTGATAATTTTGACTCTCCCCCCAGCCCACTAACTGTAAATTTATCTTCACATTCAGATATAGAACAAATAGATATAGATATGTATCCAGGCGCATCATTTATTTGCCAAAACAATTGCATCACATCTAGCAAGGTGATTTCCTAAGTTATTCCAGTAGTTATGTACTTTCATCAGAGTTCTGTTTATTTTCATCCCTTGTTGCTGTAATACTGATACATGAATAATGTCTAGCACTGTCTTAACATACTTGAATTATCTTCACTAGAAGGTAAAACATTACATATATGAACAAAAGTGTCTTGGGTGTTGGCGTGAGGAAAAATAAGTGAAATAATATTTATTATTATATGTGTAAATTGGTAGATTGTTTCAGAAATTTCAACATACACTTTATAGGATAAGGAGATTATTGAAAAATAACATTTGTTGATGAAAATTAAAGATTAAATTTTCAATTAACTTGGTTATTTTTGAGCACTTCTTCAGATTATTTGGTCCAGGTGATTGTCCTGCCTCCAATAATTAAGACTTATTTTAATATAGCATTTTGCTTTTGTCAAGGATTAATCTCTCTTGCTGAAAAAAAAAAATCAAGATAGCCCAATTTCTCTCAATTAATTCTGTTATTTGTTACTTAATTTGTCATCTTGGATTCTTTCTTTGTAATTGTTTTGTTCATGGAAATCCCAGTGACTCTAATGAATATATCATATGTCATGTCTAACTTGAGTGGGCATCAGATTGGCAGTACATAATGTTGCTAAACAAAAGTCACATATTTTTGCTATAAAACTCTGATTCCTTTATTGCCTCAGCATGTTTTAATAAAATTGAAGTGAAAAGCAGAAATATGTAGTAACTAATAATGTATTTCCAAACCTCACATGCCATTGTAATTTTACAAATTGGATTCTTTATAATCAGCCTGATTCTTTCCATCACCTCTCTTAATGAATCTCACCCAACACTCAGTAGTCCAGAGAAGATGAGAATTCCAATTCAGACAAAACAAGCTCTGAACAAGAACCGAGGAAACCTGCTTGGAAGAGTGAAGACTGGTGCTTAGATAACTTTCTGCTATCTATTGACTTTGAGCAACTTGAAATCTCTGTTCCTTCCTTTATAAAATGGACTTTATAGATATCTTTGAAGGTGTTAATAATTAGAAATTATATATGTAAAGTACATCTTTGAGATGTGATAGGCATTCAAAAGTAAATATTTATTACATTATTTTAGAATATATTCAAATAAATTGTCATTCTACTAATACAATGGTGCTGTTATTATTAAATATACTCTTTAATGTCAGCATGCACTAATTCAATAAGTATTACTAAGCACTTTCTATATACCAGGTGCTAAGTTCTGGAGATTTACCAATGAACAAAACATAAAAATCTCTGTTTCTTAGAGCTTATGACCTAGCAAGATTGAAATCAGAATGAGAGATGGATAGTGAGGGAGGAGTGAGGGATACAGAAAATGTGTAGGTGGGTGGTAAATAAATGCTATATGACAGTAATATATAAAAATATCTAGGTTGTCACATAAATATAAAATAATTTTATGTGAAAACATAAATCAGGGAAAGGGAATAGGAAATGCTTGGTGAGAACATTGTACAAATTTAAATGAGATGTGAGGACTCAGAGAGCTGTTCTCTAATATTACAACATATTCATTTATTATTCATTTATTCATTTGTTCATTCCTATTTTTCTACTGTTTTATTTTGAAAAAAATAAAACTTCAGAATAGTTGAAAGAATAGTAGAATGAATATCTTCACAATCTTCACCTAGAATCCTCAATTCTTAATACTTTGGCACATTTGTTCTCCCATAAAACTGTTTGGCTTTTGTTTGTTGGTATAGGATATCACAAGATATTTCATTATCTCTTGCTACACTGAAGATTTTTAGTTGCTTAAAACAATAATGATTTATTATTTCACGTGACACTATTGGTCTGAGATTTGGGCAAAACTCAACTTGTTGGTACATTTGCTGTACATGATGCTGGTGGCGTTCACTCATGGCCGCATTCAGCTGGGAGTTTAGCTGAGACTGGAATATACAAAATGGCCTCTCACGTCATAGGGCCTTTCTCCATGTGGTCATTAATTATTTGGGAGTGTAGCCTGAACTTTCTTATAATATAGCAGTTGGGATCCAAGAGCAAAGACAGAAGGTTCTTGGCTGAGGAAACTGAGATTCAAGCCTAAAGTCTTACCTGGGAACGGATACTGCCTCGAATCTGCTTCAGTCTATTGTTCAAAGCAATTCACATGGCCGACCTAGGTTCAGAGAAACGTAGTAGACTTCATTTCATGATGGAAGGAGGGGCAAAAGATTTGTGTTCCTTTATATTCTATTACGTCAAGGATTAGTCATTGTATTAAGTTGCACTTCACTTTATCCAGCTTTAATCTAGAACAGTGACTTTTTTTCTTTTCATTATTAATCAATGTATTTCAATCAATTGTATTCATTATTCTTTTTGATGCTCAAATGATCTCAAAATTGGCTAGTAAGTGCTCCCTTGACTTCTATGTCCGTTAAATATATGGTTAAACATATATAATTTATAAATGCTAAAAAAGGTGTTCTGTGCATGTCCTGCAATTTTTTTCTTTTTTAAAGCATTGAACATATACACACACACATATACACGTCAGCTTTTCATATTATGTGAATATTAACTTTTTTTATTTGTAGACAAAGACAATACCAAAGTTTTTATATGTATGAATATATTTTTATCTTCTTATTTCTGTTTTTGATTACATATTACTTTTATTCTATTCATGGTTGGATAAATGAAAAGTAAAGTATTATGTCTTCTCAGCAATTTTATTTCTCAGCAACTTAAAAATAAATTCTGTATTTAAATTATTCATGTATTTTAATGACCTTTATGAAAACCATATATATATATATAATTTTTGGATATTTCTGTTAATAATTACATTAGCAGCAAGGCCAGAAATGATTTTTAGGAGAGAAAGCAAATTTAAAAACTTGAAAATGAGCTCATACAATCATTTCATTCTTTAAAATCTTGTATATTTGTGATAGCCTTATAAAATGCATATCTTACTTCTCTGTGTTACATGGAAGATTTTGTTCTAATATAACCACAATTGAATTTGAGCATTTAGTCTAAGAAGAACTAGAATGTAATACTGATTAATCACAACTGGTATATTTGCCACATTTTTCAATAAATATTAAAAAACTCACAAACTCAACCATCCATCCTCTTTTGTTTGGATACCTATAAAGAATGAAGGGTTAAAATGAGTCTTAAATCTCCTCGATATATCTCAAGGTTATATAGCTATCTGAATATAATAAAGACATCTCACAGAAATGAAGATTCAAATGAAAATAAGAGGAATTGAGTTTTCCTTTCTTCTTGTTCTTATGGAAAAATCTTTCCTTTCTTTCTTTCTTTCTTTCTTTCTTTCTTTCTTTCTTTCTTTCTTTCTTTCTTTCTTTCTTTCTTTCTTTCTTTCTTTCTTTCTTTCTTCTTTTTAAATTCAGCACTGCTCATATGATGGAGGTTATTGAAAAAGCTTCCATTAATATAGTCCCTCAGTCACCTGCCTTTAGATTGCAGGTGAGTACCAAGTGTAGCAACCAAAGTTATCATTGTGCACGTCAAGATGAATTTCAAAAGGATTGAATATCCAATGTTCAAAGAAAGAAAAAAAAAATGAAGGAAGGAGGGAAGGAAGAAGGAAGGAAGGAAAGGACCAAGAGGAACCTAACATTCCCCTCAGCTTGCTTAAACTTTAGAGAGCCTCCTTCCCTACTCTAGACTACTGATATTTTTTAGAGTATTTTCTTTAAAAAAAATTTAATTGTAAATCCTCCCTGTCCTCCTTTGAGATGTAAATCTTTTAGAAGGCCTCTTGCCAGCTTTATTGTTCATGATTCTTTCTAAAGACCTGGGAACCATCCCTTTGAAATGTAATCATCAACAAGATCATGGCTATATCGCCCAGATTCTGTGGTAGGAGCGTAACTTACTTTGGCACCTTGATCCAAGTTGTAAAACTATCTCCTGTCATGAAAGTAAGAGAAAGTTTACCTTTGTTTTGGGTAAGGATGATTAGCAAATGCAGACGGCCTAGGCTCCTCCCATCACAGCTCTTAAACACACTTCAGCTGTTTGTTTCAGTGGAGATGAACATCTCTTCCCTATCACAATAGCCTGAATAAAGTCAGCCTTGCTTTTTAACCTTGGCAGGTACAACTTTTACTTAGACATTTGGAAGGAATTAGAAAGGAAAGGAAGAGACAGAGAGAGACAGAGAGAGAAAAAAATAAAAACCTTTCCTTTTTGGACACGGGGAAATTTTTCCTAAGTATGAATTAAAGTTCTGAAGCAAAAAAGCAGAAGTTTAATATACTTCAACACATAGAATTATTTTGTATCATAATAAGCAAACAAACAAACAAATGTAAGCTAAGTTACAAACCAAAGTGGTGAAAAATTTGCACTTCATATCAGACAGAAGGCAAATAGCCCTAACATAAAAAGAACTCCTAAAAATCAAAAAGACCCTTACATGACAGAAAAAATGGTGAAAGGAACAAATAATCACATCACATTAGAAAAACATTTTAAAAACATACATATGAAAGTGCTCAATTTTTCCATGATAACAGAAATGCAAAATAAAATTCTATTAAGATACTTTTACACACCTATCAATTTTTTTTTTTAATGTATCCAAACTTTGGCAGCATACTCTATTGTCATTCTCTTTCTCTGTGTGTTTGTCTATATTTCCTTTGATACAATTTTTTTAAGCATGTAAAACAAACATAAATTATCAAAATTAGTACTGTGTAACAAAGATTGCTATAAGGGTTCTCAATTCTGTCTCTGCTCCTACACTTTTCTCTTCCTACTTCCATTGTAAGCATTTGTATTCATTTTTATTTACCCTTCTAGCTTTTCTTTTAACAAATATATATGTATATGAGTTTATGTACATATACACATCCCCCTCCCTCTTTTTTGCAAAAAAAGTAGCACAAAATATTTGTTGCTCTGCACATTTTCCTATTCCCTTTACAATCCTACCTGTAGATCATTCCAAGTCACTGTAGAGGTTTTTAAGTGTACAAAGTTTTGCCATATGTTGAACCATGACTTTTTCAACTAGTCCTACATTTACCCACATTTGGATTGTTTCCAAACTTCTATAATTACAAATTATACCACAATAAATAATCAAATGCAAGAACTTTTTCATAATTTTGGTAATGTTTCCTAGAAGTGGGCTTCCTGGGTGAAAAGCTAAATACATGAATGATTTTTCTAAAAACTTCTAAATTCCTCTCTATCAGGATTGTACCACTTTTTACTCTGACTGGCAATGTATTGGAGAGCTTGTCTCCCTCCTAGCCTCCACCAACATAGTATATTGTCAAACATTTCCATTTGGGTTCATCTGGATGGTGGGTGACATCTCTGAGTAGTGTTAATTTGTATTGCTCCTATTATAAGTGAGGTTGATCTCAAAGGCTGCCCAGATTTCACATCAATTCTTAGATGAAGAATACTTCTCATTCACTGAGATAACAAACAAAATAGGATGATAATTTCCTCCATCCTAACACCTCCTTATATCTGTGCATATACACTCTACTTACACACTCTACCTTTGGAGAGTGAAGACAATGGCTTATTATTCTAATCTTAAAAGCAAACAAACAAACAAAAAATTCCTTTCTTGGTCCTATTACCCCTTCTAGGTATATCCCTACTTTTCTGCTTTATAAAATAACTTAAAAAAAAATTGTCTACATTCCCTATCTTCACTTCCTCTCCTTCTGAAGTTCGCTCTTGTCCCTTCACTAGACCTGATCTTGTCAATGTTCCCAATGTCCTCCATGTTGCTAAATCCAAAAATCAATCTGGAGCCTTTCCTGTTTGACCTATCAGCATTTTTTGACATAATTGATCACACCCTGTCCTTGAAACACTGTCTTTGCTTCCAAGAAAGCATGACTTACTTATTTTCTTTTTTATGTTCATTTTTCACCTCCAGAGATGATATTTTTCTCAACTCTTAACTCTTAATTCTGAAGTGTTCTAAGGCTCAGACTTTGAACTTCTTCCAATCTCTCCTGACTTTGGGGGATCTCATCGTTTTATGGCTTTGAAAACTAGCTCTATGATGGTTAGTTACCAAGAGAAGCAGTGAGCAGGGTTAACAGACAAACAGACTGTCTATACATTACTATCCATTAGTCCTTGAAACAAATAGTTAACTTTGTGTCTCAGTTTCCTTTTTGTAAAATGTTGATAATAATAGTACTTTTCTAATAGGAAATTTTTATGAAATAAATATAATAAATATAATAACAAAAACAGTCCTGGCATCTAATCAGTGTAATATAAGCATTAATTCATACTATTGCTATAGTTTCAGGGTAATTCTCTCCTCCTAAAATGGCAGACTAGTGTATTTAGTTGCTTTTTGAACACCTACACTTGGTTATTTTATTATTTTATTCCAAACTTAACATATACAGAGTACTCTTGATTTTATGCCTCAAACCTATCCTCGAAGTATTTCCCTTTTCTCACAGAATTCCCTAAAGGGGAATTCTATTCTTTCAGATGAACAAGACTTCCTCTCACATTCCAAATGTGATATGTCAGCAAATCCTTTTGAATTTGCCTTCAAACTGAATCAACAACCTGGCCATTTCTTATCACCTCCGTTGCTGCCACTCTAGTTGGAAAGATCTTATCCCTTATCTGGATTCTTGCTCTTGACTGATCTCTCTGCTTCTGCCCTTGACCCTCTTTAACATATGTTTCCACACAGCAGCCAAAGTGACTGAGAATATATATGATTTCTTCTTCTGTTTAAAATACTCCCATCAGTTCCCAACTCAAAAAGCCAAACTCATTGTCATGGCTCACAACATCACAGAGACTATGCTGCCACGTGCCTGACCCCTCACTCTATGACTCCCCCCGACCCCGCTCCCGCCCGACCCGACGCTCTGCCTCAGAGTATTTTTTTCTTGTTAGTCTCTCTGGCATGCTCCCTCCATAGACGTCATCATGGCCTTACTTTCTTATTATCTTAAATTCTTTACTCAGAAATCAGCTTAATGAAGAGGTCTTCCCTCATCATGCTATTTAACATTGAGTTCCCTCCTGTACCACCTCTGTACTTCTATCTCTAATACTTGTTTTATGTCTTTCATTAGCACCTTTAGCATCTTATATATTTTGCTGATTTTCTCCTCTATTTTATGTCTTTCTCTTACTAGAATGTAGATTCCATGGGGACTCCTAATTTTCCCCCATTTTTAAATCCTCTGTATCAGAACAGTGTCTGGCACAAAGACATTTATAAATATTAACTGAACAAATTAATGAATTAAGTAGACCATTGATTGCAAAAATTATAATTTTGGTAGACCTTTATGTATTTGAAAGGCAATTTTCCAGAAAAAAATCAAAGAAAGGTACGCAGAATTTGTTCATATTCATATTTAATAAATTAAACAAAGAAAAGAAAATAAAGGGGTGCTTCAATCTCTGTCTATATACTACATATATGATTATACACATATTCTAATTGTATGTGTCTTAATTTACATGTGTTTATGATTGAAAAATTATAAAATACTGTGTCTAAATAGCTCAAAAATAAGTCAAAAACAATCCTTCCATACAGAAACCACTGTTGATATTTTAGCATGTACTTCCAGTATAGTTTATATATATATATAAATATATATTTATATATAAAAATATATACAAAAATATAAAATATATATTTATATATATATATATTTTAGGGAAATTTGAGATATTTATAAATGCATCAATCCTCATTGTAATTAAATAATATATCCCATTTTGGCACACATTGTGCTGGATACTTCCACAAATTATTTCATATTTATCCATCTTTTACACGCAAAACGCTATAGTTCCTTATAAAGCTTAAAATAGAATTACCATATGACCCAGCAATCCCACTACTGGGTATATATACCCAGAGAAAAAACATAATTCAAAAAGACACATGCATCCAATGTTCAATGCAGCACTATTTACAACAGCCAGGTCATGGAAGCAACCTAAGTGCCCATCGACAGATGAATGGATAAAGAAGACGTAAGAGATATGCGAACATATATATATGTATAACTGATTCACTTTGTTGTAAAGCAGAAACTAACACACCATTGTAAAGCAATTATACTCCAAATAAAGGTGTTAAAAAATGTAGTACGTATATACAATGTAATATTACTCAGCCATAAAAAGGAACACAATTGGGTCATTTGTAGAGACATGGATTGACCTAGAGACTGTCATACAGAATTAAGTAAGTCAGAAACAGAAAAAAGAAATATAGTATATTAACGCATGTATGTGGAATCTAGAAAAATGGTACAGATGAACCAGTTTGAAAGGCAGAAATAGAGACATAAATGTAGAGAACAAATGTATGGACTTCAAGGCGGGAAAGCAGGGCGATGGTGGTGCTGGGATGAATTTGGAGATTGGGATTGATATATATACACAAATATGTATAAAATAGATAACTAATAAGAACCTGCTGTATAAAAAGTAAAATAAAATATTTTTTTCTAAAAAACCCCAAAATAACAAAACTAAAAAACCTATACTTTATCACCTTCTTGAATTTAGATGAGGCCAAGTTATTAGGTCTGTTCAATGAAATATCAGCTGAAAAAATGAACTTCATGTTCATGATGAAGAAAGGAAATGCCCTTCGGATTCCCCTGCTTTGGGCTTTATGGAGTTGAGGCAGCCACAATAGAAGTAGTCTGGATCTCTGAGTCAGCATATGGAGAGCAGATGCTCAGGGTTGCCCAGCCTGCTGTAGGGTCTCCAGAGAGAGAGAAATAAGCTTAATGTTAGTTTATTAAGTATTGCAGGTTGCTTGTTTTTCCCCTTGTTATTCCTTTTTGACTAACACATGCATGATTGTATTTTCCCAAATTTCTAGCTATTTTTCTACATAATTATCTTAACTCTCACATATCATTCTCTCATAGATGTTTTAAAATCGAAAAGTTAATAAGGTAATAAAAACAAATGATGAAATTTACCAGTTTAAGCTACTTATTTCTGGTTTGCTTAACAGTTTGTTCTTACACTAGAGAAGTTATTACCTCTCATTTTTAATTCTGATCTATTGCCCCTTGTATGAAGTATATTTTGGATTTTCAAATAAAATGTAAAATAGTTATTCCACCTTTCTATGTGACAATATTGAGAGATCTCCTTGGGTATAAAGTAAGCACTCTCACTTTCTTTCCCAACTAAAGGAATGTATGTTAATTTGGAACAATCATTATTAATGGCCGCAGTGATCCACTTGCAAAGAGGATTATTTATGGCTTGGCGAAATCAATTTCTTCTTCTACCTTAATTTGATGTAGATTCTTTCCAATGAGACAAGATATTCCTAGCATTATAGTACAAAATCAACAGAAAAGGAGATGAAGCAAAAAAGCCAAAGAGATGTACTAGACCAGGGCTAGGATATTGATTTTGAAGGATGTAAAGTATGATAGAAGTGTTAGCTTAGCTGTGCTGAATAAAGAAAGTGATTGAGGAAGAAAGGAAAAAAAAAAAAAAAGTTATTTATATACACACACATTTTTGCATCTTCATCTCCCACTGGTGGAATTTGATTAATTCAAGTAAATAATTATTTGAAATTAATTTTGACTTCCTGATTAGAACCTTTGATCAAGATAGTGATCTGAGATCTGGCTACATTTCATATAATATGACTCTCCTACCCCTTTTCTTCTATTAATGGTTCAAACCAATTTTTTGATGACCTGTTGCTTTGTTTCATTTGCCTTGCTCAAATAGTTTTGTAAGTACATTTTCAATTTCCCAAATTAACCTTAATTTTCTCTTTATTTTTCTCAGACTCACATATTCTATTTCAAATTATATCAACAGATAGAAAAGGAATCAGATAATTATCACCTGGAATTCTAAAATTCATTGTCAGAAATCAGACATTCTGATAACTGATTCGATCCTATGCTTACTGTATAGTGAAAATAAGCTGTTTTCAGTTTATTAAATGACACTGTTGAAGTTTTAGAGTTGTGGTTCTATTATCTAGAGAGAAAATAGTTTGACATTACTAAAATTCAATTATTAAAAAAATAAAGCAAATCAAGTTTGTCATAAGCAGTTCAGACAAGTTCAGTTTGCTTTGATAAATTTGATTCTAGTTTTGATCAAATAAAAATGTGACATTACCAGGGATCATAAAAATGTAAACCAGTTTTGTCTTCAGAAAATCTCTCAGAGACAGTTAAAAGATACCTTAGTGAAACACAATTTATATTGTATCTTAATTTTATTGCCTAAAGGGAGAAGTTGACATACAGATTATATGATTAACTATCTCTACTTCCAGAGTAGTTCAATATTTTCTTTCTCAAAGGAATAAAGCTTTCCTCTTACTGCCTCACCCTAGGAAAATGGTGATAAACACTGTTACACTTGCCAAAACATAACACACGTCTGTAGTTCTATCACACCTAGTAGACAATGTACAAAACAAATGAGAGATGAAAATATAAAGATGCATGTACTAAACCAGCTTTTAAACAAATGCAAATAAATTCAAAAATTTAAAACTATTTTCATTAGTAAACTTGGTAATAGTTAAGAAAAAGCAATTCCTGTTTTAGTAAGAATGTAGAAAAATTTAAAAGCCTCAGGCAGTTAGTACAAGGGCAAATTTTTAGATTTTCAAAAATGTGTTTACATATAACAAAAAATCATTTTGCACATGTACTGACTCAGAAATTCTACATGGAGAAATTTAACCTCAGAGGAAATAATTATGTATTGTAGAAATATTCTGAAACTAGGATGCTTAACAAAGTTGTTTATTACCAGGAATGTTTGAAAAAAGAACTAAATAGGTTTAAACAAAAACCAAGAATAAATAATCATTAAAATATAAGAGAATACGGGCTTCCCTGGTGGCGCAGTGGTTGCGAGTGCGCCTGCCAATGCAGGGGACACGGGTTCGTGCCCAGGTCCTGGAAGATCCCACATGCCGCGGAGTGGCTGGGCTCGTGAGCCATGGCCGCTGAGCCTGCACGTCCAGAGCCTGTGCTCCGCAATGGGAAAGGTCACAACGGTGAGAGGCCCACGTACCGCAAAAAAAAAAAAAAAAAAAAAAAAATATATATATATATATATATGAGAATATAGTCATATGATGTAAGACCTTACTTTATTAATGTTATATAGTAGAGGAATATTTTCTCTCTTGGAAAGACTTTCCTATTAAATCAAAGAATAAGCCATAATGTTATTATTCTTTGTATGGATATATATATATATATATATATATGGATATACCCATCTATATCTATATCTATCTATCTATCTATATATATATGTATATACACAAACACACACAAAGAGAGAGATTGTATAAATATGAAGTTTATATGATCTATTATCGATAAGATTATCTCTGGTGTTTGCATTATGAGTTATTTTAATTTTCTTTTTTTAGTGTTTATCTTGATTTTCTACGATTGCAAGTTAATTAGAGCCTTTGCTCCAAGTCATCCCCATCACTCCATGGCTTAAACTCATGGAAAAGCTACAATTTTGAGTTGTTCTGTTCCCCATTGCATTAACAGAGAAGAAGATTACATGGAAAATTATGTCACTAGCTCTTCAAGGTATACCCAGAAGTTAGACATGGCCAAGGCAGGTCTCACAGCCATTGCTAACGTTAAAGGACATGGAGATGAGCCATTCTATCTTGCATTTGTTTACAAGAATGAACACTGGAGGTACTGCAAACAGCATTTGGTATATGGCTGCTTTGATTTAAAGAAACAGAGAGCATATAAATAAAGGGTTCTCTTACCTTCTTGATGAGAACTGTCTTCCTTGTGGAACTATACAGAAGTTAGCTGTTTCCTATCCAAATAATAGATTTTCTTGGGGGCTAGATAAATAATGTCTCCAACAACATGGAAGGAGAAACAAGATTCAGAAGGACACCAGCCATCTGAATGCATTGAAAACAGAGTATTTTCCCAACAGAGAAGCTAGTGATGCAAGGAAAAATGTGATCACGTTCAAGATATAGAACCCAAGCAGCTGAGGTGAATATAAGAACTCAATGGCAATAGAACTATAGGTGGTAAAGTGTGTGTGGTACACAGATATCAAAGGATAGGACAGAAGAAGAAGAACAGTTTAAAGGGAAGAAATAAAAAAAATAGGAGATCAATTGGTTCTTGAATATTTGAGCAAGCACCACAAATCTAGAAATAATAGTAATGAATATCTAATCAATCATGGAGTGTATAAGAGGACTCCAACATATCCTACCATTGACAATAGCTCTACAAAAGGTGAGATAAATTTAGCCAGTAGAATCAATAACAAAATATAGAACCTCACAAAATGGGCAAATGAAACAGATTTAGACACCAAATTAGCTCATAGATAAGAGAGGAAAATATCAAATCACCTGAGAGTTTACTTACCCCTATAATTCAAATTGATATATTTAATTTGACTACTTAGTATACTTTTATACCTGATGTGTCCATAAATTAATCTAATGGGTTCTTTGTCTTTAAAAATCCAATGTAAGTAGCTTACTTTAATATAGTTTTTAAGAAAAAGAACAGTGAACCTAGATGGATTCAGCTGATCCTAGAGTAAGACCATCCTTCACGACTAAAATTCTCCTATCCACCAGTCAAAGAAAGCTCAGAATTAAGTCCTAACTGAAGCAGTTTGACTTAACTTACGTGAAATTCATTCTCATAGAGAGATGCATGAGAAATGTAGCTAATGTGAATTCCCTTTGGAAATGAATTATTTTCGTGGCTAATTATTTGTCTCCTGGAAAGACTGCAGGCAGCTTTGAGTGCCATGTGGCTCCCACAGGGAAACATTTATTAGGGACAAGGACACAAGATGATAATGACATACAGGCATCAGTCCTAGAAACACAGTGTTTCAGATACATGGTCTAATATGGTTGGCAGTAAAAACATAAATGTTTTTATGTGGAAAGAAAATTGGGAAAGCTAGACTATTTGATGTTACTAAAAAGAGTCTCAGGCTGGTATTGAGTAATATGATGATTATGGCTAAAATATTATTAGGAGTTATAACACCATCTCAATAGAAGAGTCATTCCAAATTCTCCGCTTGGAAAGACTGTATTCATCTAATTAGGAATTTTAAGGCTTTATTCACACAATAAAAACACATGAAATGCATGAATAAGACTGTTAATCATGATATATTTTAGCTTCTGAGAGACTTTAGCAGTAATGAGGACACCAAGGAAAGTGTTAAATTCAAATTAAAGTAATTAAGAGTTACAAAGGATTACTTATTTTTGCACTTTATTAAAGTTACAGTCTTCCAGTGCCCAAATCCCTCCTTGGAATATTGCTTTATATTTTCTGGATGTTCTCTTAACTCTTGCTGGTCATTGTTACTAACACAGCATAGCAAGGAGTTGATCTTCTAAAAACTGTCCATTAGAATGCTTAAAAAACAGTAGGTTTTTTTTTTTTAAACCAGTTGACCTTCTACTGAAAGACAGTGTATAGTTAGCATATTTTTAAGGAAAAAATAGTTCTCAATGTCTGATATTTCACTAATCTTAAGAAAAGCACAAACTATCACTGATGAACGTATATGTTGGTCACTATTATGCAATAGTGGTCAAAGAGTTTTTTTTGGTTTTTTTTTTTTTTTTTTTTTTTTTTTTTTTTTTTTTTTTTTTTACTAGCCACTTAATGCACTCTAGTGTTGCTGAGTTTCTTGTATCAGAACTATGGGACATCTTTTTGCCAACTATATGCTATTAGTGTAGAACAACATCATTGAGTGATGCTCAACTGTTGCTTTTTCTGATTTACAGGGTATGTAATCAGTAACCTCATAAACTGTTGTTTTTGAATAACACTTTCAGAGATATTCAATAATTTGAAGACTCAATCAAGAGAGTACTACAGGATATTCAATATATTTTTCAACATCTGAGAGTTGAAACCCAGCACCGATTATTCATAATGATAGAATACTTATTGATGAAAAGACAAGGAGGCCACAAGAAAAATTTGATCTAAAAGTGTCTATATCCTTTAGTAGCTCTCTAAAGGAAATATGGAGACTTTTCTATCCTCAGCTTGCTCAAATATACCCCCACCCTCACACTGCAAATTCTCAATTCCAAACCCAAAGAAAATATACAGATGGAAAATAAGCATATAAAGTACTTAACATCACATGTCATTAGAAACTGTAAATTAAAGCAATGAGATACCACTATACTACACACCTATTAGAAAGGTTAAAATCTAAAACAATGACAACATGAAATGCTGGTGAGAAAGTGAAACAATGGGAACTCTCATTCCTTGTTGGTGGAAATGCAAAATGATACAGCCACTTTAGAAGATAGTTTGTTAGTTATGTACAGAGCTAAAGATACTCTTACCATACAATCCAGCAATCACATTCCTAAGTATTTACTCAAATGAGCTGAAAACATGTCCATTCAAAATTATGCATGCAAATATTTATAGTAGCTTTATTCATAATTGGCCAAATCTGGAAACAACCAAGATATCCTTCAATAGGTGAACGGGTAAATAAACTGAGGCATAGTCATACAATGGGATATTATTTAATGATAAAAATAAATAAGACATCAAGCCATAGAAAGGCACAGAGGAAACTTAAATGTATATTGCTAGGGGAAAGAAGTAAATCTGAAAAAGCTGCATGCCATATGATTCCTATTACATGACTTTCAGAAAAGGAAAATCTTCAGAGACAGTAAATAGATCACTGCCTGCCAGGAGTCTGAAAAGAGTGCGGGAGTGTTGCATAAGTACAGGTGATTTTTATGGTGGTGAAATTATACTCTATGATACTGTTATGTTGGATGCATACCATTATACTGTCATCAAAATCCATAAAATGTACAATACAAAAATTGTACCCTATTACAAATCTTGGACTTTAGTTAATAACATATTGGTTCATCAGTTGTGATAAATATACCACACGAGTGCAAGTTGTCAATAATAGAGGAAACTGTGAGGGAATTGTGGGTAGTTGGAGGAGCAGAGGGGTATTTGGGAACTCTGCAGTTTCTACTTAATTTTTCTGTAAATCTAAAACTGTTCAAAAATATAAAGTCAGTTAATTTAACAAATTCACTTTGAGGATTTTGAATTAGGGATGAAACTCTTAGGGAGATAAGCTCAACAGATTCTACAGTCCAGATCCATTCCTGCTACTCTTGGGTAAGTCATTTCATCACTTTTTCCCTCAGTTTTCTTCCTGCAAAATGGACTAATAATAATACCTACCACATAATGTTGTTGAGGATTACAACCAGATCAGCGATAGTATACAATAAGTTTATAATTTTTTGTGCAGTCACTATCCATGAGAGACTGTGAAACTGAAGTAGAACAAAAGGGTGGTATGGCTATGGGGAGAAACTTGCCACAGATATAAGATTCTATGGTCAGAAAGTACAATCCTGATTTCAAAGGTAGGTCCCCACCGTGAAAGTCACAAAAGCAGTTGTTGGTAAGCATTGTTCTATAATTGGTTAATTTCTCACATGGACATGTCTATTTGTTTTGTTCATGTAGTGTCTGTAAAGACTATCGATTCACTCAATTAATTTTGGGAAGCCCATGAAGTAATAGTAACTACTGGAATTTACTCAGCACTTTTTTGTTTGGCAGGCACTGTTCTAAGAGTTTTACATCTTAATTAATTCTTACATAAACATCAGATAAGTATGGCTATTCTTTTAATTTCACAGAAGTATAACTGAGGTTAGTTGATTTAACTTGCTCATGGTCACACAGCAAATAAGTAAAAACAGAAATTTGAACCTAAGCAGCCTGATTCTAAAATCTGAATTTGTTACCAGCATGTTATGTTGACCCCTTTATAATATATATGTTCTATATATGCATTTTTGTTTGTTTGCTTGTTTTCTGTTCTACCATAAGATTTTAACCTTACTCCATACTTATTAATTTTGTGTCCTTAAGCAATTTTATTGGCCTCCTTGGGGACAAAGATATTACCAACATCACAGGGTTTTGTAAGGATTAATGACCTAATACACGTAAAGGGCTTTGAAAAGTACTGGAGATAGAGAAAGGACATAATACGTGTTACGTTTGTTATATTTTCATTTTACTCATTTGTTTTGTTATCATCTCAATATACCTTTATTACTGACTATACCAATAATAATCTTTAAAATTTTATATCTTTATTATATATATCAAAATATTTTGTATATATGCACAATATTTGATGATGTCTTACAGCCATTAACATCTATTTTACATAGAATTGGGTCTATGATCACTAGCAATAAGGTTTTGAGTAGAGAAGTTCTATCATCAGAGATGAGTAAGCGATAACACTGAATCTGGCATAGAGCCTGGTCCATAGTAGGCTCTCGATAAATATTTGATGGACTAATAAATAAATAGCACTCAATGCAATAGTACCTTACCAGAGAACAAACATCGGAAATGACAGTACCAACCCTAATACCATGGTTAACCACAAGCACAGAAGGAAGTTCAGCCCAACTGAACAAACATCATATACTTAGATCTAATACACTTAGAAAATGCATACATCTTGCAGGGATCCAAAGAAGTTCCTAGGGAAAAACGGTGGAAGAGTCACAAAGAAGGTAAAATTTAGATTAAATTTGACAGGTTAATAGAATTTACTGAGGAGCAAGATACTCCATTCATTGTCATGTGCCTTATAAATAAAAGCTTCACCAAATAGTGCTAGAATTAGTATATACTGAGTAATGATTAAATATCCTTTATTTCTATATTATGATCTATTTAATATATTGCATAAGGTTATGTAGATAAATGTAAATTCACACATACCTGACAAAGTTTTACTCAACAATTGCTGCAATAATGCTGCTTAACAAACCACTGCAAATTTCAGTGGCTTAGAATCCACTACCATTTACTAGATGGGATGCTTCCTGATTCATGAATCATTGAATAAAGCCAATTATATCGTCAATTTTTAAAAAATCATTGGCTTAAACAACACACCTTTCTTCTGCTCCCCTGACTAGAGAACGGTTTTGGTTAAGCTCATCTAGGCTGCATTCTGCTGGTGGCTCTACCGCAAGATGTGAGAAAACAGGCTTGGCTCTAAGGTCTGGGTTGGATTTAGACCTGCTCTGATTTTTCTCTCATCCCTCTAAGCCCAGTGTCAACCAAGGAAATGCTTCTCATGGAGAATAATAGGAAGTCAAGAGGTCAATCCAAAGACCTCTGTTTCTGTTAGAGCCAATAACTTGCCTTAGGTCAAAGTAAGTCAGTCATGTGGCCAAATTCAAGTACAATGGTGCAGTGAAATGTCTTCCACTCTCTTCAGTGCACCAGAAGAAGCATGACCTTCAATCCAATAATCATAAGTGCACTTATATTTCCATTTTGAAGAATAAAAAACAAAGAAACTGTCAGTCTTCCTTAAGAAAGAATGATCAACTCTGAATTAGCAATAAGCAAAACACTTAGTCAACTAAGAAAAATTTGAGGGTTGGAGAAATTGGAGCCCCAGAAGTGAGCCAAATGTTTTACCCTAGAAAGCACATTTGGGACACTGTTCTGGGAGTAGAAACATGTAAGAATTGTAACAGGAGGTCAGAGAGTCAGGCAAAGAAAACCTGGACTAGTAACTAATTGGGCTCCAATATCATGGCAACAAAGTCCAGAACTTTGGATTCTTCCAAAACAGAAATGTGCACCCCTTCTCTTAAATTACAGTTACCTATTTGAACATAGTTTGTAACATCAAAAATCACTGCTGTTTGCTTTGCAATTTTATTTCATGTGGTAGGCAAAACTCTGAGATGACATACACCTATGTATAATCTCCCCATGTGTGTGGTGGAACCTATAACTCGCTTCTAACGATCTAAACATGGCAAAAGTGAAGGGATTTTGATAATGTAATCAAAGTCTCTAATTGGTTTACTTTAGGTGAATCAAAGTGAGATTATCTTGGGTGGGCCTGTCCTAATGGGCTCTTAATAAAGAGTCTAAAAGAGTCTAAAAGCAAAACACCAGAGAGTCTCCTCCCCCTCCCCTCTCTTTCTTTCTCTGTGTGTTTGTGTGTGTGTATGTGTGTGTGTTTGGTTGCTAACTTTGAAGAAGCAATATACAATGAGATATAATAAATTCTGCCAACAACATGAGGGAGCTTGGAGAGAGATCCTTCCCTAGATGTGCCTTCAGATGAGAACACAGCTTGTCTGACACTTTGAGTGCAGACCTGCTGAGAGCCTAAGCAGTGGACACAGCCAGGCTGTGCTCCTGACTCATGGAAACTGTGAGTAAAAACTGTGTGCTGTGTTTTTTTGTTTTTGTTTTTGTTTTTTTCCCAGTACGCGGGCCTCTCACTGTTGTGGCCTCTCCCGTTGCGGAGCACAGGCTCTGGATGCACAGGCTCAGCGGCCATGGCTCACGGGCCCAGCCACTCCGCAGCGTGTGGGATCTTCCCGGACCGGGGCACGAACCCATGTCCCCTACGTCGGCAGGCAGACTCTCAACCACTGTGCCACCAAGGAAGCCCTGTGTGTTGTTTTAAGCTCCTGAGTTTGTGACAGTTTCCCATGCAGCAAAAGAACGGTTTATACATTACATGAAAATAAAGCAACATGGGTAATATCATGACTCAATAAGCATTTAGTAATGGACATCTGATTAAAGGAACCATTCATTCCATTGGGGGATCACACACATGAAAGGAGACCCAAGTCCACGGTTTCAGAGTAAAGCCTGGATGGTTGTCTGTCTACCTGGTGAAGCTACTTGATCTTTTCAAAAATGCACTTAGTAAGATTCCTTTACATATCAGTATTAATATGATTAATACTCAAAATGACATAAGACAAACATTATCCTTTGCTTAAGTGCAAATTGATTTGTATTATCACCTTCAACAAGGACCTCCTTATACTGTTTATGTTGGATATGTAATGTTGACACAATGTAATAAAAGGAACTTATTTTAATGTACATCAGATATATTGAGAGGAAAAAGTTGAAGGTCTGAATATTGTTGTGTTTCCACTACCAACATCACCCCACTCTTCCATTAGTTCTAAATGTCATGTCACTGGTCAGATTTCCTGGAAAGCAGACACTGAGACAAAATGTGGATGCAGGAAGAGTCTTGTAGAGTGCTCTTGTGATCAAAACCTGTGGGAGGAGAGGAATCAGGATGGATGGGGCAGAACAGTTTTGCAATGTAATGTCAACAAAAACCCCTGCTGCTCCCATGGTAAGCTCTAAAGCTGAGATGACACTTTAGAGATGTCCTAAGCTGGGGCCAAGGGTCCAACCTCTGTCTCCCCTACAGAGACAATTCATTGGATACTGGCCACACAGGGAAGGCCGTCAGCTGAGGGCTGACATCTGGCAGCACGTATAGTAGCTGGAGAAGTCCTTTAGTCCTATAAGGGACGGAAGGAGCATTACCACATTCGTGATATATCACTCAATATTTGAATATCTTTTAGATTAAATCCATTAAGCTGGGAATGGTGAGTAAATCCATTAAGCTGGGAATGGTGAGTCCAAGGTAAATCAGTGATTATTTTTTTCCTAAAACTAAGGCAAAACAATTTTTCTTCTTCTCTTTTCCTTTGATTTTCCCATTGATAAAATGAGGCTAATAGGAGATATGCCCCTGATTGACTTCATGGTTATGTTCTTTGGATTTAAAAAAGAAAGAAAAATGCTAACAAACCAAGAAACTAACGGTTTTTGAAGAAGACATAATAAATCTGAATTATGCAGAAATTAACAGTCATACATTGCTATTAAAATGACGTTTTAAAATGGCAGACTTGACTTCTTGTAAACCAATTTGCAATTGGGAATTAACTCCTTTGAGAAATTGTAACATCAGGGTTCTAGCTAAATCCTGGACAGCCTTGCATTTCTGAATACCATTACTGATCTCTGGACACTGAGTGAAAGAAAATGCAGTGGGAGCCACGAAACGTGTAGTGTGACAGTTGCAGTGCAAGTGATCAAGAGCCTTGTCTTTCACTTTGGGCCTTACACTTCTGTCCTGCGAGGTTTAACACCTCACCTCCAGACTCAGTAAAGTCCCAGGTGACTGTGAATTGACATCACAAACACATCTCCAACTTTAACAAGGGAGAAAGGAAGGAGGAAAACTGGGGGGGAAATGTGATCAGCAACTTTTGAGTTAAGATGAAAGAACAAGGAAAATTTTAACGAAATCATTTTAAAAGGTCATTAAGGAAAGAAACAAAACAAAACACAACTCTCCTGTAACTGAAGATCATTCTGCCTGGGGAGAGCTCAGTTGTGTCCAGATAAAGTATTATCATACTTTACCTTAATGAACTCTGCACTGACAAGTCTTTTATGACAAATTTTGTGCTCTCAGCAACTTCAAATCTATGAGATTTGGAGCTCCATTTAAAGCCGTATCTGGCCCTGTCATGTCTGTGTGACAAGTTCTCACAGAGCTCATCTGGGTCACTAAATGGAGATCCCGTGATAGAGAAAGCCGACATCCCATCCATCTTGCTTTGCATGAGTGCGCCTCTGTCAGGCAAACTACATAACAATGTTAGTTTTATATGCTCTCCAGAAATGCAGCCATGAATTGGTTTCCAGTAGTCTGAACAGAAGCAAACTGAAAGCATCAATTTAGAAGTACGTTGTTCCCCTACACTGGAAAAAAAGGAAAAAAAAGCCAGCAATCACTTCAACCCTATATCATGCGATACTTCAAAGCTTTTGCATACCTCTTTTTTTTTTTTAAAGAAAGGTTAATGTTTTTCCCTTGTTTGAAATCAGGAAAAAACGTATCATGGAAATAAATTATTTAAGAGTAAGCAGTAAAAACTGTTCATTGTGTAGTTAATTAAATTGTATTAACATTTCACTTCCATTGCTCAAAGGAAAAAAAAAATTGCCAGCAGTTAAAATGGAAAAGATTTCCTCTTAGAGTTGTGGCAGTCTTTGTGCGATGATTTGTTTTCTTCTAATTTTTTTCGATCTTTGCCTTATTTGTAACATGGGTTATTTGATTTTCTTTAATGCAATGTTTAAAAAACAAAACAAAACAAATCCCTGTAATCTCAGTGTTTTCTCAGAAGATCTGAAACATCTCACAGTAAGTGTAAAAGTTGAATCTCTAGGACTCCATAAAACATTCTGCAGTTTTGTTTTTTGGTTTTTTTGTTTGTTTGTTTTGGCGGTACGCGGACCTCTCACCACTGCGGCCTCTCCCGTTGCAGAGCACCGGATCCGGACGCTCAGGCTCAGTGGCCACGGCTCACGGGCCCAGCCGCTCCGCGGCAGGTGGGATCTTCCTAGACCAGGGCACGAAACCGTGTCCCCTGCATCGGCAGGCGGACTCTCAATCACTGCGCCACCAGGGAAGCCCATATTCTGCAGTTTTCATAAAAGTTATATTGTTCTAAGTAATTCCTAAATTGTATGTAAATCAAATTAAAGGTGGCGTTGTCATCTATACAACAAAAGTGAGTCATGCACATAATTTTTTTAAAAAGCATCAAGAAGATCGCAAAGTCTGATGTGTTACTTCATCATTATGGTACCCAAGGGAAGCCAGAAGAAAGTGCCTAGACCCTTATGAAGCCTGGAAATAACAGAGTATAACCCAGGTAGGTTCAACTACAAGTACTTATTAAAGATGAGCTTAGAATAGATTGTAAAGTTACTGGCCTCAAATACCAATAAAAAGAACAATGGTTGAAAAGGATAGAATGATAAGCTGCACCTTACTATTACAAAAAAAGTAACTACTGTATCAAAAAGGACAGGGTTGAAATGCCTAAGACTTTGAAATGCCTTGTAGGAATAATATCTTTTCCCCCAAGATTTTCTCCAACATACATTTTGTTATAATTCTTCCTGACCTCTTGCCCATTGAGTTGCTGGTGTATGCAGAGGAAATTTCATAGAAAGTATCCCCCTGAAATGAAGGAACAACTTACTTTTGTCCTTCATGGATATAAACTATATTGAAAACAATTTTATGTTGCTCAGCAGCATTTAATACACCAAAATAAAACCCCACTCTTCATCTGCCTCTTAAAAGCAACAAAATTGAATTTCTTAACGTGGTTTCTCATATCTATTTAGTTTAGATTAAATGTAGGTTAAAGCATAATCTTTCTGTAATCTGATCACAGGTTCCAACAAATAGGATGGCTAGGGGCAGGACATGAAATAGAAAATTCCATATTGTTCTAAGCGTGTTCATATCTAGACTCTGAAGCAGAAAGTCCCCAGTGGTTTCCAGTGCCAGCCTTTCATCTACCAAAACATACGGTATCTCTGCGTGAACTCCCTCTGAACTCCACTTGTCAAAGTAATGGTGAAATAGCAACATCACATAAACAAAACAAGAGGCTGCATTGCTGCTATTGTTCGCATCATTAAAAATTAAGTATGGTTGATTTGAGCAAATATTTAAAGCTGACAGTTCCATTCTTTGCGATGTTTTCCCTCTAACACGGAGAGTTGTTTTTAAAATATTCTTCAAGCAGTAAGGTTTTTCTTTTGATAAACCATAGTTTATTCCCTTTGTCCTATGGTTATAGTTTTGTTTTATTTCACAGACCATTTTGTCTATGAGACTTGGGATTTCCTTTAACATATCACATTAAAGCATAACAACATAAAATCTCATAAAATACAAAAACTAACATTATTTCTTTACAAAATATCTGTTAGAAGTTATATGTGTATTAAAAAGACTTAGATACATAAAAATTGTTTATATGAAACTCCTAATTAGATTGTGAAATATGAAGAAAATCATATCAGATTTAGCTTAAATGTTGAAACAAGTAGTTCCATATAGATCTGTAAAAAAGCATATTGGAAACACCTGAAAAAGCCTATCTCTCAGAGTTTAGTTTTGAGGTGTTCTTGCTTATAATGTGGTTTGCAGTACCTCATGTTTATAGCCCTATTACTGGTCCTTTTTTCTGAAGAAAAATTAAACTTAATCACTTCTGACAAATTAGAACAAGGGCTCCATGTCAAGTTTTATGTATTCTACTCTATCTCCATTAAATATGGATAGTTTATTCCTACTATACTATAAATATCAGTAAAGTTAAAATGTTAGAATCCTGGAGGCATTTGCAGTTTGACAATTTAAAAAAAAAAGCCTGCAGTCAGGGGCATGAAAGTAGTCATGAAATCTGAGTTTATATGTTCATTGTCAAAACTGGGGTGATTTTGTGGCTTCCCAACAACTATCTGCATAGTCATGTGATTGGGCCTTGTGTTCTTTTGGCCAATATAGAAAGAAAAATATAATATAGAAAGAAAAATTCTTAAATAAACACAGATTTTATAAGTGGTGGATATATAACTGACACTAAAGTGATGAGAGACTACATATGTTTTTTCTTAGAATGTTATTTTTCTTTTTTTGAAGCTTTAAATATGCCATAGATTTTTTTAAACTTTATATTTTATATTGGAGTATATTTGATTAACAATGTTGTGTTAGTTTCTGGTGTACAGCAAGGTGATTCAGTTATACATATACATGTATCTATTCTTTTTCAAATTCTTCTCCAATTTAGGTTATTACATAATATTGAGCAGAGTTCCCTGTGCTATACAGTAGGTCCTTGTTGGTTATCCATTTTAAATACAGCAGTGTGTACTTGTCCATCCCAAACTCCCTATCAGTTCCCTTCTCCCTTCACCCCTGGTAACCCATAAGTTGGCTGAATGGATACAAAAACAAGACCCATATATATGCTGTCTACAAGCGACCCACTTCTGACCTAGGGACACATACAGACTGAAATTGAGGGAATAGAAAAATGTATTCCACACAAATGGACATCAAAAGAAAGCTGCAGTAGCAATACTCATATCAGACAAAACACACTTTAAGATAAAAACTGTTATAAGAGACAAAGATAATGATCAAGGGATAAATCCAAGAAGAAGATATAACAATTGTAACTATTTGTGCACTCAACATAGGAGCATCTCAGTACATAAGGCAAATATTTTTCAACCGAATATATGCCTTTGCTTCACATTCTATTCTCCAGTGTTCTCCAGGTCATAAATTACATCCTTCTTTCTCCCTTTTTGTTTTTGCACATCCCTTTTCCTCCCTTTGGAATTTTCTTCCTCTACATTTATTCTGATAAAACCCTGCTCATACTTCATTTCACAGGTTAGATTTCATTTTTGTTAGGAAGCCATTGACAGACCCACCTAAGAGCAAGGAGAGTGCTACCTCCTGTGTCCCCAGGACAGAGGATGCTTCTCCTACCCGAACACATTCACACAATGTCATTTGAGGACCAAGACACCATTGATTGTATTCATTGCTGTCATATTCTCAGCACACGATACTGTGTCTGGCATAAGGTGGGTTCTTTACTGACTGAATAAGTACTATTCTATGCATCTATAGTCCCGTATTTTATCACTCTCTCCTTTGTGCTACATGCTGTAGTCATTTGGAGCCACTTGTCATCCATCAAAGTTCTGTGCTCTCTCCTATCTCCAGGCCTTAATTCCTTTGCCCAGCATGTTCTTCCATTTTTCATCTCTTGCCCCACAATCTGGCTACTTCTTACTACCCTTCAGGATTCAACTCAGCTATCACTTTATCTCAGAAGCTAGTCATAATTTTTCATCAATCCATTGTTGACAAGGATGCTTGTCTCAGTGTCTTCTTGCTATCCTCAATCAAACATCATAGAGATAATACTATCTTGGAATAATCCAAAATTTCTGACTCCCCAACTTGACTGACATATCTTATGGGCAAAGGTGCTAACTTACTTCTCTATGCCCCCTACTGTAATCAATGCATGGAAGAAGTTCAAATACTTAGAAGAAGTTCAAAGGGATTTATTTGGATTTTAAAAGTCTTGAGTCCAGACTCCAAAATTTACTTCTTACTGTATAAGATTATATATTTGACAAATGACAATATTTCCAAACTTTATTTTTATTATTGTTGAAATGAGAAAGATAATACTGATGGGTCTGTAGATAAGCATCTCCTCTCCCTTGACATCATGCTTCCCTGTGGATAGATCTCATCTGGAGTAGCAAGGCTCATCTCTCTCCATCCCTCACTCACTCATCCCTATGGAGGAAGTGACCTATCTGGGTGATAATTGTAGGGTTATGTTAATTTTACCAGTCTTACTCCTGCTGACATGTATGCTCCTCACTTCAGTATGAGACTGTGTAGGTAAGGTTGTGTGCTTCACAAGTAGAGTGAGCAAGCCCCTTTAGTCCCAGGCCTAAATCTACATTCACCAATAGGCTTTCTTCCTTATAACAAAAAAATATTTTATCTTCATCTTTTTACCAACATCTGTGACAACTCTTCAGGAAAAGATATTATCATTGAATTAGCAGACAACAAATTTGGGGTGGGGGATAATACTTTTGAAAAAAATGAGGTTGCAAAGTTGTGCGGGTGGGGCACATTTACTATGATGCAGACCTGAGATCATTTCTGCAAATCCCAAGCAAGTCCATTAAGGGAGTTACACATCAGACAGAAATGGCTAGTCCTTTGCTCAAGCATGGCTGCTGTCTGTTCTTCAGAGTGCCAACTTGGTTCCAAAGCAGAAGCACACACGGGCCTGAATCAGCCAATACTTGGGACTGGCATCTAGCGAGATTTCTCACAGCTGGGCAGTGTGCAGCCTGTGCTGGCTTGAAGCAGGCTTTGAGTAGTGCATTTGTGTTTCTCCCACAACATTTCCCTTCAGTCCTTGTCTGTGGACTATAGGTTCTATGAATGCAGGTATTATTTTTTCATTCACTGCTTTATCTCCAGTTTCTTTAAAAGTGTCAAGTATGAGTAGGAGTTAGGGAAATATTTGTTGAATGAATGAATGAATTTGTCTGATTTCTATATCCATCTCTCATTTTATTCCAAATGTTGGCAAAAACAAAGGATGTGATTTACTGTATCTGCTCAAATTCTACCATGTACATGTCTTATCTCTTAGTATTCTGGAAGGATCATATTCAATAAAATATTTTACTTTATATTAAAAATTTCAAGCCTTGCACAAATGTCCAAAATAAATGCTATTTAATTTTATTGCCATTTTAAATTTACTTTCTGTTATTTCCTTTTTTTGCTTTTTTAAATTGAGATATAATTGACTTATCATATTGTATTAGTTTTAGTTGCACAACATAGTGGTTTTATATATGAATATGTTGTGAAATTATTACTACAGTAAGTTTAGTTAACATCTATCACCTCACATAGTTACAAATTTTTTTCTTGTGATGAGAACTTTTAAGATCTTCTCTCTTAGCAACTTTCAAATATACAATCCAGTATTGTTAACTAGAGTCATCATGCTGTACACTAGATCCTTGGGACTTTTTATTTCCTTTTGTTTTCATATTAATTGCTGCTTTTAATTCACATCATCTACTTTAAAGAGTGCCTATTTTTGTTTTCATTTTATTCCTCACAACCCTAACACTTCATACTCATTTATTATTACTTCCAAAAGAAAATAGTGGTAGTGCTACATGAAGAAAAATAGATTAAATTCAAATTAGGAATTATTTTCTAGAAAAACTTATATAAAATATTTTTGTATGAAAATTTTGAAGCCAGTAGCTGTAGTGTAATGTGAAAAATGTAAATTTGTCACTGATAGTCAAAATGAACTCTGTCTTCCACTCAAAACACACTCTACCTACTATTCTATTCTTTCTAAGAGGTATCAAAAACCTCATTGGACTCAGCCTTGACTGCTGGACACTTTCAACTGGTGATCATTCTGTGCAATCTAAGTTACCACAACCATGACCTTGCTTACCTATAACTTCCTTTTCAGAAAATTTAGACATTTTCAGTTACCTCCCATGCCTCATCTCTTTCTTAAATATGTCCCACTCATACTATGTAAATATATAGAGAGACACTAGGAAAACATGACATAAAAAGTACTAATTGCAGCAACTTTTTAGGAATATTTAATCTGTGGATCATCCTGTATTCATTCCTTTTCTGTATTTTCAAATTTATTTCTCCCAACACTTGCATGAGCTCAGTATATAATTAATATTCCCTTGATTTTACAAAACAGATAAAAAGAAAGGAAAAGGAATAGCAAATGTCCAAGACTACACAGCTACCAGGAAGAGGAGTGAATATATATTAACAGAAACAAAATGTCCCCAGAGTCCATCTTCCTCATCAGAATGCTAGACTGTCAAGCTAGGTATTACTGTTTTTGTTTTGTTTTGGTTTGGTTTTAATATAGCACTAAATAGGTCATCTGCTCTAAAACTTTTAATATCTCTTAATTTTAAGTAAAAAATGCATTAGCCTGACATTCAAATTGGTTTACAGGGGTACAAACTTACTTTTTCATTTTATCTTCAATCGACTCTTCTAACTCACATTTTTTTCGACTACCCAGATAGTCAACTAACCATCTCACTCCTATATCTTAATGTTACTTGTCACTTTTATCAGCTACATATCCTTTTACCAGTCAAATTTTATCCATCTTTCAAAAATGAATTTAAAAAATATAAATTCCTCTTAGTTCTTTTTCCAAGGTGCTCCTGTGATACATGCACTTTTATTACATGCATTGCACATGATGTCATATAATGATGGATACCCAAGTTCTATTTTTGAATGTAAACTCTGTCCTCCCTTGAAAGGAGGCTGTGTCACAGTCAGATTCTTAATTCTCACAGCTGTCAGCACAGTGACTTTTACATAGAATGTCCCATAAATTATTACTGAATTGATAGAAATGGAAAATTAATGCCATTGCTACCAATAAGGAAAGGATACACTGAGAATGAAGTTATAGTTGATTATTTTGTTAACTATATTCTCTACATGATTTGATATTAAATTTTCACTTAATTTGTTATATATGCATATATTGCTTTCTAAATAAAATGTGTTTAGAATTGTCACTCTAATTCTATAAAGCTGCCTTTACAAAAGAGCAGAAGGAATTATTGGCATGGCACTCTTTGCATTTTTTAGCATCAATTTTAGATATTACTTACCTCTACAAAAAGAAAAGGGCTGGCACCATATAAAAAACTCAAATCTGCTGTCATAACTATTGTCATAGGTCCCTTTCTTGCTTCAAAATGGCAGCAGAAAAGCTGTGCGTAGAACAGAATCCCGAAATGTGGGAGCTTGCCCAGGCACCCCATTGTCCTTTCTGTCAGACTAAAAATGAAACAAAAGGCAGCACAGGCAGTTGGCTAAAGATCTGACTGCCAAAAATAATAAATAAAATGTTTAATGGTATGTCTTTTTCAAATGAGAATGTATTGATACTCCACAAAAGAGACATGATAATTCTAACATACAGTGAATTGTGTATAGTAGCAGCAAGTTTCTTGATAGATGTGAAGAATTAAATTCAGTTCTCAGATAATAAGTCTTAGAAAATACGTGGAAAGACATGGTGTAAGAGGGGAAACTAGCCTTTGTTTCTAAAATGTACCCAGTGTTATTCCAAATCTAATTTAAAATTTAGCATTGAAGGCTAAGAGGATTGATGTGCTAAAGTAGAAGAAACATAGGTTTGAAACCTGACAAAAGTGGATTAGAATCCTGGTTCTGGCATGTCATAATTGGGAGATATTGTCTTAACACTTTACTTTCTAGTCTTAAGTTTCTTAATTTGTAAAATGAAGATAATATTAAACATCTTGTACATATGTTAAAGCTATTGGAGATAGTCCTGATGTCTGAAATATAGATGTTTCTCAAATTATAGCTACTTCTGCTAATAGTATTATTGCCATATATGTAAAGTATCAACAAGAATAATAGCAAAAGACATAAACATTCTGAAATATAGTTCATGGAAATGGAGCAGAGAGTTTAGGACCGCACTAAAATTTCCCTCCAAGTTGAAAATAAACAGTGCCATCTTCTTTTCTGTCGTCCTCAGAGGCTTACTCTCTGCTGAGTGGAATTATGCCCTCAATATAAAAATTGAAGTAAGAGAACAAACAAAAAACAAACAAATAGGAGATAAATAAAGAATTTGAGAGGAGTCAAATTAATTTTTTCCCTAGTTATTTCTAATTTCCCATTCTTTGAGATAATTACCTATTAGTGTCCACCTCACTAAGAAGCCACAGTAGTTATTATAACAGAGGAGAATGGCAACTGTCTTTCCAGTTATAATTTTAATCTGGGATAAAGATGAATACCTGCCTATACTTATTAGCTTTTTTTTTTTTTTTTTTTTTTTTTTTTTTTGTGATATGCGGGCCTCTCACTGTTGTGGCCTCTCCCGTTGCGAAGCACAGGCTCCGGACGCGCAGGCTCAGCGGCCATGGCTCACGGGCCCACCCGCTCCGCGGCATGTGGGATCTTCCCGGACCGGGGCACGAACCCGTGTCCCCTGCATCGGCAGGCGGATTCTCAACCACTGCACCACCAGGAAAGCCCTACTTATTAGCTTTTATTTTCAACAAATCACCCTGTAACATATTCATTAATTCACTTTTCTTTCTACTAGCATCTACCAAGTATATTCTACATGCAAGTTGCTGTATTTTACATCGACTTGGGTTTTGTTCTTAAGAAACCAAAATGTTCATCCGAAAGAAGGGGGTAAGGTGGGGGAGGAGCAACTTGTCCAGAACCAGTTTAGGCTTCTGTAAAACAGTATATAAGGGAAAAAAAGCATTTTTTTTTTCTTTCTGGATATGTTAACACAAAAGTTAAGCATTTCATCTGCCCTCCATTTGATATAGATTGTTCCACTGGAATTCATGTGCTAAATCAGAGCTTCTAATTCATACTTCCATTTTCTGTCAAAAAATGATGTGGAAAGCATAAAAGAGACTGTTAAAAAGAATACATTTAATATAAATGAAGAGAGACTCTTTATGATTTCAAATCAACCAACCCAGATATGGTTCATATCAAAGAATTGGGAGAACTTGCAGAAGTGCCCACAAAACCACTACTGATGTTATTTGTTGAACCCGGGAGAACAAAAGAGTCACTGGACAATTGAAAACTATCAAGCATTCCTACTTGCAAGAAACTAAAATTTCAGACATAGATGTTTCAATAGCTGTTTTGTAAATCTCTAGACATAAAAGACATTGAACATTAGCTAGCAATATATATTCACACAGAAGAGACACCAACTCACAGTTTTTCTTTCAAAATCCTACATTTTAACAACATTTTAGGTGAGGTGAACCTGGATTTTATCAAATGGTCTGACAAAATCTCTCTTCATTAAAATATTTTGAGGAGGTTGTGGAGATGGGTCCAAGGACTGGTTGTACAGCTAGGTGGTTTTAAATGTACATGAGTTAGTGAAGAAATTTCTAAGTAGAGTCTGTAAGTTTATATCTTCAGTCCTGCTTATTCAAAATTTTGAATGACATAAATTTGAAAGGCCTAACTAATTAATTCTATATTAGAATCACAGTAGTCAAATAGTAAATTAAATCTAGCATAATAGAAGTGGCTGGGTGACTCTAAATTAATACATTTAGTGACATAAACCAAACGATACTGGTATTAAATGGCAAGATTGACTTATGCATAGTACATGTGTGTCTGTTGCAAAGTCAAACAAAGTTGAAAAGAATAGTATATATTATTAAGTTAACTCTCTCACTTAATAAAAATATTTCCTGGTGATTAATGATTAGCTAGCTATTAGTTTAGTAGAGAAGATCCTTTCTCTACAAATATTATTTGAATCCCTTCAATTTAAAGTTGTGTAGGGAAGTAAAATTATCATAACATCATAAAATGTAGTAATCACATAGAAGGGAGGAATCCCTTATAATATCACTTATAAAATTATCTCTAAACAACTATTTCTGACATAACATTAACTTTTATATTAAACAAAGTTTCTTGTTGATTTTCAAATACTTTACAAATTGATCACAATGAAATATATTGGAAATTGAATCTAAAATTTAATGCAAATATTTCAAAAGATGCAGGATTTCACACACACAAGACAAAAGGAATGATGGAGAATATTTGGATTGCATGCAAAGCCTTTACAAATGAGGATCAGAAAGTTTAAACCAATCAACTTTTAAAGCAGCAACTTTAAAAAATATATATAATATTCTGAACACTTCCAAAGAGAATGACTTGACTATCAAATAATTAAGAAAGGAGACTGGAGTAATTGATGGAGTGTACTACCGTCTCAGGAATGATCCTCTTCATGATCTTGCTGCCAAAGTCGAACATGAGTTAAAAAATATATTGTTCTATTATAAATTTGTTAGAAAAATTACATACACACCCAAAATGTACCAACACTTGCATTCTAAGTTAGCTCATAATTTCTGCAATTTAAAATTTGTTGATTATCACAAAATGTCCACTTTAGTAATTTTAATTTTAAGATAAACTCCCCAAAACCTTATTTTTTCACACTTTACTATGAAATTTTTTCACTCTTTACTATGAATTTTTTTTGCGTTTTTTAGAGTGGTGTTATTTTGACTGCCCTTTTCTGACACTAGTTATAATTAGTGGGAATCTAGTCTGCTACCTACAGAGAAACCTCATTTTTCAACAGATCAGATTTGTATAATTTATTACCTATTCATTCATTAATGTATTCAAAAATGTTTGTTGGATTACTTCCATGGGGTAGACTTATTTGCAAAAGCTGAGGTAGAGCAGTGAATTAAATAGATACAAATCTCTCTCCTCATACATTTCATACATTGAGTTAACATCTTACCTAATTCCTTTTGTATCTTCTGTACACTCTACCTTTTGTAGAAATACTTAAATCACCTCTGCAACATAATAGGCTTTCAAATATTTGAAAGCAGTTGTCATATTTCCTTTAATCTTCTTTTCTTCCTGTTAGAAATACCCAGGCCTTTTAATCGTGTTTTGTTTGACATTGTTTTAAAGCCCATCACAAACCATTGACTTCATAGGAGGCACCATGATTTCTAGATGATTTCCGTATCATTCTTTTCATCCTTCTCTAGTGCCCTCCTATTGTCAGAGATGTTTTCAAAATATAGCTTATCAAAAGTAAATTTGATAGATATACAATATCCCCAAGTAGAATAGAGAGTAAATATTATAGCCTCGTCCAGACATTATCTATCCATCTGTACACCCCCAAATTATGTTCACATATGTTTTTCAAAGACACATCAGCATTTAGGGCCAAATTAAGATTTTATTCATCTAACTCACTCACGGTGGTTTAGCTGTAGATGTTGCAAAGCCAGTTATTTTCAATCCTGTTTTTCTTTATTTGAGTTGAGGTTTTTAGCACTGTGGCACTTCATATTTATCCCGGTTAAATTTAATCCTGTTGATTTCAGCCTATTGTTTTAGTTTCTGAATGTGATGTTTATGGTTAATTCTGTCCCAATAATATTTGTAATATTCTCCAGTTTTATGTCGCCTACAAATTCAAGGATCAGATTTTCCTCTCTCCATCTAATTCAAAAATAATAATGATGAACGTGACACAAGCATAGGTCCCTGTAGCACACCACTAGAGATTGCTATTGCCTAATTGTTTGTATGAGGACGGTAACCAGGTGTGAGTTTCCCTTTCTGTGCTGTTACCCAATTTATATTTCACAAGTTTACAATCAAGCAATCATGAATGCATTTATAATGATTTCTGGAACCAGAATACATAATAGCTAAAATATGCCCACTAATTTCCCCCAGAAGAATTGTGTAGCTCCTTTCCCCAGGCACTTATTACACTTTTTATGTACCTACAATATAATGCCTACTTGAATTATATGAGAGTCATTTGTTTGCACAGCAGGTCATACAGTGGTACTCAATATTTATTTATTGAATGAGTAAATGACTGGTAGGTAAGTTTGTGTTAACTTCCTAGTCAAGAACCCTAACAGAAAATGACATAGGACTGTTGTCTTGTACATACTGAATGACTGTTGACAAACTTAAGGTCTTAGCTAACAGGATTTAATATATTAAGATCATCACATGACTGTAAGTTGTACAGATGACAGGAATTTCTACTTGCATTTAGAGCTGGAGAAACCAGAGTAACTAAAAATTATGACTGCTCTGGGGTCTGTGACAAAGCAATTTAAAATAGTACTCACACATCCTACTTTATAGTAATGTTCCACTCAAATCAGGGGCACAGCTGTCAAATCAGAGGAGCTGCCTGAGCGTATATCATGTTTTGCCAATGCAAATTAACATAGCAGTTTAGAATTAATATTTTGTGTTACACAATTTCTTTTGTTTACTAATTTTAATAATGGTGTATGCAACTATGTTTATCATTAAATATTTACCATATATCAGATACATAGTAGGTATTCTGCTATGTATGCATAGCACTGTGCATGGTCTGTAAGAGGCATTAAATACAAGCTATTTAGTTTGTTATTTGTAATACATAGATGTACTAAACATTTCCCCTCGCTCTTGGGACCTCACCATCTATTTGGGGAAGATGCATGCATGGGAACATTAAATACGTACATGATTAAGTTTAACTAGTAGTTTATAATGTAACAATAATGGTATTTTTAAAATTAATTAATGATTCAGCATATATTTAATGAATGGATACTATGTATCCATCCATTAGTATGTATCCATACTAATCCATATGTATTAGTTATGAAATTACTCCACTGAGCAAAACAGTAATGAATCCTGCACTCTTATCACTTTACAACATAATAGTAGCTACATTGTAGACATTTAAAGAGGAGACATTTGGTTGGGTTGTCTGGTCAGTAGAAGATTCATAAGGATGTTGAACCTGCATTGCATATTAAAAACTGTATAGTCACAAATAGAAGGAAGCTCAATTCCAGGCTAGAGAGTAATTGACTTTGCCTATAGAAGAAAAATAATGACAAAAATAAGTGCTATTTCTTAAGAGATGCTGTGATGGGTTTTTTCCTTCTTCTTTTTGTTCAATCCTCCAGATACATCAAATGGAAAAGATAATGATACAGATTACAATTGGGAGACGCCGAAGCTTGTGCTAGGAAGGATGAGGACAAAACTGTCTTCTGATTAAATGAGCCTTAGCATCCTTTGAAAAAGTAAAATATTTACTGCTCTATTACATGGAGAATTTATTTTAAGTTCAAAACCTGAATATTTCATTTATACCCTCTGAATCTAAATGACAGACCTGGTGTGAAGACTAAAACACGACTTAAAGAGAGAAAACTCTCATACTAAAAGCTTCCAACTCACCTAGAAAAAGACCACTGCAGTACATTTTCAATGCTGCCTGTCATTCACTTTGCAAATTACACGTCTTCCACTGAACATTGATGATCCGTCACTGCCATGACAACAAAAGCGCTGCCTTAGCAACACTCACTGATGGTGAGAGAATGACACACTGCTTATAAATACTGCAGTTGGGAGATTAGTGTAAATTCCAAACAAAGCAACATAATGAATCACACTTTGGAAATGCAATTGTAGTATGTTAATTTATTTGTGTAAAAATGTGTTCCAAACTTTCATGTATTAAATTTTCATTTAGTTAAATTTATCTACTTCATTGAGTTCAAAAGAAATGCTTATACACATATAGACTTTAAGTTTTTACTTAGTAATTTTTAATTTGATGGTACTTTACTTCTTATTTTTAATCAGAATTAAGAAAAATAAACGTGAAGTGCAGAAACTTCTTAATTTAAGCAATATAGTTTGAACAACATTTTAATAAATGGCAGTTTCACTGGATGAAAAATTAGAAATATTTTGCAACCACCATTGCTTTATCATTTCATAAATAAAAATTAAATTTTCTTGTGACTGTTTAAATCTATCTTTTAAAATTATATTTTTTTATTGATTATGTTTGCATTTTCTGAGAAAATAAAGGGGAGTTTAACACCTATGTATTTGAGAAAAGAAAACCACTTAATGTGGGCCTCTTTTAAAAAATGTATTGCAAGGCTAAAACACATATCTCATTTTAGTTTTAGGTTGTGTAAATTAAAATGAATATGTGAGTGGAATATAAAATATGTAACTACCCGTAATGTATTGAATTATCTATAAATTTCCAATTGTCACCAGGTAAGCATCTTAAAGTTGCCCATGAGTATCATGAGTAATTGGAAATGTTGATCCTTACAAGACTCAGCTTAAAACAATAGTGGCTTTGGGTTCCCACCCTAGAGGAATAGTTTTATTTGTCTATACTATTCATTGGTGTACTAATCTTGCAACATTATCTATTATCTCTTTAATGTGTCTCTATTTTTTCAATAAGCTTGAGAATAAAACTATTTGTTCATTTGATCTTTCTATGGTGCTTAGAGCATTGCTGAGTACATCATAGGCATTGAATATATATTAGCCAAATTCAATTGAAGCTGATAGAAAATAGTTCCTACTAATTCATAATTTATGGAGAATACAGCTTTGAGAATACATGTTAGGTCTTAGTACAAAGTCCTTTGTTTCATCAGAACCACTCTATTGGCAGATACCTTAGCTCTTTGAGTACAATCTCCCTTTCAGTTTGTCAGCCATAAAATCCTCACCAATCATTGATTCAGCTTATATTTGGACACCTGCCTTTATGACTTTACAAAAACTCCTTCAGGTTATCCATTCTACACTGAAGATAATATCGTTAGAAACTCATTAGAATATTTACTTGTTTACCAGAAGCTTTTATCTTAATTCCTGAAGACATCTGAATGAAGTGTAGGTTTAGTTAATAATAATGTATCAATTATGGCTCATTAGTTGTGACAAATGTACCGTACTAAAGTAAAATGTTAATAATGGGGGAAACTGAGTGTGAGATATTTGGGAACTCTCTGTACTTTCTTCACAATAGTTCTGTGAATCTAAAACTGTAGTAGAATAAGGTTATTTTTAAAAATGCAAGTTGCAACATAATATTTATACCATCATCCTTCTTTTTTGTTAAAGAAAACCAGAGTCTATTAAACATACAATATCTATTATACACATACCTGACCACATTTTTTTGTTTTGGAAAACTTTGTAAAAATAAAAAGGCTATGAACATTGACTTGGCCATTGACTATGTCAGGGAATGGAGAGAAGAGGTTCTAAAAGGAAATTGATCATTTTTCTTTACCTGTGTGATTTTGGATTTACTGAGCCCTTTAGATATATTTCCTCACCAAGCCAGAACTTTCCATGATTCTTTGAACACTTGGAGATTAATATTTCCTTCCCCTTTTTTGCCTTAAATTTGTAGGAGACATAAAACTGGAGAATATTACAAATATTTTCTTCCTTGAATAAAATTGATTGGCTTTAAAAATTTAAATTAAAACACCTTTTGGCTTTAGTTGAGATAAAATATTAAACTTCTCCATAATCTGTATGCAGAAACTTAAAAGTGAACACTACTAATCAAAATGATATCTATATCTAAAAGATTTCCACTAAGTTAAAAAAATTTTCTAATTTCCAACTATACCTTGGAGCTCATCTTTCACAAAATTTTGAAAGGATGCCCTCCATCTTTTGATAAAATCTCATAATCTATTAGTCACACATGGAAAGGAAATATTTTTACATGGAGGTGGGTCAGGATTTTTGGTCCCTATTTAAGGATTTCTTAAAGATTACCATAATAACATATTGATATTCTCACTAGTTACCATGATCATATATTATTCATAGATATTAAATATAAAATAAAATGCATAGGATAAATGAAGTTGTTATAGGATTATACATTGATTGAATAAACCAAGCTCAAAGCAGAGAAGGCTTTCAGTATCTATACCAGTTTCTAAAAATATTATCTCAAACTCCCTCTCTCTATCCATATTTTTTCATATTTTTAGATAATGTTTAAGATAAAGCATTATTATTTTAAAAAACTCTCTGACAAGTGAAAATTCATCCTTTTATCAGTCAGTATACTATTTAAAATTTCTGAGGTAGTCACAATTTTCCCCTTTGTATGCCATTTAGCCAAAAAAATTCCCATAACTAAAGGAAAACTCTATTTTGGAGAGAAAAAGTAATTTATCTGACACATATTTTCAACTTTCAAGGAAATAAAAAAAGGCTTAGTGGTAGAGTTAAGAATCCAACTTTTATTTTTAATAAAATTTATAATTCAGAAGAGGAATATTTTAAAAATTAATAAATTTAGTAATTATATGTCACTATTTCCTGACTTGTTTAAAGTCATTAGGATTAGTATATTCTTTATAAGTACAAATACTGTGTGTTTTTCTTAGAAGGATTTTCAAATGTAATAATCATTCAAAAATCTAAATAATCTAATTATAGAAAGGATGATGTCACAGGGAAAAAAGAAACGAAAATAAAAATGTGTTTCTTAAGAGCAGATATTTTTAAAAATATGTACTAAATATTATATAAATTATGGTATTTTATTCATATAGAACATTTATTCAAAATATCATTTTTCTAATCCTATCAAAATCAATGCCTAACAACTAGTTGCATATTTTATCTGTTTCATATTTCCCTTGAATATATTGCTTTCATTATTCTTTTTGTTCTGTTTTTTTCTCATTGTCTCTCTTTAAGGATGTTATTGGACTTGGAACATGTCCATTTCTGTTGTATACATATCAACTTTGCTTTTATCAACCATCTACATAAGATATGGTCATAGATTATTCTTCTGAAAAAATTCCATTGAATACATTATCTGGTATAAAATTATGTTTGCATAAGCACTCACATGATAATATTGCTCCCTGAATTAACTGCTAGGAAGTCATTTATCTTTTAAGAAGGAAGATGTTTCTTTTTATCAGATCATGAAATTAATATAGCCTCATCACCTGCCTCTTTTCGTTTTAGCTGTTAAAGAACTCAGAGAAAATTTAATGGTCATTTGCAGTAACTATGATATCTTGTGTCTGACAAAGAGTTTCCAAATAATTGGGGACTGTCTATTTTATTTAAATACCTATTATGTGTAAGTAAATGCCTTTGCTGCATTGAAAAATCTTCATATTTTTCTATTTCTCCTTGCCCTATTTTTAAACTTCTTGAGTCATGATTTTTTCCTGCTTTTCTTTCACTTTTATTTAATAGTATCTTCAACTATATCCTCCTTGTGCTTATTTTCTAAAAATATTGTCAATGCAAACCTTGCTTAGGATTTTCACATGGGGATCTCTTGGTGATGGTGTCACAACATATCTAAAATCAAACTTTTCCTCCTTGAAAAATCGTTCCCATTACTTTGTTTTGTCTTGTTTAACAGTATCATCACCATTCAAGCCAAAGATTCAAGATAGAAACTTTGGAGTTATTGCTTATTTGAGTAAAACTTTTGATTTTTACTGTTACTATTCTATACTCATGAGATTATTCTATTTCAGGCACTCAGTTCTCATATGAAGCATTTCACTGTTTATTTTTTTAATTTTTAATTTTAATTTTTAAAATATCTTTATTGGAGTATAATTGCTTTACAATGGTGTGTTAGTTTCTGCTTTATAACAAAGTGAAGCAGCTATACATATGCATATATCCCCATACCTCCTCCTCTTGTGTCTCCTTCCCATCCTCCCTATCCTATCCCTCTAGGTGGTCACAAACTGATCTCCCTGTGCTATGCGGATGCTTACCACTAGCTATCTATTTTAAATTTGGTAGTGTATATATGTCCATACCACTCTCTAACTTCGTCCCAGCTTACCCTTCCCACTCCCTGTGTCCTCAAGTCCATTCTCTATGTCTGTGTCTTTATTCCTGTCCTGCCCTTAGATTCTTCAGAACATTTTTTTGTTTTGTTTTGTTTTGTTTAGATTCCATATATATGTGTTAGCATGCAGTATTTGTTTTTCTCTTTCTGACTTACTTCACTCTGTATGACAGATTCTAGGTCCATCCACCTCACTACAAATAACTCAATTTCATTTCTTTTTATGGCTGAGTAATATTCCATTGTATATGTGCCACGTCTTCTTTATTCATTCATCTGTCGATAGACACTTAGGTTGCTGCCATGTCCTGGCTACTGTGAATAGAGCTGCAGTGAACATTGTGGTACATGACTCTTTTTGAATCATGATTTTTTCAGGGTATATGCCCAGTAGTGGGATTGCAGGGTGATGTGGTAGTTCTATTTTTAGTTTTTTAAGTAACCTCCATACTGTTCTCCATAGTGGCTGTATCAATTTACGTTCCTACCAACAATGCAAGAGGGTTCCCTATTCTCCACACCGTCTCCAGCATTTATTGTTTGTAGATTTTTTGATCATGGCCATTCTGATCCGTGTGAGATTATATCTCATTGCAGTTTTGATTCGAATTTCTCTAATGATTAATGATGTTGAGCATTCTTTCATGTGTTTGTTGGCAATCTGTATAACTTCTTTGGAGAAATGTCTATTTAGGTCTTCTGCCCATTTTTGGATTGGCTTGCTGTTTTTTGTTTTTGTTTTTGGTATTGCGTGGCAGGAGCTGCTTTTAAGTTTTGAAGTTTAATCCTTTGTCATTTGCAAACATTTTCTCCCATTCTGAGGGTTGTCTTTCTCTTGTTTATGTTTTTCTTTGCTGTATAAGAGCTTTTAAGTTATATTTGGTCCCATTTGCTTATTTTTGTTTTTATTTCCATTTCTATAGGAGGTGGGTCAAAAAGGATCTTGTTGTGATTTATGTCAGAGTGTTCTGCCTATGTTTTCCTTTAAGAATTTTATAGTCTCTGGTCTTATATTTAAGTCTTTAATCCATTTTGAGTTTGTTTTTGTGTATGGTGTTAGGGAGTATTCTAATTTCATTCTTTTACATGTAGGTGACCAGTTTTCCCAGAACCACTTAGAGAAGAGGCTGTCTTTTCTCCACTGTATATTCTTGCCTCCTTTATCAAAAATAAGGTGACCATATGTGCCTGGGTTTATCTCTAGGCTTTCTATCCTGTTCCTTTGATCCATATTTCGTTTTTTGTGCCAGTACCTGTATTGATTACTGTAGCTTTGTAGTATAGTCTGAAGTTCAGGAGGCTGATTCATCCAGCTCCATTTTTCTTTCTTACGATTGCTTTGGCTATCTGGGGTCTTTTATGTTTCCATACAAATTGTGAAATTTTTTGTTATAGTTCTGTGAAAAAAGCCATTGGTAGTTGATAGGGATTGCATTGAATCTGTAGATTGCTTTGGTTAGTATAGTCATTTTCACAATGTTGATTCTTCCAATACAGGAACATGATATATCTCTCTATCTGTTTGTATCATCTTGAATTTCTTTCATCAGTTTCTTATAGGTTTCTACATACAGGTCTTTTGTCTCCATAGGTAGGTTTATTCCTAGGTATTTTATTCTTTCTGTTGAAATGGTAAATGGAAGTAGTTTTTAATTTCTCTTTCTGATTGTTCATCATTATTGTATAGGAATGCTAGAAATTTCTGTGCATTAATTTTGTATCCTGCTACTTTAACAAATTCATTGATTAACTCTAGTATGTTTCTGGCAGAGTCTTTAGGATTCTGTATGCATAGCATCACGTCATCTGCAAACAGTGAAATGTTTACTTCTTTTCTGATTTGGATTCATTTTATTTCTTTTTCTTCTATGATTGCTGTGGCTAGAACTTCAAAAACTATGTTGAGTATTAGTGGTGAGAGTGGACAACCTTGTCTTGTTCCAGATCTTAGTGGAAATGGTTTCAGTTTTTCACTATTGAGAATGATGTTGCCTGTTGGTTTGTCATATATGACAAATATTATGTTGAGGTAAGTTCCCTCTATGCCTACTTTCTGGAGGGTTTTTATCATAAATTGGTGTTGAATTTTATTGCAAGCTTTTTCTGCATCTATTGAGATAATCATATGGAATTTATTCTTCAATTTGTTAATATGGTGTATCACATTGTTTGGTTTGCATAGGTTGAAGAATCCTTGCATTCCTGGGATAAACCCCACTTGATCATGGTGTATGATCCTTTTAATGTACTGTGGGATTCTCTTGGTTAGTGTTTGAGGATTTTTGCATCTATGTTCATCCATGACATTGGCCTGTAGTTTTCTTTCTTTGTGACATTTTTGTCTGGTTTTGGTATCAGGGAGATGGTGGTCTCATAGAATGAGTTTTGGAGTGTTCCTCCATCTGCTAAATTTTGGAAGAAGGATAGGTTTTAGCTCTCTTCTAAATGCTTGATAGAATTCACCTGTGAAGCTCTCTGGTCCTAGGCTTTTGTTTGTTGAATATTTTTAATCAGTCTCAATTTCAAGGCCTGTGATTCGTCTGTTTATATTTTCTATTTCTTCCTGGTTCAGTCTCAGAAGGTTGTGCTTCTCTAAGAATTTGTGTATTTCTTCTAGGTTTTGCATTTTATTGACATAGAGTTGCTTGTAGTAATCTCTCATGATCCTTTGTATTTCTGCAGTGTCAGTTGTTACTTCTCCTTTTTCATTTCTAATTCTATTGATTTGAGTCTTCTCCCTTTTTTTCTTGATGATTCTGGCTAATGGTTTATCAATTTTGTTTATCTTCTCAAACAACCAGCTTTTAGTTTTATTGATCTTTGCTTTTGTTTTCTTCATTGCTTTTTCATTTATTTCTGATCTGTTTTTTTTTTTTTTTTTTTTTTTGTGGTACGCGGGCCTCTCACTGTTGTGGCCTCTCCCATTGTGGAGCACAGGCTCAGCGGCCATGGCTCACGGGCCCAGCCGCTCCATGGCATGTGGGATCTTCCCAGATCAGGGCACGAACCCGTGTCCCCTGCATCGGCAGGCGATTCTCAACCACTGCGCCACCAGGGAAGCCCTCTGATCTGGTTTTTATGACTTCTTACCTTCTGCTAACTTTGGGTGTTTTTGTTTGTTTGTTTGTTTTTCTTTCTTTAATTGCTTTAAGTGTAAGGTTAGGTTTTTTCTTTGAGATTTTTCTTGATTCTTGAGGTAAGATTTCATTGCTATAAACCTCCCTCTTAGAATTCCTTTTGCTGCATCCTGTAGGTTTTGGGTCCTTGTATTTTCATTGTCATTTGTTTCGAGGTATTTTTTGATTTCCTCTCTGATTTCTTCAGTGATCTCTTGGTTATTAACTAGTGTATTGTTTAGCCTCCAAGTGTTTGTATTTTTTACAGTTTTTTTCCTATCATTGATATCTAGTCTCATAGCATTGTGGTTGGAAAAGATACTTGATATGATTTCAGTTTTCTTAAATTTACCAAGCCTTGATTTGTGACCCAGGATATTATCTATCCTGGAGAATATTCCATGAGCACCTGAGAAGAAAGTGTATTCTGTTGTTTTTGGATGGAACGCCCTATAAAAAAAATTCAGTCCATCTTGCTTAATGCATCATTTTAAGTTTATATTTCCTTATTTATTTTCATTTTGGATGATCTCTTCATTGGTGAAAGTGGGGTGTTAAAGTCCCATACTATTATTGTGTTACTGTCCATTTCCCCTTTTATGGCTGTTGGCATTTGAGGTATTGAGGTGCTCCTATGTTGAGTGCATAAATATTTACAATTGTTATATCTTCTTCTTGGATTGATCCCTTAATCATTATGTAGTGACCTTCAAGGTCCCTTGAAATAGTCTTTATTTTAAAGTCTATTTTGTCTGATATGAGAATTACAACTCCAGCTTTCTTTTGATTTCCATTTTCATGGAATAACTTTTTCCATCACCTCACTTTCAGTCTGTATGTTTCCCTAGGTCTGAAGTGGTTCTCTGGTAGACAGCATATATACAGGTCTTGTTTTTGTATCCATTCAACTAGTCTATGTCTTTTGGTTGGAGCATTTAATCCATTTACATTTAAGGTAATTACTGATATGTATATTCCTATTACCATTTTCTTAATTGTTTTGGGTTTGTTATTGTAGGTCTTTTCCTTCTCTTGTGTTTCCTGCCTAAAGAAGTTCCTTTAGCATTTGTTGTAAAGCTGGTTTGGTGGTGCTGAATTCTCTTAGCATTTGCTTGTATGTAAAGGTTCTAATTTCTCTTTCATATCTGAATGAGATCCTTGCTGGTTAGAATTATCTTGGTTGTAGGTTTTTCCCTTTCATCATTTTCAATATGTCTTGCCACTCCCTTCTGGCTTGCAGAGTTTCTGCTGAAAGCTCAGCTTTTAACCTTATGGGGATTCCCTTGTATATTATGTGTTGTTTTCCTCTTACTGCTTTTAATATTTTTTCTTTGTGTTATTTTTTTGATCATTTGATTAATATGTGTCTTGGTGTGTTTCTCCTTGGATTTATCCTGTATGGGACTCTCTGTGCTTTCTGGACTTGACTAACTATTTCCTTTTCCATATTAAGGATGTTTTCAACTATAATCCCTTCAAATATATTCTCAGTCTCTTTATTTTCCTATTCTTCTTCTGGGACTCCCATAATTCAAATGTTGGTTCTTTTAATGTTGTCCCAGAGGTCTTTGAGACTGTCCTCAATTGTTTTCATTCTTTATTCTTCTCTGCATTAGTTATTTCCACTATTTTATCTTCCAGGTCACTTATCCGTTTTTCTGCCTCAGTTATTCTGCTATTTATTCTTTCTAGATAATTTGTAATTTCAGTTATTTTGTTGTTCATCATTGTTCGTTTGCTCTTTAATTCTTCTAGATCCTTGTTAAACATTTCATGTATTTTATCCATTCTGTTTCCAAGATTTTGGATTATCTTTAGTATCATTACTCTGAATTATTTTTCACGTAGACTGCCTATTTCCACTTCCTTTGTTTAGTATGGTGGGTATTCACCTTTCTCCTTCATCAGCTGTGTGTTTATCTGTCTTCTCATTTTGCTTAACTTACTGTGTTTTGGATCTCCTTTTCACAGGTTGCAGGTTCATAGTTCCTATTGTTTTTGGTGTCTGCCCCTAGTGGGTAAGGTTGGTTCAGTGGGTTGTGTAGGCTTTCTAGTGGAGGGGGCTAGTTGCCTGTGTTCTGGTGGATGAGGCTGGATCCTGTCTTTCTGGTGGGCAGGACTGCATCCTGTGGTGTGTTTTGGGGTGTATTTGACCTTATTATGATTTTAGTCCACCTCTCTGCTAATGGGTGGGGTTGTGTTCCTGTCTTGCTAGTTATTTGGGATATGGTGCCCATCACTGTAGCTTGCTGGTCACTGAGTGGAGCTGGGTCTTAGCATTCAGATGGAGATCTCTGGGAGATCTTTCACTCTTTGATATTATGTGGAGTCAGGAGGTCTCTGGTGGACCAATATCCTTAACTCAGCTCTCCCACCTCAGAGCCACAGGTCTGCCAGCTGGCCAGAGTGTCATGACCCTGTCAGCCACATGGCTAAGGAAAAAAAAAAAAAAAAACAGAAAAATGAAATAAAGATAAAAATAAAGTTATTAAAATAATAAAAAATAATTGTTAATTTTTTTAAAAAAATAAAAATAATGAAAAACATGAAAGAAAGAAAGAAGAGTGCAACCAAACCAAAAAACAAATCCATCAATGAGAACAAGTGCTAAAAGCTATACTAAGAAACAAAACAAAACAAAACATGGATAGATAGAACCCTTGGACAAGTGGTGAAAGCAAAGCTTTACAGACAAAATCACACAAAATAGCATACACATACACACTCACAAAAAGAGAAAAAAAAAAAATAAATATATATATATATAATTGCCCCCAAATTCCTCTGCCTCAATCTTGGGATGATTTATTGTCTATTCAGGTATTCCACAGATGCAGGGTACATCAAGTTGATTGTGGAAATTTAATCCGGTGCTCCTGAGGCTGCTGGGAGAGATTTCCCTTTCTCTTCTTTGTTTGAACAGCTCCTCGTATTCAGCTTTGGATTGGCCCTACCTCTGTGTGTATGTCACAAGAGCATGCCTGTTCTTCACTCAGACAGGACGGGGTTAAAGTAGCAGCTGATTAGGGGGCTCTGGCTTACTCAGGCTGGAGTGGGGGAGCAAGGGGTAGGGAATGTGGTGTGAGCCTGCAGCTGCAGAGACCAGCGTGTTGTTGCAACAGCCTGAGGTGCGCCGTGTGTTTTCCCGGGGAAGTTGTCCCTGGATCACGGGACCCTGTCAGTGGCAGACTGCACAGGCTCTCAGGAGGGGAGGTGTGGAGAGTGATCTGTGCTTGCACACAGGCTTCTTGGTCACTGCAGCAGCAGCTTTAGCATTTCATGCCCGTCTCTGGTGTCTGTGCTGAGAGCCACAGCTCACGCCCATCTCTTGAGCTCATTTAGGTGCCGCTCTGAATCCCCTCTTCTCGCGCATCAAAACAATGGTCTCTTGCCTCTTAGACCGTTTGAGATTTTTTCCCGGACTCCCTGCCGGCTACCTGTGGTGCACTAGCCCCGTTAAGTCTGTGTTCATGCAGCCAACCCCAGTCCTCTCCCTGGGATCTGACCTCCGAAGACCAAGCCTCAGCTCCCAGCCCCCACCCGCCCCAGCGGGTGAGCAGACAAGCCTCTCGGGCTGGTGAGTGCTGGTCAGCAGTAATCCTCTGTGCGGGAATCTCTCCGCTTTGCCCTCCGCACCCCTGTTGCTGCGCTTTCCTCCTCCAAAGCTTCCCCCATCCACCACCCACAGTCTCCACCCGTGAAGGGGCTTCTAGTGTGTGGAAACCTTTCCTCCTTCACAGCACCCTCCCACTGGTACAGATCCCATCCCTATTCTTTTGTCTTTTTTTTCTTTTGCCCTACTCAGGTATGGGGGGAGTTTCTTGCCTTTTGGGAAGTCTGAGGACTTCTGCCAGTGTTCAGTAGGTGTTCTGTATGAGTTGTTCAACATGTAGATGTATTTCTGATGTATTTGTGGGGAGGAAAGTGATCTCCACATCATACTCTTCTGCCATGTCAAAGGTCTCCCCTCGACTGTTTCTTTAATACTTTATCTTTCTGTAATCTCTATCTCTCCTACCTTCACTCTCCACAATGTCTTTGGAGTTATGTTTTAAAACAGAGAAATAATCATGATGATTCTATTTAAATCTCTTAATTGGCTCTCAGTGTCCTACTGGAATAAATACAAACATTTGCATAGCTTTTTCAGACACTTCACAAATGTTCACCACCCTGTATTTCCCACCATCGTTTTTGTGCTTCATCACACTACTTTTCCTTCTCATTCTGTGCCTTTTCATGCACCCATTACTGTTCTCACTGACAGACAAAGAACTACACTTTATTCAAGACCAAACAAAAAACCAAGAACATCAAAATAATTATAATGATGATAAAATATTTAATATTTATTAATATTTTACCCTAGATGAGGACTTGTTCTAAGTACCTATGTATAAAATTTTATTTAATATTCACAACAACCATAGTAGGTAAGCTACACTGTTAGTAAGAGACAGAATCTTACTTAAAATCCAAAACTCTCAAAGTCTGTGAATTTTTTTGAAGCCTTGTATAGTCTTAAATTACCTCACTTGTAAAATTAGGTCAATTATTGTAGCTTGTTTCATAGGCTCGATATGAAACTTTCATAAGTTAATATATGTGAAGCATTTAGAATAGTAACTGGCACACAGAAAGCACCAATTAGCAATGTTTATTATTGACTATTGTACATTCCTGTCTCACTCAAATTTCACCCCCGTAAGTCTATTATAACTATTTAACTCAGAATAATTTTTTTGTATTCTTCTAGTATTTAAACACTGATTTTGTGCCCATCCAAGCATGTTGTGCACATGAATTATATATATTGTGTTTGTCTGTGAGTTTCCCCAAACTTGAACTATATTTTATTTTAATTTTAAAAATATTTATTTTACATATTTATTTTTATAGAATTCTCTGTCACTTAGTGCTTAATAAATGTTTATACATAAGCTTTGATTACCTACATTTCAATAGTTTAAGAAAGGAAAATGAATAGGGGAAAAAAGCCCACAATTAACTGAAAAACATTATTTTTTTACTAAGGCTCTGTTTAGAGTAGTCAGTTCATGCCTAAGGCCACTCAGTCCATCCTTCATCAGGCAGAATCCTATGTGTGTGACATGTGCTTCGGAGCCCTTTATGATTTGTTATTTCTGTCATCAGTGTTGCTCTCTGAATTCCAAACTTAACTTTAGTCATCAGCATCTTCTTTCACAAAGGCCCACCTCCATTCTTTGTAGCAGTTGAGGTGAGGAAATGGCTGGTCCCACTTTACCAAATTTAACATGTCCATTTGCATCCAAGGAATGTTCATTAATTCAGTTTTCTTAAATATTTTTCTTTAACCGGCTTGAGACAAGTTCTCCCAAGAACAAGACAGAGGAATATGAGTAGTGCTTCCAATTATTATATTAAAATGTTTTTCCCATTCCTTAAAATTAATTCTGAATGTTTTCCAACTAACTCAACTTTTTCTTTAATTTAGTAAACTAAACTCTTACTTCATATGATGTAGTTCATACATGGAAGAGGAGACACTTTTTAATTCATCATTTTGTTTGGGTCTTACGTCTGGCATCTCAGCATGCAACTATGGAACCAAAGTTACCCTAGTCATTTCTCTGTAAAACAGGATTACTAAAGACTCATTCTAATATGCCATCATTCACAAGGGGAGAATATGAATTATTTTGCAATGACTCTATGTAAAATTAAATTAAAGTAGGAAGAAAATAAATATTACATCACTAAAGCACTGAAACATCAGTAATTGTTTCTGTATGCAAAATATAGCAAACTTCTTCTTCCTTGCAAGTGGATATTAAATATATATAAAGAAATTTTATTCATTCTAACTTATTCTTATCTAGTGGAAAGCCACAAGACAGCCACCTACAAAACAATTACATGCACTGATTACAACTAAACATAAAGAATACTACTTACTGAATTAATCTTTCAGTGGATCACAAATTTGACAAGTAACTTCCTTTTGAATTAAATCTTATTGTATTGAACCAGCTGTTTCGATATATCACTTGAACTGAACACTCAAATTATGTGTTTTTTTATTTTTGTTTTGCCTTCTTCCATGTCACATTTCATTTATGGATGTCTTAGAACATTCTAAAATTTTCTTAAATTGAAAATGCTTCTGTAAATCTTGACTTAGTTAATGACCCCTTTCCATTTAACTATTTACACTATCACTTTACAGTAATCAAATTTAAGAATCAAAAGAAGACACGTGTATTTTAATATATACCTAGTTCTGCTTGCATCCTATTATTGTTTCTTTGATTTTTTTCACCAGTAAAATCAATGTTGGAGTCTCATATGGCCTGAGAACATTGCTGTAATATGCTAAGACCAGTTCTTCTCCAATCTTTGGGATATTATTTCCTATACTTTTTGGACATTACTACAGAAAATTTATTTTGTAGCAATAATGATCAGATACAAGTCAAACAGAATTAGAGCTAATTAAATACATGCACAAAAACTCCAATAAATGTAAAGGCAGTATTGACTAATGATATTCACTAATTTACTGAAATAGAAGCATAGCATGAGCATGTTCTCCTTGATTCTACATTCATTATGAGCCTTTGTACTGTATTCTTAGAAGGCTTTATTACTCAAAAGCAAATTAAAAATGAACAACACAATAAAGATCACAAATATGTTCATTGTGTCTTCATATTAACAAAATCCTTTGCAAGATTTTCAATGTAGATGTTCACTTAGTATTATCAAGTGCTGGGTTGCTGACTACCTTCTAATAGTGATTTTTTTTTAAAGTAAGTAGTTACATTGCAATATTATGTCTATCATTTCCTAATCAACATTAAAATTACATCAACCTTTGTAAACTATATGCCAGATCCTACAATTATTGTAAATGATTCATCTCCTATACCCATCTACTTTATTATTTAATATTAATAATAACATATAGATATGTGAATGCTTAATTTTATCTTTCAGAATGTGATGACTACAAAAGAATTCTGACTAAAAGAGAATTCTGAGCTGTTTCCTTGAAAATACCCAAGCTTCGGTGGTCAGCTAACCTGGACTCTTACTGCTCAAACTAATGGGGAAAGTAAAGTAAACATACAAAGATTAAAACAACATAAAACAGATATAAATAAGCAAATTCAAAATTACAACAACTTTTATTGGCAATTCTACAAGTCCCTGGGTATCTGAAAGTTTTTTAGAAAAAGTCATTTTTAAGGAAGTGGTTGGTTAGAGAATGCATGCAATGTAAGTCAATGTTAATAGTAACACATGAAAGAGAAAATAAAGATCATTTTATAATATTTTATATGAAGAAGGTAGTGAAGAACTTACCCTTTTCTATTTGTTTCCTTAATAGAATGATAATAAAGTTTCTCTATATATTTATCAAGAATAAAATGTAGGGCTTCCCTGGTGGCGCAGTGGTTGATAGTCTGCCTGCCGATGCAGGGGACATTGGTTCGTGCCCTGTTTCCGGGAAGATCCCACATGCTGCCAGAACGGCTGGGCCCGTGAGCCATGGCTGCTGAAGTATCTTTAATCCTTTATAATGAATGCAAATCTTATCATAAAATGCAAATGATTAAAGGCACTGTGCATTCAGAAACATGGGAATATGGTTATTGATATATGCAAACTAATAATGCTATGGTACTTTAAATATGTTATGATATGAATTTAAATACAGCATTTAATTATGTGTGTTGATATTCTGCCAATGCATTTATTTATATTTAGTTATATATAAGAAATTATGCTATTATTTAATGTAACACATTTGTTATATTTATTATGTTATAAACAGGGTGATCATCTTGGTGTTTTAGGTAAAAAACTAAGCCAAAAAGGTACAATTAATTATGAGGATTGGAGATATAACATAACAAGAATTGGAATGAGATAATAGCCTACTTAACTCTTGATTGTCATTTGAAGATAAGGAGTTAACAGGCACATAGAGCATCTTTCAGGGGGAAAAAAGCCTTTACAATTGACACAACCTTTCCAGAGCTTTTGTACAATCAATTGAAGAGGGGTCTGATTCTGCACATTTAGGCAAAGAAAGAAATTGGAAAATTTTATAACTCTATTTCACCATTTACCTTCCAAAATCCAGAGAGTAAGAGCCTTAACTATTTTTTCCTTTCTTCAAAAGGCAGGTTGAATCAGTTCCTCTGCAATTGATTAGGTTGGGAAATAGTTAAAGCAATCTAAAATCTGATTTGTAGAAGTTCTTTACTGTCTCAGAAAAGTAACATTAAGTGACAGTTGATTTCACAAATTTTCTTTTAAAAATTGCCACCTAGTGACAAGGGAAAAGAAAAAAAATGTCTTTAATTTTAGAAAACTTGTCTTATACTGGTAAAAATCATGATTTGATAGAGTAAATACTAAATTTTATAGGGAAGGAGAGATTTATTTGTCTATATACTATACTTCCTGTCAGTTTCACATAGATCTAAGCACATGATGCTCTTTATAATAGAAAAGTTATAGAAATGGAGAAAAAAGGAATGAATGGGGTAGATATAAAATATAACCCATCTTAAATTTAGCTTCTGTGTAACTAGTCTGGACACAGGGGTCACACATTTTAAAAAATCTGACATTTCTAAAATAGTGTAAAATATTTTTGTAATAGGAAATCAATTTACATTTTTTAAAACTCCTGAAAGTGCAAAGTGTGATTCCTTTCTCAATACAAGCAGAATTATAATTCTCACTTTTTAAAATCTCTTTCTTGTAATACTTCGCATCCACAATATGTGCTCCAGTGTTTTTAATGTCAACCCAAATGCTCCAAACTTTTCTTCAGGTACTAACTCAGTGCTGACACTTTTCTCATTCTTCCTTCTTTCTCTATAACTGTTAACATCTTCTTCACCAAAAACTATGACCTGTTGAAAATCAGGGTGGCCTGATACATCTCAATCATTCCACTAACTTTAGTTGGCCTGATTACATGCTGTAGAGACCTAGGAATTTAACTAGCAAAAACCAGGTTTTCTATAACAGGCAGAGGAAGAGAGTTTGTGAACAATGTTATGTTAATTTTTTCCTATCCACACATTCACACACATCAAGATCAAGTATGATGTAGTGATTCACATAAACCTTAAAGATGAGCAAAATAAAAGCATCAGTGCTACTGTTGTTTTACTGACCTACAATATAGACTTGTCCTTAGTGAAGTCCATTGCTTTGATCTCTAGACTTAGTCATTAGTTTGTGATACTGAGTTTGTTAAAAAAAATTACAACATTAGTTGCTGCTGGAACATTTTCTTATTTGATAACTAATATTGTATCTGTATATTAGTATTGTATAAAACATATAAGCAAATTATTGTATCAAATTCGTGAGTACCTAAAACAGCATCTAATAAACGTATGGGAGCCTGAAACGGCATTAAGAAGGTAATGGAGTGAGAATGAGAGAAGAAATCAACCATATGTTACTCTACCAGTGCAGGTTTCTCAGCCTAATCTGAACGGGAACAAAAATAAACCATACGACGTTTTGGAACTTTGATATTATACTGGCTTGGAATTTTTATATGTGCAAGAATAAAATATTCTTTTGTTATTTATAAGTGACTAAAACAGCAATGGTATTTGTCCAAGATTTTATCCCATAGTAGCGAAACTGAGTCTATAGAAAAACATTAATGAAACATTAGTGAGAAATAATAAAATGCTTTCTGCTTTCATCTTTCAGTGCAGTTCATTCAATAAATTTGTTATGTATAATTAAAAATTTAGAAAGATATATGGAATAAAATAATTATTTTTAAATATTTTCTAAGGAAATAATAATGATGTAAATGTTCTATTATGTAAGCTGAAATTTAAAATAAAGCATAGTAAAAAGGAAAATAAAGAAGCAGTAGATCAGGAGAAGATAGAATTGGATCCAAATCTCAGTTACAAAATAATGCAATTTTCTATGGAATAAGGCTGACTACCTAGTATCTGAAAGTTTAGTTATACTAATGAAGGTTAGCTAGTAAAATTATTAGGATAAAAAATCCAGTTCTTTCATCTAGATGACATTTTTTAAAATGTTACTATCATGAGTAGAGTTCTGTAATAGAAAACTCCCAGGGTAAACAGTCTTAATATTTTTAATATTTGTTTAATATTTTTAAAAAGGTTTAAGTATATTGATAAATTGGCATAGTCTTATTATGTTCCCTAAATATTTAAACTGTCTAAGATTTCTAAGTTCTGTTTTCAGATACGTAAAAATGTTTTAGAAACTAACATGTTTTAGAGTACTTAACCTGAGCCTCCAGACATATTTATTTACCTTTTAAAAGCAAATATCTATGAACATTTCAACTAATTATGCATTTAAAGCTATAATTTCAATGATGGAACAATACGCATAGACTTTTAAACTATGACAATTCATGGAAAATTTTAAAACCTTTTATTAAAGTTTTAAAAATAATAGAATAATGTGCAATCCACACTTAGAGAGGGAATTATATCCTTCTTACTTGAGAATAGCATATCTACATAATATTTTTCAATTCTTTTGTGCAGCAGATTTATCTATTCTCCCTATTCAATTGTTAATTTAATCACATATATATCAGTGTGGACTCACTGATATTTATTTTATATATTAGGTTATAATCAGATACTCCTTTATTTTCTTGTTGAAGTCATTCCAGGTTTGGCCATTAAGAGCTCTTGCAGTTGGGTCCTGTGTCCCTTTGACATTCTCAATCATTGTGTTTTTATTGTTGCTGTTGTTGTTTATTTGATTTTGCTTGCCCATAGTAAATTCCTTCCAAGAGTAATGTATAGAAGGGGAGAAAAAAGTAACCCTACAGTGAAGAAACTGACAAACACTACATCATGCCAAGTGATCAAGGTCACCGTCAACAGTGATAAGTCATCTTGATACTATGTACCCTTGATATGAGGTGAAGAGTATGGCACTTTGTCTCTCTGGTTTTCCTCCACCACATCCATAATACAAATCTAATCATTAAAAAATATCAGACAAATACCAATGAAGAACATTCTGCAAAATAACTGACATGTAATCCTCAAAACTGTCAAGGCCATCAAAAACAAGGAAAATCTAAGGAACTACCACAGATGGAGGAGTCAATGGAGATATGCAAACTAAAGGTAATTGATATTCTGGGTGGAATCCTGAAGCAGAAAAAGGATATTAAGTAAAAATTAAGAAAAAAAGAATAAAATATGGACTTTAGTTAATAAATATAATGCATCAATTACATTATTTTTAATGTATTTTAATTAATTGTGACAAATATATTAAAGTAATATATTAATAATGAGGGAACTTGGTTTGGGGTATATCATAATTCTGTCCTCACAACTTTTTAAAATATAAAACTATTTTAAAATTAAAAGGTTATTTAAAAGAGAAAATATTAGAAGAATTAATAGTAATGTAAGATATGCATATGTGAGTAGATTCAAAGAAAATTGAATAAAAACTTTGCATTCAGATTTAAACTTCGCTTTGCATTTAATATTTACTTTTAAATAGGGACTCAATTCTTTAAACTCTTTCCATCCATAGGGAAAATGATCATTCTAAAGGCAGAATAGCTAGATGAATATTAATAATGCATGTAAATATTATCTAAATTCCAATAAATCCTGATGCCTAAAATTCTGACATTGAAAACAAAATTTAGAAGAGGGAAATACTTTACATACACTTAAATATTTTTAACGGATGTTTTTCTAAAAATATACCACATACACTTCACATTTTTCTATCTAAACTTATCATAGCATACCGTGGTTGTGGTTACAGAGATATATCCAAATTTATATTGCATAAGGTGTGATGGTGGAACCCAAAGGTTGTCACTATGGTTATATGTTAGAATCATTTAGGGAACAACCGTAGTCCAATTAACTTAGAATCTCTATAGGTAAGATACTTTCATTGTATGTTTAAAAACTTTTCAAGTAATTCTAAATTTTAGCCAGGGTTGAGAAGCTTTGCAGCCCATGGATATCCTTGTGTGCTATACCTCCACATATGGTTGTTTAAGATATAGTCTGTTGTCATATATTCTGAGTAGCACACACATCAGATTACATATTGAGAAGCTGATGTAAATTTTTGCTCCCATACAGAATGTAAATTTTCTCTTTCTTGTGGCTCTTCATCACTGGCTATCTCCTTATCTGCCATAGCTCACAATGGTTATGTTTATTTATAATCTCCATTCCTCATCAATATCAGTGCAGTTTTAAAGATACTACTCTAATGTGTTCTTACAAATACTTCTAGTGCTGTTTTCTTATGTATCCTTTTTTGTAAAACATCTTTATTGGAGTATAAGTGCTTTACAATTTTGTGTTAGTTTCTGCTGTATAACAAAGTGAATCAGCTATACATATACATATATCCCCATTCTTATGTATTCTTAAAGGCTCCTGACACTTGCTGTCTACTTAGTTTTGTTCATGATACTTATCTTCTTTCGATTTTCTTGTGTCTTCTGCCTCTTGTCACGTTACTCAAACAATACAAAATAGAATCAAAATACCGATCTTATTACAGGCACCAATAGCCAAAGAGATAATTCATTTACTGGTACTTAATGGCCCAAACTCATCAAAATACATTAAACTGGTGCTGAATTCTTGCAACCTTTGGCTGAATTCACATGATTATTTCTATGCTGCTTGGAAATCAGCCTCCCCCCGCCCCCCATTGTTGTTACTGCTGTTGTTATTATGCCTGGTGTTGGAGCCATTTGAGTTGGTGCCAAAAAAAGCCACTGAAAAAGTTGGGAAAAGTTTGGTTCCTGGAATAACATAGCACAGACTGACCTGTCTCACAGAATCTTATGAGATTAGTTTGGTATTATAGTATCTTGTGAATCTTTGCTCAAAATTATATATTTTGTATATATAATTCAGGAGCTTTTTAGAAAGGCTGGGAAGAGTGGTGGTCAGCCCCATTAGGTCCAGAAGATCATAATTTTTATGTTTCTGATTTGTGCCCAGAGTAGTGAAAGAAACCAAATTATTTCAGATTTTATATGACATCTTGGCAGTAGATGATTATCATAATAACATAAGTCCTTCATATAAATTAAGAGAAAACAAAGATGAATTTGAAGACAAAAGTGTTACATATTATTTCCTTTTTAAAGAGCTAAAGAAATATAAAGTGGTAAAAGTATATAAACACTCCTACTAAACTAAGTGGATTCAAATATAGATCCCACTTTCTATGTGGTGGATTCCAGCTTATGATATTTCCCTTAGTTTTGTTTTGTCATGCTCAATAATGATAATTATAAAGGGCTATGTAAAAATGTTCCTGAATGTGTGTGTGTGTGTGTGTGTGTGTGTGTGTGTGTGTGGTCATAGCAATGATTCATTTTATTTGTTTTTACACATTAACTTCAATTTACCAAATACTTTAAGAAGTATTGTTAAAAAAGATGTATCTTCTCTGTGGATCTATGTATACTTCTGCAGAGTAAAATGCACATGCATGGTCAAAGATATACATAGTTCTGTAACGAATCAGAGTTCACCTGTTATTCTTATATTATGAAGTGTAAGAGCTATTTTTGATAAATTTATATATTATCTAACTTTAGTTTTGTGTTTGAATTATTTCATACTCAATATTTATTAAACATATGCAGAACAATGCTTATTAAAAATTTAGGTCATTTCATATTTAGCACCTGTCACAAAGATTATGTAATTTACAACATCTTGATAGCTTGTAATAATGAAGTCCATCAGATCAGAAGAATATAAATTTAGAAACAGAATTTACCTTAAGCAAGAGCTAGTCAATATTCTTCATTTATTGGTAGGGAAACTCTAAGAATAAGTAAATTGCCCAAGTCTATGTATCTGCAATAATTAAGATCACAAACAGCTCTCTGTTCTCAAATGCTCATGAACAAGTATCCTTTTATATTCATTCTGTTCTGATTCTGTCATTGTTACAGTCACTTTATCAAATATCTTACCATAAAAAGTTTATCCAAGAAGGAGATTTAGATTTATTTGAAGTGCATATACTAGTTCTCTTTATAGAAACCTTTTCCATGCATGAAGAACAATATTATCATTTTTAGTGTTTTCATTCAAGGCTAAGTAATTCTAATGTCATCAACTATTGTTTAAAGATGGTATTTTCTGGTCCTTCAAAGGTTGTCAATGTCCCTTCTTCTCTGGATAACTTTCTCTTAATGGCCTCACTGTCACATACTCTAACTTTTCATCTCAGAAGGACATCAAATTATCTAACAAAAGTTTTTAAACAGATTACAACAGCAAACTGAAAATGCTGAAGTCACCATCCATAATTTTGTTTTTATCATAACCTTAGTGCTTAGATATTCAGTCTTTATACATCACCTTGATTTTCTCACATTTTATAATCATAATCATCTACCTATCCTCAGCCAATATGCAAAATATATAAGTGCTAATGAAGAAATATAATAATCATTCATTCATGAACTGTCTGCCCTTTTACTTCTTAAATAAAATTTTTATATCTAAGCTAGATTCTTTTCATATGCAGTTGTCAGTGTATCTCACAGGATGAGAACATGGCATATAATTTTTATACTGTATAATTCCTTTACATATTGGAACCTGTCTAACACCTGAACTCATATTAAGATAACATTTTTTTATTCAACAATTGTGACATTTATATTCTCTTTTCAATTTTTCCTTCCTTTTTTAGCTTGCTTCATTTGGCTTTCCACTGTTCTTCATAATAAGTAGAACACTAAGCTACAAAACATTTCACGTCACAAAATTGGGATTGAAAGAATCTAAATGTAAATTAAATATATGCACTTAAAATGTAGAAGAATCAAGGGGGAAAACAGCAGAAGCATGAAGAACTACAATCCTGCAGCCTGTGGAACAAAAACCACATCCACAGAAAGGTAGACAAGATGAAAAGGCAGAGGGCTGTGTACCAGATGAAGGAACAAGATAACCCCCAAAAAACAACCAAATGATGTGGAAATTGGCAACCTTCCAGAAAAAGAATTCAGAATAATGATAGTGAAGATAATCCAGGACCTCAGAAAAAGAATAGAGGCAAAGATAGAGGAAATGCAAGAAATATTTAACAAAGACCTAAACAATTAAAGAATCAAAAACAGAGATGAACAATACAATAACTGAAATGAAAACTACACTAGAAGGAATCAATAGCAGAATAAATGAGGCAGAAAAACGGATAAGTGACTTGGAAGACAGAATGGTGGAATTTACTGCTGCAGAAAATAATAAAGAAAAAAGAATTTAAAAAATGAAGACTGCCTAAGATACCTCTGGGACAACATTAAACACAACAACATTTGCATTATAGGGGTCCTAGAAGGAGAATAGAGAGAGAAAGGACCCAAGAAAATATTTGAAGAGATTATAATCAAAAACTTCCCTAAAATGGGAAAGGAAATAGCCACCCATGTCCAGGAAACACAGAGAGTCAAAAACAGGATAAACTCAAGGAGAAACACACCAAAACACATAGTAAACAAACTGGCAAAAATTAAAGGCAAAGAAAAATTATTGAAAGCAGCAAGGGAAAAATGACAAATAACATACAAGGGAACTCCCATAAGGTTAACAGCTGATTTTTCAGCAGAAACTCTACAAGTCAGAAGGGAGAGGCATGATATACTTAAAGTGATGAAAGGGAAGAACCTATAACCAAGATCACTCTACCAGGCAAGGATCTCATTCAGATTTGATGGAGAAATCAAAAACTTTTCAGACAAGAAAAAGCTAGGAGAATTCAGCACCATCAAACCAGCTGTACAAGAAATGCTAAAGGAACTTCTCTACGTTGGAAACACAAGAGAAGAAAGGACCTACAAAAATAACCCCAAAACAATTAAGAAAATGGTAATAGGAACATACATATCGATAATCACCTTTAACGTGAATGGCTTAAGTGCTCCAACCAAAAGACACAGGCCTGCTGAATGGATACAAAAACAAGGCCCATCTATATGCTATCTACAAGAGACCCACTTCAGACCTAGGGACACATACCAACTGAAAGTGAGGGAATGGAGAAAGATATTCCATGCAAATGGAAATCAAAATAAAGCTAGAGTAGCAATACTCATATCAGATTAAATAGACTTTTTAAAAAAAGAATGTTACAAGAGACAAGGAAGGACACTACATAATAATCAAGGGATCAATCCAAGAAGAAAATATAACAATTATAAATATATATGCACACAACATAGGAGCAAGTTAATAAATAAGGCAACTGCTAAGAGCTATAAAAGAGGAAGTTGGGCTTCCCTGGTGGCGCAGTGGTTGAGAATCCGCCTGCCGATGCAGGGGTCACGGGTTCGTGCCCCGGTCCGGGAAGATCCCACATGCCGCGGAGCGGCTGAGCCCGTGAGCCGTGGCCGCTGGGCCTGCGCGTCCGGAGCCTGTGCTCCGCAACGGGAGAGGCCACGGCAGTGAGAGGCCCGCATACCACAAAAAAAAAAAAAAAAAAAAAAAAAAAAAAAAAAAAAAAAAAAAAAAAAAAAAAAAAAAAGAGGAAGTTGACAGTAGAACAATAGTAGTAACAACACACTTAAGCTTATGAACAGATCATCCAAAATGAAAATAAATATGGAAACAGAAGCTTTAAATGACACAATACACCAGATAGATTTAATTGAGATTTATAGGACATTCCATCCCAAAACAGCAGATTACACTTTCTTCTAAAGTGTACACAGAACATTTTCCAGGATAGATCATATTTTGGGTCACAAATGAAGCCACAGGAAATTTAAGAAATTTGAAATCATATCAAGCATCTTTTCTGACTACAACACTATCTAATTATAAATGAATTACATGGGGAGAAAAAGGAAAAGAACAAAACACAAGGAAGCTAAACAATACGTTTCTAAAAAAACCAAGAGATCACTGAAGGAATCAAAGAGGAAATCAAACAATACCTACAGACAAATGACAATGAAAACACGATGATCCAAAACCTATGGGATGGAGCAAAAGCTGTTCTAAGAGGGAACTTTATAGCTATACAAGTCTACCTCAAGAAACAAGAAAAATCTCAAATAAACAATCTAACTCACACCTAAAGGAACTAGAGAAAGAAGAACAAACAAATCCCAAAGTTAGCAGAAGGAAAGAAATTGTAAAGATCACAGCAGAAATAAATGAAATAGAAACAAAGAAAACAATAGCAAAGATCAATAAAACTAAAAGCTTATTCTTTGAAAAGATAAACAAAATTGATAAACCATTAGCCAGACTCATCAATAAAAAGAGGGAGAGGACTCAAATCAATAAAATTAGTAATGTAAAAGGAGAAGTTACAACAAACACTGCAGAAATAGAAAGCATCCTAAGAGACTACTACAAGCAACATTATGCCAAAAAAAGGACTACCTAGAAGAAATGGACACATTTTAAAAAGGTATAACCTTCCAAGACTGAACCAGGAAGAAATAGAAAATATGAACAGATGAAACACAAGTAATGAACTTGAAACTGTGATTAAAAATCTTCCAACAAACAAAAGTCCAGGGCCACATGGCTTGACAGGTGAATTCCATCAAACATTTAGAGAAGAGATAACACCTATCCTTCTCAAACTCTTCCAAAAATTTTCAGAGGAAAGACCACTCCCAGTCTCATCTGATGAGGCCACCATCACCCTGATACCAAAACCAGACAACGATTCTACAAAAAAAGAAAATTACAGACCAATATAACTGATGAATATAGATGCAAAAATGCTAAACAAAATACTAGAAAAAAGAATCCAACAACACATTAAAAGGATGATACACCATGATCAAGTGGGATTTATCCCAGGGATGGAAGGATTCTTCAATATATGTAAGTCAATCAATGTGATAAATCATATTAACAAGTTGAAGAATAAAAACCATATGATCATCTCAATAGATGCAGAAAAAGCTTTTGACAAAATTCAATACCAATTTATTATAAAAACTCTCCAGAAGATGGGCATAGAGGGAGCCAACCTCAACATAATAAAGGTCATATGCAAAAAACACACAGCAAACATCATACTCAATGGTGAAAAACTGAAAGCATTTCCTCTAAGATCAGGAAAAACACAAGGATGTCCACTCTAACCACTATTATTCAACATAGTTTTGAAAGTTCTATCCATGACAATCAGAGATATAAAAGAAATAAGAGGAATACAAACTGGAAAAGAAGAAGTAAAACTGTCATTCTTTGCAGATGACATGATACTATACATAGAGGATCCTAAAGATGCCAACAGAAAACTACTAGAACTAATCAATTAGTTTGGTAAAGTTGCAGGATACAAAATTAATGCACAGAAATCTCTTGCATTCCTACACAGTAATGATGAAAAATCTGAAAGAGAAATTAATCAAACACTCCCATTTACCATTGCAACAAGAAGAATAAAATACCTAGGAATAAATCTACCTAGGGAAAGAAGAGACCTGTATGCAGGAAACTATAAGACACTGATGAAAGAAATTAAAGATGATACCAACAGATGGAAAGTTATACCATGTCCTTGGATTGGAAGAATCAATATTGTGAAAATGACTATACTACCCAAAGCAATCTACAGGTTCAATGCAATTGCTATCAAATTACCAATGGCATTTTTTACGGAACTGGAAAAAAAAAATCTTAAAACTTGTATGAAGACACAAAAGACCCCAAATAGCCAAACCAGTCTTGAGGGAAAAAAAAAAAAAAAAAAAAAAAACAGAGCTGGAGGAATCAGACTCCCTGTTCAGACTATACTACAAAGCTACAGTAATCAAGACAATATGGTACTGGCACAAAAACCAAAACATAGATCAATGGAACAAGATAGAAAGCCCAGAAACAAACCCACACACCTATGATCAACTAATCTATGACAAAGGAGGCAAGGATATACAATGGAGAAAAGACAGTCTCTTCCATAAGTGGTGCTGGGAAAACTGGATAGCTACAAGTAAAAGAATGAAATTAGAACACTCCCTAACACCATACACAAAAATAAACTCAAAATGAATTAGAGACCTAAATGTAAGATCCAACACTATAAAACTGTTAGAGGAAAACTTAGGAAGAACACTATTTGACATAAATCACAGCAAGGTCTTTTTTGATCTACCTCCTAGAGTAATTGAAATAAAAATAAAAATAAACAAATGGGACCTAATGAAACTTTAAAGCTTTTGCACAGCAAAGGAAACCATAAACAAAATGAAAAGCCAGCTCTCAGAATGGTAGAAAATATTTGCAAAAGAATCAATGGACAAAGGATTAATCTCCAAAATATATAAACAGCTCATGCAGCTCAATATTAAAAAAACAAACAACCCAATCAAAAAATGGGCAGAAGACCTAAATAGACATTTCTTCAAAGAAAACATATATATGCCTAGGAAGCACATGAAAAGCTGCTCAACTTCATTAATTATTAGAGAAAAGCAAATCAAAACTACAATGAGGTATCACCTCACACCAGTTAGAATGGGCATCATCAGAAAATCTAAAAACACCAAATGCTGGAGAGGGTTTAGAGAAAAGGAAACCCTTTTGAACCATTGGTGGGAATGTAAATTGATAACAGCCACTATGGAGAACATTATGCAGGTTCCTTAAAAAACTAAAAATAGAATTGCCATATGATCCAGCAATCCCACTACTGGGCATATACCCAGAGAAAACCATAATCCAAAAAGACACATGCACCCCAATGTTCATTGCAGCTCTATTTACAATAGGCATGTCGTGGAAGCAACCTAAATGTCCATTGACAGACAAATGGATAAAGAAGATGTGGTAAATATATACAATGGAATATCATTCAACCATAAAAAGTAACGAAAATTGGTCATATGTAGAGACGTGGATGGATCTAGAGACTGTCATATAGAGTGAAGTAGTTCAGAAAGAAAAAACAAATATCATATATTAATGCATATATGTGGAACCTAGAAAAATGGTACAGATAAACTGGTTTACAGGGCAGAAATTGAGACTCAGATGTAGAGAACAAACATATGGACACCAACGGGGGAAAGCAGCTGGGGGGTGGGCATGGTGGTGTGATGAATTAGGTGATTGAGATTGACATGTATACACTGATGTGTATAAAATTGATGACTAATAATGATCTGTTGTATAAAAAAATAAATAAAATAAAATTTAAAAATGAAAATAATCTACCAAAAAATGTAGAAGATGGGTTTCTCTGGTGACGCAGTGGTTGAGAATCTGCCTGCCAATGCAGGGGACATGGGTTCGTGCCCCAGTCCAGGAAGATCCCACATGCCGCGGAGCGGCTGGACCTGTGAGCCATGGCTGCTGAGCCTGTGCATCCAGAACCTGTGCTCCACAACGGGAGAGACCCATGTACTACAAAAAAAAAAAAAAAAAAAAAAAAAGTAGAAGAATCATTGGTTTACACTGCAAAACATAGCTAGTAGTAACAATATATATACAATATTTATACACAATTACTTATGCATCAAGACTGCTTTATTGTTGATTGTCTAGGATAAGTGTTTTTCACGACAATATTTCTGTTTAGCATTTATATAAAAGGAAAAGTGTGTATGCATAAATACATAGGTGTTAAGGTTTTATCAATCATTAGATAGGCATTGGTGCTTATTCATTCATATTGGTTTAACTTACTCTTATTTCACATCTACATATGTTGACTACACACAAAAATGAACTGAGGAACCATGGTATGATAAGAAAACTTGTCTGAAGTAAACAGATTGTCAATAATAAATAACTTCTGTGATATTGTATCTCTGTGATCAGCAGTTTCTCATCTGTAATCTGAGAACTTTGGAATTTTGGTCTCTTAGCCACAGTAGGGCTTACATTAATAGTGTCATGAAGTTGTGTGTGCTTCTCGTTCACATTCTTTGAGAACTATACCTCGAGTGTCCTTGTCTTTTTCCTTATTATTTTTTTTTTCTCATGACATAATAGGCATTTTATTTTTAAAATTTTTATTGGAGTATAGCTGCTTTACAATGTTGTGTTAGTTTTTACTGCACAGCACAGTGAATCAGCTGTACATATACATGTAACCCCTCCTTTTTGGATTTCCTCCCCATTTAGGTCAGCACATAACATTGTTTAGAGTTCCCTGTGCTATATAGTATGTTCTCATTAGTCATCTGTCTTATACATAGTATCAATAGTGTATACATGTCAATCCCAATCTCCCAATTCCTCCAATCCTCCCCTTTCCCCCTTGGTATCCATATGTTTGTTCTCTATCTGTGGCTCTATTTCTGCTTTGTAAATAAGATCGTCTATACCAATTGTTTTCAGATTCCACATATATTCGTTAATATACAATATTTGCTTTTCTCTTTGCAACTTTCTTTACTCTATATGACACTCTCTAGGTCCATCCACATCTCCACAAATGACTCAATTTCATTCTTTTCAATGGCTGAGTAATAGTCCATTGTATTTATGTACCACATCTTCTTTATTCATTCTTCTGTTGATGGACATTTAGGTTGTTTCCATGTCCTGGCTATTGTGAATAGTGCTGCACTTAACATTAGGGTTCATGTGTCCTTTTGAATTATGTTTCTTTTCAGGGTATATGCCAAGTAGTGGAATTGCTAGGTCACATGGTAGTTCTAATTTACTTTCTTAAGGAACTTCCATAATGTTCTCCATTGTGACTCTATCAATTTATATTCCCACCAATAGTGTAGGAGGGTTCCCTTTTCTCCACACTCTCTCCAGAATTTACTGTTTGTAGATTTTATGATAATGGCCATTCTGACAAGTGCGAGATGATATCTCATTGTAGTTTTCATTTGCATTTCTCTAATAATTAGTGATGTTGAGCATGTAAAACAATGAAATTAGAACACTCCCTAATACTATACACAAAAATAAACTCAAAATGGATTAAAGACCTAAATGTAAGGCCAGACCCTATAAATCTCAGAGGAAAACAAAGGCAGAGCACTCTTTGACATAAATCACTGCAAGGTCTTTTCTGACCCACCTCCTAGAGTAATGAGAATAAAAAGAAAAGTAAACAAATGGGACCTAATTAAACTTAAAAGCTTTTGCACAGCAAAGGAAACCATAAACAAGACAAAATGACAACCCTCAGAATGGGAGAAAGCATTGCAAATGAAGCAACTGACAAATGATTAATCTCTAAAATATACAAACAACTCATGCAGCTCAATATCCAAAAAACAATGAACCTAATCAATAAATGGGCAGAAGACCTGAATACACATTTCTCCAAAGAAGACATGCAAATAGCCAACAAACACCTGAAAAGATGATCCTTAATACTTTTATTTTTTTTTTTTTTTGAAGGCTTTCTCACACATACACAGAAGACATAATAGTTTTTCCAGAGCATTTCCACCAAAGATATTTGTTTTTTTATTTTCAACTTGAAAGTCAGATTATGGGCATGCTGAAAGAATATACCTGGTCAAAGTCATTGTATAGTTTTCCTACATTGGCTTTCCTATTCATGTTTTCCCAGCAAGTTTGTTCTATGGCTGTATATTGCAAGGGAATGAGAAGTAATGAATGACTAAGGAAACAGTAGGTGCAGCTCTGGTAATTATTTATGAATGGACTACATAGATTACACCCTACAGCTGAGGAAATTCCAAATACTTAGACCTCCACCAAAGTCACTGATTTCAGCAGTATTTAATTCCAATGAATGTCTAAGTAATATTCTGAATTGATTATGCACCTTCCCACTGAGTAAGAATGGATAATATGAGTAGTATAGAGTGGTATGTATGTTTATGAGTGTGTTTTTTGTGTGCATGTGTGTGTATTAACATGAATTGGGGGAGCACTTCTTTTGGTTCTGCACAATTAAAAATCATAACCAGGGGCATCCCCATTTCTAATACCAGATATGTAAAATTGTAAGGCCAAATAAAGTTGTGTTGGTTCCTATCAATGCTTAAAAAGACTATACTACAAAGCTACAATAATCAAAAAAGTGTATGGTACTGGCATAAAAAGAGACACATAGACTGATGGAACATAATAAAGAGCCAGAAAATGGACCTTTGAATATATGATCAAGTAATATTTGACAAGAAAGCCAAGGATACACAATGGGGAAAAGACAGTCTCTTCAATAAGTGTTGTTGAAGAAATTAGATAATCATTCATGAAAGAATGATATTAGACCCTACTTACATCACTCACAAAAATTAGCTCGAATTGTATTAAAGACTTAAAATAAGACCTAAAATTTTAAAACTCCTAGAAGAAAGCATAGGTAACAAAGCTTCTTGACATTGGTCTTGGCAAAGTTTTTAAAATATGACACCAAAAGCAAAAAACACAAAAGCAAAAATCAATAAGTTGGGCTATATAAAACTAAAAGTTTCTGCATAAAACCATCAACAAAATGAAAAGGCAATCTACAGAATAAGATAAAATATTTTACAAATTATATACCTGGTAAGGGTTTAATACCCAAAATATATAAGAAACTCATATCACTCCATGGTAAAAACAAACATAAAACAGTCCATTTTCTCCACAGCCTCTCCAGCATTTTTTTTTTTTTTTTTTTTTGTGGTACGCGGGCCTCTCACTGTTGTGGCCTCTCCCGTTGCGGGGCACAGGCTCCGGACGCGCAGGCTCAGCGGCCATGGCTCACGGGCCCAGCCGCTCCGCGGCATGTGGGATCTTCCCGTACCGGGGCACGAACCCGTATCCCCTGCATCGGCAGGTGGATTCTCAACCACTGCGCCACCAGGGAAGCCCTCCAGCATTTATTGTTTGCAGATTTTTGGATGATGGCTATTCTGACTGGTGTGAAGTGATACCTCACTGTAGTTTTGATTTGCATTTCTCTAATGATGTTGAGCATTTTTAATGATGTTGAGCATCTTTTCATGTGCCTCTTGGCCATCTGTAAGGCTTCTTTGTAGAAATGTCTGTTTAGATATTCTGACCATTTTCTGATTGAATTGTTTGTTATTTTGATATTGAGCTGCATGAGTTGTTTGTATATTTTGGAAATTAATCCCTTGTCAGTCATTTCATTGACAAATATTTTCTCCCATTCTAAGGGTTGTCCTGTCATCTTGTTTACAGTTTCCTTTGTTGCACAAAGATTTTAAGTTTAATTAGGTCCCATTTATTATTATTATTATTTTTAAATTTCATTACCCTAGGAGGTGGATCAAAAAGTATCTTGCTGAGATTTATGCCACAGAGTGTTCAGCCTATGTTTTCCTCTAAGAGATTTATAGTATCCAGACTTACATTTAGGTCTTTAAACCATTGTGTGTTTACTTTTGTGTATGGTGTTAGGGAGTGTTCTAATTTCATTCTTTTACATGTAGCTGTCCAGTCTTCCCACTTATTGAAGAGGCTGTGTTTTCTCCATTGTATATTCTTGCCTCCTATGTCATAGATTAGGTGACCATATGTGTGTGGATTTATCTCTGGGCTTTCTATCTTATTCCATTGATCTATATTTTGTTTTTGTGCCAGTATTTTACTGTTTTGATTACTGTAGCTTGGTAGTATCTGTAGTTTGAAGTCAGGGAGCCTGATTCCTCTAGCTCCATTTTCTTTATCAAGATTACTTTGGCTATTCATGGGGTTTTGTGTTTTCATACAAATTGTAAATTTTTTTTCTTCTAATTCTTTGAAAAATACCATTGGCAATTTGATAGGGATGTATTGAATCTATAGACTGCCTTGGGCAGTATAGTCATTTTCGCAATATTGATTTTTCCAATCCTAGAACATGATATATTTTTCCAACTCTTTGTGTCATCTTAGATTCCTCCAGCTCTGAACCCTCCTACACTGTTGGTAGGAATGTAAATTGGTACAGCAACTATGGAGAACAGTATAGAAATTCCTTAAGAAACTAAAAATAGAGCTACCATATGATCTAGCAATCTCACTCCTGGGCATATATCTGAAGAAAACCATAACTCTAAAATATACATATACCCCAATGTTCATTGCAGCACTAATTACAATAACCAGGATATGGAAGCAATCTAAATGTCTGTTGACAGAGGAATGAATAAAGAACCTGTGGTACATATATGCAATGGAATATTACTCAGCAATTAGAAAGAATGAAATAATGCCCTTTGTAGCAACATGGTTTGATCTAGAGATTGTCATACTGAATGCAGTAAGTCAGACAGAGAAAGAAAAATATCATATGATATCACTTCTATGTGGAAGCTAAAAAATTGGTACAAATGAACTTATTTACAAAACAGAAATAGAGTCACAGAGATAGAAAACAAACTTATGGTTACCAAGGGGAAAAAGGTAAATTGAGAGATTAGGATTGATATATATGCACTACTATATATAAAATAGATGAATAATAAGAACCTATCCTGTAGCACATGGAACTCTACTGAATACCCTGTAATGACCTATATGGGAATAGAATCAAAAAAAGAGTGAATATATGTATATGTATAACTGATTCACTTTGCTGTACACCAGAAACTAACACAACATTGTAAATCAACTGTACTCCAATAAAACATGTTTTTTCAATGTTCATAAACTTTGATTGTCACATGGTTACACTCATTCATGTTCAGGCTGCCTGTATCAGTTTGCTAGGGCTGCCATAACCACAGACTGTACTGGAAGACTTAAGCAGAAGACATTTTTTTTTTTTTTTGGCCATGCTGCACTGCATGTGCAAGCTTAGTTCCCTGACCAGGGATGGAACCCATGCTTCCTGCAGTGAGAGCTTCAAGTCCTAACCACTGGACTGCCAAGTAAGTCCCAACAGTCTCACAGTTCTGGAGGCTGGAGGTCAGAGATCAATGTGTCAGTAGGTTGGTTTCTCCTGAGACCTCTCTCCTTGTCATGTCAACAGCTGTCTTCTCCCTGTGTCCTCACATTGCCTTCTCACTGAACACCTCTGTGTCCTAATCTTCTCTTCTTATAAAAACACCAGCTGTATTGGATCAAGGTCCACCCAGGGACCTCTGTTTAACTTAATCACCTCTTAAAGACCCCATCTCCAAATACATTCACGTTCTGATATACTGGGTGTTAGAACTTCAACATATAGATCTAGGGGGACACAACTCAGTCTATAACTCAGCCTATGGCTGCTTTTGCACTACAACAGAATTTAGTTGTAACAGAGATCATGTGGTCCCTAAAGACTATTACAAATAGATTTAGTAAAAGTAAAAGTCTATGGACTATTTACTCTTCAGCCCTTTACAGAAAAGGTTTGCCAACACTCCCCAGACAATCTGTGTTTGCTACAGATACCCGCAATACCATGCCTCCCTTTCTCATTGAGGATTTGAGCTCCTACTGAAACTTACATGCCCTCTCATTTTCACTGAAAAAGTCATTCCTATTCTTCAAGACACCAGCACTGTCAATGGCTTAATGTGTGACCACTCCTGAGGGCATTTGCATTCAAGCCAAAGAAATGAGTCTCTCATGAGATACTTTCAGGTAGTCAGACACACTGAGCAGAAGAACAGCAGCCTTGCCCACATTCCACATATTCCACATGAGGATGGGTGTGGGGGCTGGTGTTCTGACACCACAGGGTCTGCATGAGGAACAGGAAACATGGCTGGAACTTAGAGGTGGATGGAGTTGTCATCACTTGGGGAATGGGTGGGTCTGAGGAATGAGCTTTAGAGACACAAGTGGGAGGAAAATGCGGCAGAAGATTCTAGGCAAGAAATCTCTAAAAGGTAGATATCAGAGGAGAGAAGAAGGACAGCTGGGAGAGGAGGAAATCCAGGTGACAGGGACTGTGAAGGGAGCTTGGAGAGAGTGCAGGGGCACCTTGATATCTCCTGGATACAAGGTCCCTGCAGCAGAGCATCCTAGTGCCCTGTGTGAGATGCTGGTATTGAAAGGAAGTGGCATGGAGAAATGAGTCAGGTGTCTGGGGTTCTCATGCCACCAGTCTGCATTATAGGGCAGGTTGACTTGACACAAGTCTCTTGAGTTCCTGTACCCAGTGATTTGGGGTGGGTTGAACCCCAAGTGACTTGGCGTCTTGTCTGGGCACTGCCACAAGTCACCTGGGTAGCCTTGAGAAAGTCACTCCCCTCCCTGGGCCTTAGCTTCATCATGTGCATAATGAGAACTTTGAACTTGATTGTCTCTGAGACACAGTAGGGAAGCCTTAACTATCTAGTGTCAATATCCTGTTTTATTCCCATCCTGAATCACCTCAGGGTGCACAGTCAGGGTGGCTGCAGTGGTTGCTGGCTTGATGTCTGCAACATCCTTTGTTTACTCAGAACTCCGGAACTCTGCACTCTGAGGCACTCTGAGACCCCCCTCAGGCCGGGCTGCCTTTCCCTGCCATGCAGGTCCTACTCCAATAAAAATTAATTTAAAAAAAATCCAATTTAAAAATGGACCAAGAAACTGAATAGGTATTTTTCCAAAGAAGAGATCCAAATGACCAAGAAGTACATGAAAAGATGCTCACAAATTATTAGGGAAATACAAATCAAAACCACTAAGAGACAGCCTTCAAAAAAGTTAATATGGCTATTATTGAAAAGACAAGAGATAAAAAGTATTGGCAAAAATGTGGAGGAAAAGAAACTCTGTGCACTGTTAGTAGAAATATACGTTGGTGGAGCTACTATGGAAAATTGAATGTAGGTTCTCAAAAAAATTAAAAGTTGAACAACTATATTATCCAGCAATATCACTTCTGGTGTATCCAAAAGAAGTTAAATCAGGATCTTGAAGAGATTTCTGAAACTCCATGTTCATTGCAACTTTATTTACAATAGCCAAGAAATATGGAAAGAACCTAACTGTACATCTATGGATGAATGGATAAAGAAGATGTTAGATACGTTCAAACACACACATGCACACACACACACACACACACACACACACACACACACACACACAGTGGAATATTATTCAGCTATGGGAAAGAAGGAAATCTTGCTTCTTGCAACATGGATAGAAGTTAAAAGCATTATACTAAATGAGATGTATTTATTTATACTAAATAAATCAGACAGGGAAAGATAATTACTGCATGATATTGCTTATATGTGTAATCTTTTCTGAAAAAGCCAGACTCATAGAAACAAAGAGTAGAAATGGGTTAGCCAGGGACTGGGGAATTGAGAAAATGAGGAGACTGTAGTCAAAGGGTACAAACTTCCAGCAATAAGATGAATAAGTTCTGGGGAGTGAATGAATCTCAAGATTAGAGTTAACTTAAAATTACATTATATATACTTATATTATTATATTTGAAATGTATTATGTACTTGAAAAGTTGTTAAGAGAGTAGATCTCAAATTTCTGTATTATATACTTGAAAGTGGCTAAGAGAGTAGATATCAAATATTCTCCCCATAAAATAGAAGTGATAATCATGTGAGGTAAAGGTGTTAACAAACCCTGCTGTAGTAATAATTTCACAACACATGTTTTTCAAATCAACACATTATATACCTAAAATGTACATATTACATGTCAGTTATATCTCAATAAACCTGGAACAAATTTAACACAAATACATACAATTTTTCTTCCTACTATGAGACAAAGGGAAAAAGTTGGCTCCAGAATTTGTGCAACAATTTTGTCAGTTTCATATTTGATTATATGTGCTGAGTTTACTATCTTAGCAATAATAAATAGGGATAGTAAAATTTTGTGGAAAATATGGATGAATGGTGCAAGATTAAGATGTATGTAAAATCTCCTTTTTGAAGTAGAGCAAACAGTCAAATTTGTACTGAGAGACAACAAGTTTGGTTGAGTTTCCCATAACAGGGGGTTATCAGTCAAGCTGGTGGAGTAAGAAGATGTGGAACTCACCTACCCCACAATCACTTCAGAAATACATCTACTTGTGGAAAATTTCTCACTGAAAACTGACTGGAAACTGGCAGAAAGGCTCATATATAACCAAGGCTGTAAGAAAGATACACACGAAATTGGGTAAGAAGGGAAGAAAAAGCAATCCAATTGGGACCAGTGCCTCTGGGAGGATACTCAGAGTAAAAGGGAGAATACATTGGCAAAGATCTGCCCTGAGGTATGAGTAATTTTAACTGTATATTGGGCACTCCAATTCTGGGGTCTGACATAGGGAAGATGAGCCATCTTGGCTGCTTCGGAGGCCACTGGGACTAACAGGGGAGCTCTGGGAAGCCTGGACTCCACTTCTGAGGAGCAAACAAGCACTGGCTTGCTCCCAAGCCAGGACAGAGAGGGTGGATTGAGGAGCTACAGTCTAAGGTTTCCCACAACGTCTCTGTTCATGTCCCAGACTGGGCCAGGCAAATGCTCCAGCCCTACTTACTTTACCTCACAGCTCCCCACTGGAGCAATGGCTACCACAACTGGGAGAAAGCTCAGCCATGGAAATCAGAGGTGACTTGGACCTGGGGAAACATCTGAGCATGGCAACATCAATCATAGCTGATGATTGCATGGACAACACTTCACAGGCAGTCCCAATTTCTGACAGTGCCCTGACTGCCACAGCCCCTGTCCCATGTGTACCTAGAGCCCACATGAGCACTGCCTGCCCTTCCATGTGGCTCCACAACAGGGAGTGCATGGAGGAGGCAGGGAACAGTGATCAGCTGTGAGGGACAAAGAAGACTCAGATGCAGAGAAGCTGCCATTGCTGGTGGTCACATAGGCAGTGTATCAGAGGCAAACTGGACATCTGTCTATGGCCAGGCTGCTGACAACACACAGATTCCTTTTGTCCAGCACTGTTCCTCTCTGGGGTGAGGATACCAGTGCTGGGAGAGTTTAGAACAAAGACTTAAAAAGAACAGAGCCAGCTTGGATCCAACTCTTAGGGCTTCTGCTACATCAACTTGGGATCAAACCATCTCTGGTAGGGCAGTGATGGCCACTTAGCAGACGGAAAGCTCTGCTTCATAACTGACTCCTGCCTTACCCCTACATCACCAGCCCCACCTCTTTACAAGGTGACAGCTGCCAGCACACCCTGAGGAAAGATTTGAGTTCTGTTCACAGCAAATTCAGCTCTCTCACCAAAGGCACTAGGCACTTGCCGACTGTATAGGGGAACTCCAAGATGAGAAAAACTCTTCAAGCTTACAATAGTAAATGCTTCACCTAAATTCATAGAGACAGAGAGAGTTAAGCAAAATGAGAGGGCAAAGAAAGTGGTCTCAATTGAAAGAGCAATAGAAAATCCCTAAAAATAATGAAACAGAAATAAACAATTTACTAGATAAAGAATTCAAAACATTAGTAATAAGAATAACTGAATTAGGAAAAAGACTAAACACAGAATTTTTAAAAAAGACCAGTCAGAAATGAAGAATAAGATAACTGCATTAAACAATAAACCAGAAAGAATGAATAGCAGACTAAGTGATACAGAATGCATAAGCTATCTGGAAAATAGTATAATGGAAGTCACCCAATAAGAACAGCAAAACAAAAAACAGATTTAAAGAAGGAGAACAGTTTAAGAGATCTATAGGATGACACGAAGTGTACCAATATTCTCATTATAGAGATCCCAGAGGAAGAGAGATAAGAGAGTCAAAAATGCATTTTTATGAAATTATGGCTGAAAATTTCCCATATTTGAAGAAGGAAACAGCTATCTAGGTACAGGAAGCAAAGAAGGTCCCAAACAAGATTAACCCAAACAGACCCACACCAAGACATAAAACAATTAAAATGAAAAAAATTAAAGACAAAGAAAGAGTTCTAAAGGCAGCAAGAGAAAAATAGTCATGTACAAGGGAACTATTATAAGGTTATCATCTGATTTTTCTGCAGAAACGTTACAGGCAAGAAGGGAATGGTGTAATATATTCAAAGTGATGACAGGGAAAATCCTGCAAACTAGAATACTCTACCCAGCAAGGTTATCATTTAGAGTTCAAGGAGAGTTAAAGAACTTCTCAGACAAGCAAAAACTAAAAGATTTCATCAATACCTAATCTACCATAAAAGAAATATTAAAGGGTCTTCTTTAAGTGGAAAAGAAAAGGCTATAACAAGAAGTAAGAATCTGCAGGCAAGGAAAAATTCCAGTAGGAAAGGAAAATACATAATAAAGGCTAAGGCTTAACCACTTAAATAAGCTAGTATAAAAATTAAAAGACAAAATTTGAAAAGAAACTATAACTAAAGTAAACAGATAAGGGATAAGAGTGATGATGTAAAATAGAACAACAAAACAAGAAATGTGTGGGAGGGGAGTAAAAAAAATGTAGATCTTTTAGTATGTGTTTGTACTTAAACTACTACCAGTTTAAAAGAAGTAAATATAGTTATATGTCAACATATGTGAACCTCATGGTAATCAAAAATCAAAAATCTACAACAGAGACACAAAAGCTAAAAGAAAGGAATACAAGCACACTCTAAACAAAACCATCAAATCACAGGGAAGAAACAAAAAGGATAAATGAACAGAGAGAGAACTACAGAAATTAACAAAAAAGTAATAAAATGGTAATAAGTATATACCTATCAATAGTTACTTTAAATGTCAATGGACTACATGCTCTAATCAAAGCCATAGGGTGGCTGATTGGATAAAAAATAAGACCCATCTGTATGCTGCTTACAAGAGACTCACCTCAGAGCTACAGACATACACAGAGTAAAGGGGAGGGGATGGAAAAAAGAGTTCATGCAAAGGGAAATGAGAAGAAAATGGGTATAGCAATACTCATATTGGACAAAATAGACTTTAAAACAAAGTCTATAGCAAAAGAAAAAGAATTATATAATGATAAAGGGGTCAATACAGGAAGATAATATTACACTCAATAACATATATGCACCCAATACAGGAGCACCTAAATATATAAAGCAAATATTAATAGACATAAAGGGAGAAATATTAATAGACATAAAGGGAGAAATAATACAATAATAGTAGGGGACTTTACCATCCCACTTTCATGGAAAGATCATCCAGAAAGAAAAATCAATAAGGCAGCTGTGGTCTTAAATGACACAATAAACCAGGGGAAAAAATAAATATTTACAGGATATCCCACTGTAAAAGAGAATGCAATTTTTTTTTTTCAAGTGCACACGGAACGTTCTTCAGGATAGATCACATTATTGATCACAAAACAAGTCTCAACAAATTTAAGAGGAAAGAAATTATATAAAGCAATATTTATGATCACAGTGAAATGAAACTAGAAATTAATTGCAGAAAGAAAAATGGCAAAAGCATAAACATATGGTAACTAAACAACATCTACTAAAAAAAAAAAAAAAAAAAAAAAAAAAAAAAAAAAAAAAAAAAAACTCAGTGAAAAAATACCAAAGAAGAAATAAGAAAATAATTCAAGACAAATGAAAATGGAAAAAGTATTTTCCAAACTCTACGGGACACAGCAAAAGCAGATTAAGTTATAGTGATATAGGCCTTCATCAAGAAACAAGAAACATCTCAATAAACAACCTAATGTACCATTTAAAATAATTAGACAAGAAGAATAAAGTCAGAAGATGGAAGAAACTAATAAAGATAAGAGAGGAAACAAAATGGGGACAAAAAACCCCACAAAACCCAAAAAACAAAAACAAGAGAAAGATCATGAAACTGAGAGATGGTTTTTTTTGAAAAGGTAAACCAAATTGAAAACCTTTAGCAAGGCTTATAAAGAAGACAAGAGAGAGGACCCAAATAAACAAAATAAGAAATGAAAGAGGAGAATAACAACTGATATCACAGAGATACAAAAAAAAATTCATAAAAGAATACTGTGAACATTTATATGTCAACAAATTAGACAACCAAAAAGAAATGGACAAATTCTAGAAACATACAACCTCACAAGACTGAATCAGGAAGAAACAGATAAATCACTAGTAGTGAAATTAAATTCATAATACATAATCTCCCAGGAAACAGAAGTTCAAGGCTGGAAGACTTCACAAGGGAATTCTTCCAAACATATAAAGAAGAACTAATATGTATTTTTCTCAAACTATTCCAAAAAATTGAAGAAGATGGAACATTCCCAAATTCATCTCCTAGGCCACACTTACTCTGAAACCAAAATCAGAAAAGACAGTACACACACACAAAAATCACCTACCCATATTTTTAATGAATATTGATGCAAAAAACTTCAGCAAAATATTAGCAAGCCAAATCCAATAATATATCAAAAAGTATCACATATCCTAATTGAGTGGGATTTATTCCAGGGATAAAATGGTGGTTCCATATTCACAAATCAAACACTGTGATGCATCCCATTAACAAAGGAAGATAAAAATCACATGATCATCTCCATAGATGCAGAAAAAGCATCTATGATCTGAATTTGACAAAATTCAACATCTATTTATGATAAAATTCTAATCAAAGTGGGTATAGAGGGAACGTATCTCAACATAATTAAGGCCATTTATGACAAACCCACAGAAAACATACTGAACCATGAAAATTTGAAAGTCTTTCCTTAAAATCAGGAACAAGATGAGGATCCCCACTCTCACCACTTCGATTTGATATAGTATTGGAAGACCTTGCTACAGCCGTCAGAGAATAAAAAGAAATAAAAGACATCCAAATTGGATGTGAAGAAGTAAAACAGCTGCTATTTGCAAAAGATGTGATACCATATAGAGAAAACCCAAAAGTCTCCACCAAAAAGCTATTAGAACTAATAAATGAATTCAGTAAATTTGCAAGATAAAAGATTAACATATAGAATTTTTTTTTCACTACAGCAATAATAAACTATCAGAAAGGGAAGGCAAAAAAAAATACCATTTAAAATTTCATCAAGAAGAATGAAATAAATAAGAATAAATTTAACCAAGAAGGTGGAAGACCTATACTCTGAAAACTATAAAACAATGATGAAGAAAATTGAAGATGATACAAATAAATAGAAAAATATTCCATATTCTTGGATTAGAATAATGAATGTTATTAAAATGTGCATACTACCTAAAGCAATCTACAGATGTAATGAAATCTGTATCAAAATAATAACCATGATATTTTTCACAGAACTAGAACAAATAATCCTAAAATTTATATGAAACTACAAAAGACCTGGAATTGCCAAATAAATCATCTAATCTTCCACCTTAGGAAACTACAAAAAGAAGAGCAAATTAAAATCCAAGTAAGCAGAAAAATAAGAATTAATAAAAATTAGCACATATATTGATGACATTGAAAATAGGAAATATACAGAGAAAATCAACCAAGCCAAAAAAGATCAACCTCTACCAGGTTAGCTAAAACTAAAAGACAGATCACAAAAACTGCAATGTTAGAAATCAAACAGTGGCTATCACTATAGATCCCATGGACTTCAAAGGGCAATAAAGGAATACTATCTGCAACTCTAGTTCCACAAGTTTGATAACCTAGATGAAATGGGCTAATTCCTCAAAAGACATAATATTCCAAAACTCACAGAAGAAATAGATGATATGATGAGACATGTATGTGTATTAAGGAAATTGAATCAACAATTAATAAATATTCAATACAGAATGCACCAGGCTCAGATGAGTTCACTGGTGAATTCTATCAAGTATTACAGAAGAAATTATACAAATTCTTTACAATCTCCTTCAGAAGATAAACACGGAGAGAATACTTCCTAACTTAATCTGTGAGACCAGTACTGCCCTAATATGATAACCAGACTAAGACTTTACAAGAAGAGAAAACTATAGACAAATGTCTATCATAAAAATAGATGTAAAAATCCTCAACAAAATAGAAAAATGATCTAATAATGCATGAAAAGAATTATACACCATGACCAAGTGGGATTTATCTCAGATATGCAAGGTTGGTTGAACATTTGAAAAAAATTTAATGTAATCTATCACATCAAGATTCTACCATACAACCCAGCAATCCCACTACTGGACATGTACCCTGAGAAAACCATAATTCAAAAAGAGTCATGTACCACAATGTTCATTGCAGCTCTATTTACAATAGCCAGGACATGGAAGCAACCTAAGTGTCCATTGACAGATGAATGGATAAAGAAAATGTGGTACATATATACAATGGAATATTACTCAGCTATAAAAGGAAATGAAATTGAGTTATTTGTAGTGAAGTGGATGGATCTAGAGTCTGTCATACAAAGTGAAGTAAGTCAGAAAGAGAAAAACAAATACCATATGCTAATACATATCTTAAAAAAAGAAAAATGGTTATGAAGAACCTAAGGGCATGATGGGAATAAAGATGCAGACCTACTAGAGAATGTACATGAGGACATGGGCAGGGGGAAGGGTAAGCTGGGACGAAGTGAGAGAGTGGCAAGGACATATATACACTACCAAATGTAAAATAGATAGCTAATGGGAAGCAGCCGCATAGCACAGGGAGATCAGCTCAGTGCTTTGTGACCACCTAGAGGGGTGGGATAGGGAGGGTGGGAGGTAGATGCAAGATGGAAGAGTTATGGGGATATATGTACATGTATAGCTGTTTCACTTTATTATAAAGCAGAAACTAACACACCATTGTAAAGCAATTATACTCCAATAAAGATGTTAAAATAAAGAAAAAAGATTCTAAAGAAGAACAATTAATATGATCATATAAATAGAGGTAGAAAAAGCATTTGACAAAGTCCAAATTACATTTATTATAAAAACTCTCAGTAAACTAGGAAGAGATGGGAACTTTTTCAACTTGATAAAGAATATTGACCAGAAACCTACAGCTAATGTCATACTTAATAATGAAAACCTTGAAGTCATTAACATCAGGTACAAGGAAGCCTTTTCTCACTGTTGCTTTTTAACATCACACTTGAAGTCCCAGATAATGTAATAAGACAGGAATAAGAAATAAAAGCTAAATTGATTAGGATGGAAGAAATAAAACTCTCTTTATTCTCAAATGACATATGATCAATGTAGAAAATCCAAAATCTGCTCTGAAAAATAAAGACTATTGAAAAGAAGAGAGGTAACTGGTATTGAATTTATTATTAAGGATAAATCTTCTATTTATTTATTCTAGGAAGAATCTTTAAAAAATTCCAAAAGTGAATTCAAAGTCAAAATAAAATTCTGATTATATTTACCAATGCAAGCTTTCTTATAGGGACAATTTAGTTGATTATGAAATATGTTTGGAGAGAAAAAAAATGTTTCTTGAGCAGCAATTGAGAAGCACAATTTCCTATTGTCCTTTTAGAGAGGACTTTTTGTGTTTGTGTGTTTATGTGTGTTTGTGTTTGTGTGTGTTCATTTTATAGCTAATTTGTGATAGATGTTAAATAAAAAATATCTATTATTTCTATAATTTAACATTTGTGAAGAACATTCTGAATGTAACTGATATAAAATTTTAATATTCAGCAGATTTAGATATCTTCAACATATGTTCATATTTACCAACATTAACCCAAATTGGCTATTTTATATTTATAAAGTTTCTCAGACCATAAACCTGGAGGTCTGGACATCATTATTGAATAGTCCTACTTTCATACCCTGCATCCAATTTGTCATGCACTCCTTTCAAGTATACCTCCAAAGTATAACTAATCCATTATTTTTCCTAATTCTCTGCTGTCCATTTCCAAATATTGTTTTTCTCTCTCCTATTTTATTATTATTAATAAGTAAATAATTTTGTTTCTCACTCTTCCAATCCTTTTCTTCACAGAATAAGGAATTATCTTCAACAACAACAAAATCTCACCATGTTAACTCCACTGTCTAAAAAATCAGTGACTCTTCATTGCTTTTAAGAAAATGTTTAAACTTCCTATCATTAATTATAAGGTTTGGCATCCTTATCTTCTAAATTGGCCCACTTTTACATGCCTCTTTTTATTAAGAACTTGCTTAGTTAGAAACACACTCTGTTTCCAACAGCCCACTACACATTATCTTCCTTCTAACTAAAAGACTAAAATAAACATATTTATCACTTGTTTAACACCTACTCATTTTTCAGATTAGATATTACATGTTACCTTGAGTGTCTATCCATGACCCCTAAAATCTGTACTACCTTTATTATAACATGTATCACATGTGTTTTAATTTCTTGTTAACTTTTTGACATCATTGATTACACTGTAAACTCAAAGAGGGAAGAAATTTCATAATCATTTCCCCACACAGTGTTTTACACAGGAAAGGCACTAAATAAGTTTATTGTAAGAAAGAGACAAAGGAAGAGCAAACTCATTTTTACTTTTAGTAACAGCTTGCATGAAATAGCTTAATATGTCACGTTGTCAGGACTTTTTCATTTGAAATCTAAGCTGGCTTCTCAGAATTCTCAGCTTACCTAATACTCATCTCCTTGATGGTTTATTTTAATAAATCCATATCAGGAGTTGACAGAATATATCCGATGTTCTGGCGATCCATTTATGAGCTGAGCCTTTCTGGGTCAATTTAATCTTGGTATTTTTATTTAAAATTTTTTAGGGTTTAAATAATTCCATTAGTTCTTCAGCTTTGTCTTATAGAAAATAAAGGCAAATTCAATGCCTGGGTTTTCTTCTGAAACTGTATATTCCTTCCTTTCATTCTCTCTTCCAAAAGAGGTTGAACTTCAATCATGAGATTACTAAATATGATTAAATCAGTATTTACATATGTCATGTATGTAAAAGAGACTTGCACTGCATTTCACTATTTTATATATATATATATATATATATATATATATATATACACATATGTAATTCTATATGCACATACTACTATATGTACTACTTACAGATTTTATGAACCATGTAAATTCTCTTCAGGTATGGTGGCATATTACTGTGATTTTTCCTGTCTCTGGCAAATTTGATCTGAACATTTAAGGAGGTTGTGATTCTGATTCTGCTGTGTGTATTTCTCCATCAGGTGATAGTATCACATTGTCTCCATTTAAAAAATAAATAAATAATTTCTACTTTTATTTCCTTAAATTTTTTCTCTGTTCTTAAATCGGTGAATTGTTCTCAATTCAAACTTGAATATTTTTTTTTATGCCTAATGAATCCATGTTTGACCTAACACACCAATGTTAAGCAATTATACTCCAACAAAGATGTTTAAAAAAATGTATCCATGTTTGAATTGATAAATTTTTGAGACTAGCTAAGATCTTTGATTAAATTATTCCTAGTAAGCAAAGAAAGGACCCAACTAGTTTATCCATAGACAAATACTACTTTTTTCCCCAAATAATTTGAGTAGTTGTATCTCATATTGGAAATATTGATAGAACTATTTAGTTGCATTAGTCTTGACCTGAGAGCAGAGCATTAATTGAATTCAATGATTTTTCCATGACCATGTCATCTTGATCCCTTGCTTTGTCTTTTGAAATCTTTAGATTCCCCTTCCTAGCAGTAACAGAAATATCTTGTTTAGGTCATCTCTTTTTTCCCCTTAATATCCTTCTCTTTCATTCTTATTTACCACTGGATTTACTAATATTAAAGATAATTAATGTGTTGTTTTGTTGAATATCATAGTTTCCCAGGCCCTTTGTGGTAGCATAATGAGTTATGGTGTGTATAAGAAAGCAAATACATTCATTGTAAAGGAAATTTATGGATGCATAGTCAGGAAAAATGAAGCTGTGTTTCCTGAGTAAATCATTGTATCTAAGAATTAGCCATTTATGACAAATTGATAGACAAGAAAATGTCTCAGAAAATGCAAGAAAATTTGCCTCTGCTATGTTGAAAAGAGACCAGCTTTAGAATTCAACAGATCCAATGATAAGGGTAAGTCATAGCCCTGTGTAATTTCAACTTGAATTTATAATACTTTTGAGATTTTGCAAAATAAAAAACTGTAGTGCCAAAATCGTGTTTTATGCCAATAGTTGCTTTTAGCATGTGATTAACCTCCTAAATGATAACATATTTCCGAAGGTTGTCTTAGGAGGTCACACTTTGGGAACAGCAAATAGAATATAATGGCTCATATTATTTACCAGCTACTACTGCTGCTATTTGTTTGTCACATAATGGTCTCTCATTTTGTCATTTATGTAACTGGTGATCATTAGCATACAGGTTTACAGTATTTCATGCACAATAAAAGGAGAAAGAGCAAGTGAGCAAAACTAATTTACTTTTAAAATGGCAACTTGAAGAAATGTATTTTGAAAAAATGACATTTTCTTGAACTCATCTTTTCATCAGTTCCATTTTTAAGGGCCTTTAAAAAGAGACCTCAGTGTACCAGTAAAGTTAGTAGAGTGGTAAATCCTCCATCAGATATGTTTTCTTCAATCCTCTACTTAAGAACTTCACATGAGTACAATAATCACAAAAATAACAAGTTGCTATTAAATTTTCACCACAGTTCTTTCTAAGAGCTCACAGTATATTGTGTGACCACACTGAATGTATTCTTTTAAAAAATCCCTTGTGGAACATTATATAGTTATAAACATCTCTTATGGTTTTATGATTTCTGAAGAGAATGAGAAATCTGAACGTATTTACTGGTTTCCCTGGACAAGTTATACTAATTTGTTGCAAGGTTTCTGAGGTTACATGAAAGGTGCCTTGTAAACACTGGTAAGTCAATTTTGATAATGATTTTTTCCAAAATGCTTCCACATATTAAATAATTTTGTGAGAATTATAATTTCCTTCCAAATGGTTTTATCACAATTTATAATAAGAGAACAATATCTGGCAAGGAAATTTTATTTACTTTTCCTGTGAAACACATTGACTACCAAATACATCAAAGTTGGTAGAAGAGTGATGGTTTTAACAATAGTATTTTAGAGAAGCTACCTGATTCTATTAGAGTATATGCAAATATATGCTGACTCTCATGAATGACTTAATTGAAGTCTTAAGAGCTCTGAACTCCTTTGAAAAAGAACTACGTAAACACAAGACAATCAACATCAGCACCGGGAAATTACATATGAGTCAATTCAGGGCTACATTAAATACCACTGAGATTAACTGGATGATATTTGCATGGTTTTTACTTATTCTCTTCTGCTTTTTCTGGCTATGCCATACTTTGGCAGAGCTACTATATTTTTCTTGAACATCTTCAGTCATGTGGTGATTCAGTCTTTCATATTTTCTTCAATTCCTATAAACAATGCCTTTAACTTGCAAATTTTGCCACTTTTTCCAATGTATTAACTATTGAGGTTGAATCTTGAAAGAAGTAGCTATCATTTGCTGCTATTTCTCTTGGTTTTATTATAGTAACGTCTGTGGTGGGGTGAGGTGGAGTCAGATAGAATGCAAAGAGCATTGAAATTTCTCCTAGTCTCCATTATTCAGCTTACTCAACTATGAGACTTTGAAATCCTCCGAGGCTTGGCCTACATATCATTAAAATGGTAATAGAAACAAGTCCCTTGTTTTTCATAAGTAGTGACAAAATCACATATGATAACACTGAAAATAGTTTTATAATGGAATAAAGCTGCTATAAACATTCATGTACAGGATTTTTTTTGTGAACATACATTTTCATTTCTCTGAGATAATTGAGTGCAAGTGCTACATTGTATGATAGTTGCATGGGTGCTTCTTTAAAGAAACTGCCAAGCTGTTTTTTGTTTGTTTGTTTGTTTGTTGTTGTTTTTAACATCTTTATTGGAGTATAATTACTTAACAATTGTGTGTTAGTTTCTGCTTTACAACAAAGTGAATCAGTTATACATATACATATGTTCCCATATCTCTTCCCTCTTGCATCTCACTTCATCCCACCTTCCCTATCCCACCCCTCTAGGTAGTCACAAACCAGCTACCTGATCTCCCTGGGCCATGTGGTTGCTTCCCACTAGCTATCCACCCTACATTTGGTAGTGTATATATGTCCATGCCACTCTCTGTCTTCGTCACAGTTTACCCTTCCCCCTCCCCATATCCTCAAGTCCATGCTCTAGTAGGCCTGTGTTTTATTCCCATCCTACCCCAAGTCTCTTCATGATATCTTTTGTTGTTGTTGTTCCATATATAACTGTTAGCATATGGTATTTGTTTTTCTCTTTCTGACTTACTTCACTGTATGACAGACTCCAGGTCTATCCGCCTCACTACAAATAACCCAGTTTCATTTCTTTTTATGGTTGAGTAATATTCTATTGTATATATGTGTCACATGTTCTTTATCCATTCATCTGTCAATGGACATTTAGGTTACTTCCATGTCCTGGCTATTGTAAATAGAGCTGCAATGAACATTTTGGTACATGACTCTTTTTGAATTATGATTTTCTCAGGGTATATGCCCAATAGTGGGATTGAGGTGTCGTATGGTAGTTCTATTTTTAGTTTTTTAAGGAACCTACATACTGTTCTCTATAGTGGCTGTATCAATTTACATTCCCACCAGCAGTGCAAGAGTGTTCCCTTTTCCCCACACCCTCTCCAGCACTTATTGTTTCTAGAGTTTTTGATGATGGCCATTGTGACCGGTGTGAGATGATACCTCATTGTAGTTTTGATTTGCATTTCTCTAATGATTAATGATGTTGAGCATTCTTTCATGTGTTTGTTGGCAATCTGTATATCTTCTTTGGAGAAATGTCTATTTAGGTCTTCCGCCCATTTTTGGATTGGGTTGTTTGGTTTTTGTTATTGAGCTGCATGAGCTGCTTGTAAATTATGGAGATTAATCCTTTGTCAGTTGCTTCATTTACAACTATTTTCTCCCATTCTGAGGGTTATCTTTTGGTCTTGTTCATGGTATCCTTTGCTGTGCAAAAGCTTTTAAGTTTCATTAGGTCCCAATTGTTTATTTTTGTTTTTATTTCCATTTCTCTAGGAGGTGGGTCAAAAAGGATCTTGCTGTGATTTATGTCAGAGTGTTCTACCTATGTTTTCCTCAAAGAGTTGATAGTGTCTGGCCTTATATTTAGGTTTTTAACCCATCTTGAGTTTATTTTTGTGTATGCTGTTAGGGAGTGTTCTAATTTCATACTTTTACATGTAGCTGTCCAGTTTTCCCAGCATGACTTATTGAAGAGGCTGTCTTTTCTCCACTGTATATTCTGGCCTCCTTTATTAAAGATAAGGTGACCATATGTGTGTGGATTTATCTCTGGGTTTTCTATCCTGTTCCATTGATCTATATTTCTGTTTTTGTGTCAGTACCATACTGCCTTGATTACTGTAGCTTTGAAGTATAGTCTGAAGTCAGGGAGTCTGATTCCTCCAGCTCGGTTTTTCATTCTCAAGATTGCTTTGGGTACAGGGGCCTTTTGTTTTCCATACAAATAGTGAAATTTTTTGTTCTGGTTCTGTGAAAAATGCCAGTGGTAGTTGGTTAGGCATTGCATTGAATCTGTAGATTGTTTGGGGTAGTAGTCATTACCACAATGTTGATTCTTCCAATCGAAGAACATGGTATATCTCTCTATCTATTTGTATCATTTTTGATTTACTTTATCAGTGTCTTATAATTTTCTGCATACAGGTCTTTTGTCTCCTTAGGAAGGTTTATTCCTAGATATTTTATTCTTTATTTTGCAATGGTAAATGCGAGTGTTTTCTTAATTTCACTTTCAGATATTTCATCATTAGTGTATAGGAATGCCAGCGATTTCTGTGCATTAATTTTGTATCCTGCAACTTTACCAAATTCATTGATTAGCTCTAGTAGTTTTCTGGTAGCAGCCTTAGGATTCTCTATGTATAGTATCATGTCATCTGCAAACAGTGACAGCTTTACTTCTTCTTTTCCTATTTGGATTCCTTTTATTTTTCTTTCTTCTCTGATTGCTGTGGCTAGAACTTCCAAAACTATGTTGAATAAGAGTGGTGAGAGTGGGCAACCTTGTCTTGTTCCTGATATTAGTGGAAATGTTTTCCATTTTTTACCATTGAGAATGAAGCTGGCTTTGGGTTTGTCATATATGGCCTTTATTATGTTGAGGAAATTTCCCTCTATGCCTACTTTTTGCAGGGTTTTTATCATAAATGGGTGTTGAATTTTGTCAAAAGCTTTCTCTGCATCTATGGTTTTTCTCCTTCAGTTTGTTGATATGCTGTATCATGTTGATTGATTTGCACATATTGAAGAATCCTTGCATTCCTGGAGTAAACCCCACTTGATCATGGTGTATGATCCTTTTAATGTGTTGTTGGATTGTGTTTGCTGAGAATTTTTTCATCTATGTTCATCAGTGATATTTACCTGTAGTTTTCTTTCTTTGTGACGTCTTTGTCTGGTTTTGGTATCACGGTGATGGTGACCTCATATAATGAGTTTGGGAGTGTTCCTCCCTCTGTTGTCTTTTGGAAGAGTTTGAGAAGGATAGTTGTTAGCTCTTCTCTAGTTGTTTGATAGAATTCGCCTGTAAAGCCACCTGGTCCTGGGCTTTTGTGTGTTGGACAATTTTTAATCACAGTTTCAATTTCAGTGCTTGTGATTGGTCTGTTCATATTTTCTATTTCTTCCTGTTTCAGTTTCAGCAGGTTGTGCATTTCTAATAATTTGTCCATTTCTTCCAGGTTGTCCATTTTATTGGCATAGAGTTGCTTATAGTAATCTCTCATAATCTTTTGTATTTCTGCAGCATCAGTTGTTACTTCTCCTTCATTTCTAATTCTATTGATTTGAGTCTTCTTGCTTTTTATCTTGATGAGTCTGGCTAATGGTTTATCATTATTTTTATCTTCTCAAAGAACCAGTTTTTAGTTTTATTGATCCTTGTTATTGTTTCCCTCATTCCTTTTTCATTTATTTCTTATCTGATCTTTATGATTTCTTTCCTTCTGCTAATTTTGCGGGTTTTTTGTTTTGTTTTGTTTTTCTTTCTCTAATTGCTTTAGGTGTAAAGTTAGGTTGTTTATTTGAGATGTTTCCTGTTTCTTAAGGTGGGATTGTATTTCTATAAACTTACCTCTTAGAACTGTTTTGCTACATCCTATAGGTTTTGGGTCATCGTGTCTCCATTGTAATTTGTTTCTAAGTATTTTGAAATTTGCTCTTTGATTTCTTCAGTGATCACTTCGTTATTAAGTAGTGTATTGCTGAGCCTGCATGTGTTTTTATTTTTACACATCTTTTCCTGAAATTGATATCTAGTCTCATAGCATTGTTTTCGGAAAAGATATTTGATACGATTTCAATTTTCTTAAATTTAGCAAGGCTAGATTTGTGATCCAAGATATGCTCTATCCTGGAGAATGCTCCATGAGCACTTGAGAAAAATGTGTATTCTGTTGTTATTGGCTGGTATGTCCTCTAATTATCAATTAAGTCCATTTTGTTTAACCTATCATTTAAAACTTGTGTTTCCTTATTTATTTTCATTTTGGATGATCTGTCCATTGGTGAAAGTGGGGTGTTAAATCACCTACTAAGATTGTGTTACTGTCGATTTCCCCTTTTATGGCTGTTAGTATTTGCCTTATGTATTGAGGTGCTCCTATCATGGGTGCATAAATATTTACAATTGTTATATCTTCTTCATGGATCTATCCCTTGATCATTATGTAGTGTCCTTCTTTGTCTCTTATAATAGTTTTTATTTTAAAATCTATTTTGTCTAATATGAGAAATGCTACTCCAGGCTTCTTCTGATTTCCATGTGCATGGAATATCTCTTTCCATCCCCTCACTTTCAGTCTGTATGTGTCCCTAAGTCTGAAGTGGGTCTCTTTTAGACAGCATAAATATGGATCATCTTTTCATATCCATTCAGCCAGTCTGTGTCTTTTGGTGAGTACATTTAATCCATTTACATTTAAGGTAATTATCGATATGTATGTTCCTATTACCATTTACTTAATTGTTTCAAGTTCGTTCTTGTAGGTCTTTTCCTTGTCTTGTGTTTCTTGCCTAGAGAAGTTCCTTTAGCACTTGTTGTAAAGCTGGTTTGGTAGTGCTGAACTCTCTCAGCTTTTGATTGTCTGTAAAGGTTTTAATTTCTCCATCAAATCTGAATGAGATCCTTGCTAGGTATAGTAATCCTTGTTGTAGGTTTTTCTCCTTCATCATTTTAAATATGTCCTGTGACTCTGTTCTGGCTTGCAGAGTTTCTGCTGAAAGATCAGCTGTTAACCTTATGGGGATTCCCTTGTGTGTTATTTATTGTTTTTCCCTTGATGCTTTTAATATGTTTTCTTTGTATTTAATTTTTGATAGTTTGATTAATATGTGTCTTGGTGTGTTTCTCCTTGGATTTATCCTGTATGGGAATCTCTGTGTTTCCTGGACTTGATTGATTATTTTCTTTCCCATAATAGGGAAATTTTCAACTATAGTCTCTTCAAATATTTTCTCAGTCCCTTTATTTTTCTCTTCTTCTTCTGGTATCCCTATAATTCGAGTGTTGGTGCTTTTAATGTTTTCCCAGAAGTCTCTGAGACTGTCCTCAGTTCTTTTCATTCTTTTTTCTTTCTTCTGCTCTGCAGCAGTTATTTCCACTATTTTATCTTCCAGGTCAGTTATCCGTTCTTCTGCCTCAGTTATTCTGCTATTGATCCCATCTAGGGTATTTTAATTTTCATTTATTGTGTTGCTCATCATTGCTTGCTTCCTCTTTAGTTCTTCTAGGTCCTTGTTAAATGTTTCTTGCATCTTGTCTATTCTATTTTCAAGATTTTGGTTCATCTTTACTATCATTTTTCTGAATTCTTTTTCAGGGAGACTGCCTATTTCCTCTTCATTTGTTAGGTTCATTGGGTTTTTAACATGCTCCTTCATCTGCTATGTGTTTTTCTGTCTTTTCATTTTGCTTACTGTGTTTGTGGTCTCCTTTTGGCAGGCTGCAGATTCGTAGATCCCATTGTTTTTGGTGTCTGTCCCCTGAGGCTAAGGTTGGTTCAGTGTGTTGAGTAGGTTTCCTGTTTGGAGGTCTAATGCCTGTGTTCTGGTGGTTGAGGGTGGATCTTGTCTTTCTGGTGGGCAGGCCCATGTCTGGTGGCGTGTTTTGGGGTGTTGGTAACCTTATTATGATTTTAGGCAGTCTCTCTACTAATGGATGGGTCTGTAGTCCTGTCTTTCTAGTTGTTGGGCATAGTATGTCCAGCACTGTAGCTTGCCTGTCATTGAGTGAAGCTGGTCTTGGTGTTGAGATGGAGATCTCTGGGAGATTTTTGCCATTTGATATTATGTCGAGATGGGTGGTCTCTTGTGGGCCAGTGTCCTGAAGTTGGTCCTCCAACCTCAGAGACACAACCGTGATGCCTGTCTGGAGCACCAAGAGTCTTTAATCCAACGGCTCAGAATAAAAGGGAGAAAAAATAGAAAGGAAATAAAGAGAGGAAGGAAGGAAGGAAGGAAGGAAGGGAGGAAGGGAGGAAGAAAGGGAGGAAGGAAGGATGGAAGAAGGGAGGAAGGAAGGGAGGATGGAGGGGAGGTAGAAAGGAAGGAAGAAAGGAAGGGAGGAAGATACCTTTGGTGTATTTAGACCATTTACATTTAAAATAATTACTGGTTTGTTAGGGTTTAAATCTGTTATTTTATTATTTATTTTTTATATGTTTCCTCTGCTTCTTTTGTTTCTTATATCTTGTCATCCTTTTGGTTACTTTTGTAGAGTTCTATTTTAATTTTTATTATATTGCTTTGTATTTTAGTATATCGCTCTGTTGTTTCTTAATAATTGTTCTACATATTACTATATGCGTAAGCTGTTTGTCACAATCTATTTGTATTAATGTGGAAAGCTTGCTTTCACTTAGGTCTCTTTACTCTCTTGACATTTAAATATAATTATAAGTGTTTCTTTCTTTATTTTTAACATCTTTATTGGAGTATAATTGTTTTACAATGGTGTGTTAGTTTCTGCTTTATAAATAGTGTTTGTTTCTTATACCTACATTGAGAACCATATCAGAACATATTAAGATTTTTGCTCCCACCATAAAATGATTAAAGAAACACGTTATTTGAAAAATTGCCTGTTATATTTTATTTCTACTTTTTACCCATTCTGATGTGTTTCTTTCATTTGTGAAGGTCCTACACCTTCTTTGGTTATCCTTTCTTTTCTCTTTAGAGAATTTCCTATAGCTATTTTTAAATGACAGTTCTGCTTGCAACAAATTTTCTTTATTTTTAATGCATTCTTGAAGGAGATTTTCTCAGGATATATAATTCTGAATTTATGGCTTTTCTTTCAGCATTTGAAAATGTTGTTCTGCTTCTTCTGGCCTCATTTATTTTAGATGATACATCTGCTGTCTTGTGTTCCTCCATAGGTAATGTATTATTTCTTCCTGGATATTTACAAGAAGTTTTTGATCTTAATATTAATAAGTTTTATTATGATGTATTTTGGTGAGGATTTTTAAGCTTATCCAACTTAACATTGCTAAGCTTATTGAACATGTCGTAAGTATATATCTTCCACCAAATTTGGGAAGTTTCACCCAGTTTTTAAAAAGTTTTTTATTCCTATTCTCTCTCCTTCTGACACTCTAAAGATATGAATGTTACATCTTTTGCTATTTTTCCATGTATTCCTGAGACTGGTTTTTAAAAATCTATTCTCTCTCTTGTTTAGAGTAAGTAAATTCTATTAATCTGTCTTTAAATCACTGATTTTATCCCTTACATCTCCACTCTACTGTCACATTCATCCAGTAAGATTTTCTTTCAGTTATTATATTTTTCAGGTCTGTCATTTTTTTTAGTCATTTTTAAACCTCTACATCTTTCCTGAGATTTAAAAAATCATTTTATTTGCTTTAAATGTTTCTTGTAATGCTATTTAAGTCATGATCAGATAATTCCAACATCTGGTTCATCTCATCATTGACATCAGTTGACTGCCTTCCCTCATTCAAAGTTGTGTTTTTTTTTGGTTCCATATATGATGAGTGACTTTTTATTTCATCATGGACATTTTGATTGTTATGTCAGGAGGTATTTGATTCTATTCTATGCAAGGTTACCAGATAGATTCTGATCTTTTTTGTGAGCTGTATTTCCCATGACTGTTTAATTTTCTATCATGTTTCCTTCTTCAGTTGCTACTGAGTCTCCTGCTTAAAACCTATCAGTGCCTCCTTCAGGGGCAGCAGCTTCTTTCCAAAGTTGCCTATTGTTGGTGGGGAAATCTTCTGTGTGTGTTTTGGCAGAGGTGGTGGGGAATAGTGGGTGTAGCAGGGAAGAGATAGACTAGGTTTGCATGTCCTTATGCTACTAGGTAAAAGGTCAAGACACACAGGTCTCCTCTGCTCCTTTCCCTGTGGGTGGCTATGCTTGGTCACTGGTGCCCCAGGTTTGGAGCCAGGGTGGTTCAGGACACTAAGGTTTTGAAGCTGCTGCTACAAGTGAATTAATCAACTAATATCTTAGACATGGAACAAGAATTAGCCTTTGCCTTTCTTGTCCTTTGAGCAGAGGAAGTATATTTGGATTTATTTATTTATTTTTATTCCAGTTGATGGTTTCAAGTTATAGAACTCTCCAGTGACCAGTCCAACATATTTGGGAACTAAAAATAAAACCCAAGGAACTGAATACTTTCTTTGTTCCTTAAGGATTAATAATCCTAGCCCATCCTTTTTTTCCAACTTTTGAAATACTTTTACCATTGTCTGTTGAATTATTTCTGGGGCACTTAGTTGTAAGTAGAAGCAGGGAAAAGTGAGTCTACACCATCATGATCCAGTAGTGGAATTGTCACCTGTTTTATTAAATAAAACTTCATTGGAACACAACTTACTTATTTCATATCTTCTCTGGTTGTTTAGTATGAAAATGGCAGAATTGAGTAGTTGCAAAAAATGTCCACATGGTCTGCAAAGTCTGAAATATTTACTATCCAGCTTTTACACACAGAAGAATTTGCTGACCTCCATTCTGAATATGCCAATGTGGAGAAAGAAGCTTGGCCAAGTTTAATTCTCCAAATAACTGGAAAGGATAATTATTTGATGTTGGATATGGTGGCAACCTGACAAGGAGAGAGAAATCACAGCCTGGTGCCATAAAGACACAGTCACTTGATTGTTTGCTATGAGGTGTAAATCCCCAAATTCATCTCACACTCTTTGTTAATAATCACATTTCTTACTTTGTAAAGAATATTTTAAATAAAAGTTGCTAAAATTTAAAATTATACAAACTCAAATATGTGAGATACCAAGTTTTAAAACATTAAATATAACCAGCTCATTTACTGTTGTTCTCATTGTTTGATAAATAATGATAATATAATTTTTATTATCATTGGAATTTCCTCTTAAAGAAGATATTATTCTGTGAGTTAATATATTGATAAGCTTCTTGGAGTGGTGAAATTGTGGATAACAGAGAACATTTGAGGAAAAAGAGAGAGAAGTTTTATGTATAAGTCATGCCAGATAGGGCAGATCTAGGTTGGAATAATAAATCTAAGTGAATATGGATTTATAAAATAAACTTTTATGAAAAATGGTGATTTTTAATGTACATTTCCACTTCCTACATAGTTGGTTTGAAAAAAGGACTACATTACTTTTTAAAAAATCTCTACCTTCTGTAGCTGCAATTTTTAATTTAAAATATTGCCACAAGCACTACTTGGCTGGTTTTGGGGAATCAAAATTTTGGCTTATCTTGCGAGTCAAGGTAGGAAAGTCAATGACTAAAAAGTGGACATTGAAACATGATGTCTAAAACAAATCACATAAGCTTAATTTGGTACTGAGCAATTAAGAAGATAAAAGATGATCATAGATTTCTGTAAAATAAAAATCTAAGGTGCCAGTTTAGTGAGAAAATGGGATGACAACAGTTTACAATCAGGAAAATGAAAGAAAAAGAAGATAAAATATTCAATAAAGTGAAAAAGAAAAGAATAAAAAAGAGTAAAAGGAAATTTTACTTATATGGTAGAGTTTACCAGAATGGATTATGCTAATGTTTTGTGAGCCATAGAAATTTTTGTTTGTTTGTTTGTTTGTTCCCGATAGGTAAAATAATCCTTTCAGATAACCTGTTATTTTTTCTCAGTGATTGTGATTTACTTTCAACTTTCAGGGGAACAGAAAAGATAATTCCAGTAGCTGATCAATAATTATGCAATGAAAAAGAGTCATACACAAGAGTATTTCACATGAGAAATATATTCTCTCCTTAATAGAGAAATATTCAAGTATATTTAATACTTTTTAATTGCATAGTAGTATTTAATATGACTATAACATCTGTGTATTAGTGTGGCTTGAGGTGTAAAGTATCCAATCTAAAATACAGAGATGAAAGTGATGTGAGGAAAATAGTACCTTTTGAGAAGAACCAGGCTGTGTCTCAAACACTATTTTTTTTTTCTTTTCTTTTTTTTCTTTTGTGGTGCGTGGGCCTCTCACTGTTGTGGCCTCTCCCGTTGTGGAGCACAGGCTCCAGACGTGCAGGCTCAGCGGCCATGGCTCATGGGCCCAGCCGCTCCGCAGCGTGTGGGATCTTCCCAGACCGGGGCACGAACCCATGTCCCCTGCATTGGCAGGCTGACTCTCAATGACTGCGCCACCAGGGAAGCCCTCAAACACTATTTTTTTAAGATTTAAAAATAAACTTGCAAAATTATTTGAGTAATACATGTTTGTTAGAGAAATAATTTCAGAAGAAAAACATAGTAATAAATTAATATTACATTACCTAGAGCTAATAACTATTAATTATATATGTGTGTATCCAAATTATTCCCTATATGAGTATGTTCATACACTGTAATACATTCAAATATTAAAAAATTAAAATTATACTTCAGCTACATTTTTCAAACTTTTTGTCTTTCAACAATATATTAGACAATATTTCCTTGTAAATAATTGTACTACCACATTATAATTTTTAGTGGTTCAAAGTACTTACAATCAAAGCTTGACAGCATTTATTCACCAAACTTGTATTATTGGTATGTAAGATTTTCAGAAACTACAGTTAATAAAGTCCAAGAGGACCTTCTATCTTAGAACATAAGAGAGGCAAGAAAGAAGGCCATCAAGGTGATTATAATTTGTACTATCTAATGAATGAGCACAGTTAAGTTTTCAACTTAATTATATACATGTTAAAAGCTAAATAATGTACAGATATGTTTATACTATATATTAATTACCTGTCCCACCACATTAGGGAAAGTGATAAAATATTTATTTTGAGGGTAGTTAAAATAGTTAATGTATATTTAATATGAATTTATAAAATAAAATTTTATGAATAAAATAATGCTAAAAAATAAATGTCTTCCTTTTTTATTTGTTTTTCTTTCTTCTCTGTTTTTCTCTCCTATTCTCTCCCCAAGACCCGTGTCCCCACATCATGGTTTATATGCTGTATTGGAAATGCAGTCAGGCATGTTTCCGTAGAACTTTGAGAGAGGGTGAAATAATTTTGAAACAAATAATATAATTATTTGGAAAACATATATTTATCACACATATATTTGATATTCCAGCTCACTGACTCTGTACTTAAACTGTGATAATTGTTCAACTGCTGGTCAATAGCTTCATCCATTGATCTCTCATTTAGCACTAATTATTTATTTTAGTCATCATTTCTTACCTTGCCAACTTAAGTTCCATAGAGTAAAGCTATAATCATCCCCTTCCAAATATTTCAACTCTTTTCTTTCATCGCCTCTGTTCTACTATATAAGCAAAACTCTTACTCTGATTGAAACCAATTAACCGCCTCTCTAAGCCTTCATTTCAGTATTTGACATTGTTGAGTAAGTTGAATACTGACTACATGTGTTCAATTTAAATTCATGTTTCCATGCTTCAGATGCTCAAAACTGCCATGAAATCCTATAGATTCCAAACTAATTTCACCTGTTTAATATACAAGATAATAATTTCAAACTTCATCTCTTTCATCTCTTAGCTGATAGCCTTACATCATACTCTATGAGAAAATAGAAAATAAATGGATGAACTTTTAGCTTAAGTCCACCACCACACCTAGCATCATCTTGCACCATATTCTCTACCTGGCTTCCAGTTCCAAGGAAAATAATGACCTTCCTCCAGTTATGTTTTGATTCTTAAAAAATATTTAAAGTATACAGTGTGATGATTTAATATTACTTGAACATTGTGAAAGGATTCCTCCCAGTGAGTTAATTAACACATCCATCACCTCATATTTTTACCGTTTTGTGTGAGTATGAGAGCATTTAACTTCTATTCTCTTAGCAAACTTCAATTATATAATACATGTGATTTTGACCTATGTTAAAATCTGAGAATTACTGCTAATACAACATGATATTTATGTCTTAGGGGCTTTGTTTGTCTTTTTCCACAACTGGAATATTCCTCTTCTGACTCTTAGCGTGGCATGTTTCTTGAGGTTCAGTATGTATTGCTGAATCTAAAGGAGTCTCCACTTCCATTACACATGATTGAATCACTTGTTTATTGTATTATCTGTCACTCTCCCTCAAATGCAAACTGCAGTATGGCAGGGTCTTGTCAGTCTTGTTTAGCATCTAATTATACCACTAGCACTATGTCTGTCACAGAGTAGGAACTCAGTAAACGTAAGATGAGTGCATTAATGGTGGGAATCTGTAAATAGTCATTTGATTAGTTCATAATTTTATAAACCCTACCAAGTTCGCTGACAGTTGTCTTTAATTGAAAAGAAACATCTTCTATTTCCCTCAAAAATGACAAATAAATAAACTTCATTAATGTAAAATAAATGTCTGTTCTAATGAAATATTTTGTTATCCATTTTCTCAATTATCAAATTAATCAATGTTTCAATTCAGCATTTAGTGTCTGGCACAGAGCCGTGTGTCATTGGTCACAAAACTACAAAGCTATCTTCAAATTCACATTTCAATTAGTTAGAAAGGAAGAAATTTATACTATCTGTATATCTATATCTATTTTTATATATGTGTATTTATATTGTCACATACATTGTATAATAACAAATGTAATATATATTACCAGTATTTTAAAATGTTATAATCACTTTGGCTTCAGATAATTTAAAAATGAAGCTGGATAATAACAACTAAAGAAAAAGGAAATTAATATGTGTTACTTTAATCAGGAGATAATTCATAGAATGTACAACTTGAACTGGGTAGAATATAGGGCTGAGGACAACTCATTTTGTATGAATTGCATATGTAAATTTAAGTTGAAAGAGAGAAATCTGGGTTAGACTACCTTAAAAAAATCTTATCTGGTTCCTGACTTAGAATTCTCTGGGTTCTTTGATCTAATATTCTAGCCTCTAAGTGGTAAGTTGATGACACCATGAGTTTTCCCACATAACAGTGACAAGAATGGACCTCGAGACTGTCATACTGAGTGAAGTAAATCAGACAGAGAAAGACAAATATCATATGATATCGCTTATATGTGGAATCAAAAATAATGATATAAAACAGAAATAGAGTCACAGATATAGAAAGCAAACTTATAGTTACCAAGGAGGAAGGGGGGAGGGTAAATTGGGAGATTGAGATTGACATATACACACTACTATATGTAAAATAGATAACTAATAAGAACCTACTATATAGCACAGAGGGCTCCACTCAATACTTTGTAATGTGTATATGAGAAAATAATCTAAAAAAGAATGTATATATGTATAACTGATTCACTTTCCTGTACAGCAGAAACTAACACAACATTGTAAATAAACTATACTCCAATAAAAAATTAATTAAAAAAAGACTCTGCCACCACTTCGTGATCTGTATACTACCCCCACCATTCTGCAGAAAAATACTTTCATTACAGTCACCAGTCAGTTCCATCTTACCAAGACCAAGTGATACTTTTTAGTTTTATTTTATTTAATCTGATAGTAGCCTTTGACATAATAAACCACTCTCAGTATTAGATTTTGCTCTTCATAGTATTAGTATAACTTGGACTTAACTACTGAGGTACAGACCAATACTATCAGCTGATTCCTGGACATATTCAACTAACATCACTAATATCTCTAACACAGAACTTCTCATGTTCATCACTGTTATGGGAAGAATGATGTCCCCCAAAATTCATATATTGGAGTCCTAACACCCAGTACCTCAGAAGGTTGCTTTACTTGGAGATAAGCTCTTTAAACAGGTAAGCAAGTTAAATGAAGTCATGAGGCTAGACCCTAATATAATATAATTGGTGTCCTTATAAAAAGGGAACATTTAGAGGTAGACATGCACACAAAGAGAAGGTTATGTAAAGATGAAGGCAGAGATCAGAGCACTGTTTCAACAAGACCAGGAACCCAAAAGATAGCCAGAAAACCATCACGAACTGGGAGAGAGGCACAGAATGGATTCTTTCTCATAAACAGCAGAGAGAACCAGCCCTGCTGACACCTTGATTTCAAACTTCTAGTCTTCATGACTCTTTTATTTTCAAGTTTTGTTTACTTACTGACCAGAACAGACAATACATTTATGTTGTTTAAGCCACCCAGTTTGTGGTACTTTATTAAAGCAGCCCTAGCAAACTAATACAATCTCCAAACTCAATAAATATATAGGCAAAATTTTTGAACATACACTTCACCAAATAGACAGACAGATAATCAATACACATGTGAAGCTGTGCTCTACATTATTTGTTGCTTGAAAATGCAAATTTAAGCTTACATGAAATGCCATTACACACCTAGTAAAACAGCAGCAAATAAAATAACTTTAAAACTAATAAAACCTCTGAAAACACCAAGTACTGCAAGGGGAGCAGAGCAAATGAAACTCTCATATATTGCTAAAAGCCTAACTCTCTGAAGGCTCTGGGAGTGAATCCTTTCCTTGCCCCTTCCAGCTTCTAGTGGCTGTTAACATGCATTGGTTTGTGGCCGCATCTCTCTATGTTCCATCTGCACATATACTTCTCCTCTGTGTGTCTGACAAAACCCCCTCTTCTTTATCTTATAAGGTTGTATGTTCTTGCATTTAGGGACCACACATATAATCTAGGATAAACACATATCATTATTCTATTATTTTGTCTTGTAAGGTAATATTCACAGTTTCCAATCATTAATATGCAGACATATCTTTTGGAAGCCACCATTCAGCCCTCTACAATAAACTAACATCAAATGTCCTATGATAAATGACATAAGCCAGTTACAAAGAGTACATTATCCTTTTAAAAACATTTTTATTAGATTAGAGTTGATTTAAAATGTGTTAGTTTCTGGTGTACTGCAAAGTGATTCAGTTATACATATACATATATTCATTCTTTTTCAGATTCTTTTCTCATGTAGTTTATCACAGAATATTGAGTAGAGTTCCCTGTGCTATACAGTAGGTCCTTATTGGCTATCTATCTTATATATAGTAGTGTGTGTATGTTAATCCCAAGCTCCCAATTTATCCCTTCCTCCAGAGTTTCCCCTTTGGTAACCATAAGGTTGTTTTCGATATCTGTAAGTCTGTTTCTGTTTTGTAAAAAAAGAGTACATTATTCTATTTACATAACTTTTTTAGTGGCAAAACTATAACTAGAGACAGCAGCTCAACAAATTCTAGAGACTGGAAGTAGGTGGTGAGAGGAAGGAGAGGTGCATTGACTGTAAAGAGATATGAAGAAACATTTCAGGAAGATGGAGATATTCTATACCATAATAGTGATAAGAGGACTTCCCTGGTGGCACAGTGGTTGCGAGTCCGCCTGCCGATGCAGGGCACGCGGGTTCCTGCCCCTGTCCGGGAGGATCCCACATGCCGTGGAGTGGCTGGGCCCGTGAGCCGTGGCCGCTGAGCCTGTGCGTCCAGAGCCTGTGCTCCACAACAGGAGAGGCCACGGCGGTGAGAGGCCCATGTAATGAAAAAAAAAAAAAAAAAAGTGACAAGAAGTACAAGTTTGTACATATTTGTCAAAATTCACCCAACTGTATATTTAAAATTGATTAATTGTATACTTTGTAATTTTACCTAATTTTAAAAATCAGAAAGTTGCGACATGTTGAAAATGTTCCTTCATGAAAGTTTCTGTTTAATTCGTACTCTTATTTAGTTCTCTTAATAGCTTAGCTTCTGTGCTTATCAGTAATGGAAACACTGGATTTTATTTCATGAATTTTCTACTAAATCTGGCTTTTTGCAATATAAGAATGGAACAACAACAAAAAGACTGCAACAATGTCTGGTACCTTATTACTAAAGCTAGAGTAATGTTAGCTTAAGGGAAAAGAGAGAAGAGAGAAAAATAGAGGAATATTTTGCCTAGAAATATTGATTGCTGCTTAGTTTTTGGCTTTATAGTTTGAAGGCTCATATTTGGAATGAATGTAGAATAGGGTAAGTATATATGGGACCTGGAAAGAGCAGAGATGATTAGCTACCATGCCAGATAGTGAGAAAAGGCATTCCAAAGCATCTCAAGACTGACTTTTCATACTTGCTTAAAGTTTTTGATCTAAAGATACAGTAAATATACATTTCAAAAGTAAATTAGATTTTGTAATACCATATATTCAGAAGGAGATAGGAGTATATAATGGAATCAACCAAAATGAAATGCTAATGTTAACAATACATGAGATAAGTGAAAGGATATAATCAATAAAATCTAGATTAAATAAGAAAAGATAGATAAATAAATATATTTAGCTAAAGTACACTTTAGGAAAAAAGTAATACAAACAACTAAATATGCAAAGCCTGTTAATGTCACACTAAACAATGTATTGTAAAAATTTTGTTCTTGTTCAAAAATTTCTTGTTTTGCTTATTTCTTCAGCCTCATCTATTGCCATTCCCTCATAACTTACAGTCGAACAATACCTAAGTTTATGCTTTCCATCGTCTCCCAGGGACATACACTCATACTCTCCCCTTTCTTCCTTCCTCCCTCCCTCCCTTCCCCTCTAGTTCTCTCTCTCTTTCTTTCTTCCTTTCTTTCCTTGAGCTATCTGCTATCCAAGTAAACGCTATCAACCTCCTCTTTAACCAGGTTCATTCCTATTCATTGCTTAAGTCTCAGGCTCAGTTTGGGTTTCAGAACTAAACCTGAGTTTAGGACTACTATTTGCCCTTATCTCCCTATGTTACCACACTCGCTGCTAACATGAAGTGCACCGCTTTAGCTTCCTTAAAAGAACCTATAACTAACTCTACACTAACATATGTCATTTATAGTTGTCTATTCTCTCGCTTGCCTCCCATGAATCTATTAGTTGCTTGTCTTTAAAGACTATTATGTTCATCATAGAAAGCTAACAGTAAACACAGAACCTGGTGTATCTAGAGGCAGTCAGTAAAATGTATTTAATGAATAAAAATACCTAGGGCAAAAGATGTTTCCAAAACAAATGAAGTGAGCAAGGAGGATCCACTGTGAGGTAACTAGGGAGTAGCTCTCAGGGAACCTGTTAGCAGCATGAGTTGTCACAACAGACGTCTCAACAAAAGTCATTGAGCATCCAGTAGGTATAGAGTGCTCCTGGACTCTAGTGAGAATAAGATCTCACTACTCAGTCCTCCAAAAAACTACCTTTAACAATAAATATTTAAAATTAAAAAAGAAAGAGAAAATAAACCATACTTTTAGAAGAAGTTTAGTTTCATAATCTATTTTGGTTCAGAAGATGTAAACTCATTTGGATAAGGATGACTTTTTCCTAATTTCTCAAGAGTCTATAAAATCTAAGTTTATTATTAGAAGTAGACCTATTTTCTTAAAAAAAAAAACAAATTATTTATTTTAAACCTCCTTTTCTTACTTTCTTTATGCATTAATATGATGAAATACTTCACCTCTGGAGAGTAAATACTGAATACTGTTACCAACTGTGAGATGAGTCTACTACAGGAGCACTATCTGTAAAGAATTTGTAATTAGTGATTTAATTGGAGAAATGTGTTTTAAATATATATTTATGGAAATATTCATGTGATAAAATTTGGTAATTTATTATATGCATATTTTAATATTCGTTTTCCTAATGTGTATTGCAGATTGAAATTCATAATTTGAAATCTTCTTCATATCATAAACTTCTTTCATTGCCCAAGGGAGTAAAAATATTTGCAGGAAAAGAGATAAATTGATTCATATAGTTAATTCATAGAGTAATAAACAAAATTAGTAGCTTTAAAAACATAGGATTAGTGTAACAAGAACTAGCTAGAGAAATACAATTTAAATATATTGATTTTTTTAGTATTATCATTAAGAAAATGAGTTATAATGCTATAATTTTAAGCTATATATATATATTTTTAATTTTAATTTTTTTTTTTGCGGTACCTGGGCTTCTCACCGTTGTGGCCTCTCCCGTTGTGGAGCACAGGCTCTGGATGTGCAGGCTCAGCGGCCATGGCTCACGTGGCTAGCTGCTCCACGGCATGCGGGATCTTCCCGGACCTGGTCACGACCCCGTGTCCTCTGCATCGGCAGGTGGACGCTCAACCACTGCGCCACCAGGGAAGCCTTAAGCTATATATATTTATACATAAAGCTATATATATACATAAGTATGTAATATATGCTTATAAAACATATATTTTTAATTTTCCTTTTTAAATTGAGGAAATCTAACTAAAGAAATGTGCAAGGCAATGCAATTTAATTAATTGGACCAACAAATATTTACTCGGCATCTAATTCATACCAGATATTCTTCCAGTTTCTGCAGAAATGAAAATCAGGATGGATGATGTTCCTGAATTTACACTGTGTATATTCTAATAAAGTACCTATAATCATGAAGCCAAATCACTTTATTATGGCTGGAAATATTACCTGTTATCTATCTATCTTTGCACCTGTTACCTTGGCTTTATGTTTGTTATTATATTATCACATTTTTTGCAACTTTCAAAAGTTAAGTTTATTCTTTTTAGAGGCTCCTCCCTCCTTAATATCTCTTTAACCTTCAGTGTATATTTATATTCAATTTTAAAATAGCTTTAATTTGGATTGCATATATGATATTTTACTCTTTCTGTGACTATTTGAATAATTACAAAGGTGTAACCACATAACCACATTAAAATGTCTACTTATTAGGTATCTAATAATAATGGTACATGTCATGTAGTGACACATAATAAGTATACATGTCAAATAGTACTGGTGTTTTATGTCAACAATGATTCACTCCATCCCATTGGGCAGCTAGTTATATTACAGTTTCTTTATTCATTCATTATTATTTAAGAAATGGGTCTTAGCTAAGAGCTAGTCCATATGCTAGACAAGGGAAATAAAAAAGCTGAGCAGATAATATACATGTTTTATCTTCAAGGAGCTCACAGATTAGTAGAGCAGATAAAAGGTAATATAAAAGCAAAAGCAAATAAGTACGCAATTGTAAACATAGTCTCAACTGAATTTTCTAATCATGGACACAAATTCTTGCCTTCTGAGTAAATCTTAGGACCCATTGTAGATCATGAGAAAGTGTTTCCCATGAAGTTCTTATTTTTCAGTAATCACTTTGCAAATAACTGGATAATATATATTAAAATATTAAAGACAACTCTGTCTTCTTAAAATTATTTTTCAGTGTACTAGAAAATAACTACCTCTTCCTGAATTACTTTGGCCTATATTTGTATGTTTTTTCAGAATACAAAATCACATCTTTTAAGTGGGATTTGCAATGAACTAGCAATTTAAAGTTGCCTATTTTAAATGTTATAATTTATACATGATTAATTAAGCACATTATTAATTAGGTAATTATTACTTAAGATACAATAGTGAAGATATGCATATTAATTTCCATCCTTCTTATTCCACTTTTCTCCCCCTTCCCACTACCTACTGAAAACAATTTTGTCTCTTTAATCATAGTGAGGTTCCCAATTAGATCCTAAAGAGCTTAAGACATATTTGAGAGAACTATCAATATCTTAATTTTTACTTTCTTCATGATAGCAATAATATCTATTAACCCCTTTGTTAACTTTTGGTGCCTCAGTTATGCATGACTGACCATTCATGATTTTAAAATATACATGATTTCTGTATATACAAATTTTTAAAGATGTTTATATAATAGTAATGATTTAAAACATTTTTATATTTAAAAGTTTTATTTAGCATACTTAAAGCATTGTGTGAATATTTTAAGAATATATAGACAGTTTATTTCATCTCTTAGTTTAAGTGAAGAAAAAGATTGGAATTATAATATTCATAAGATACAGATGGCAACACGATAGAAAATCAAATGCATCCTAGTTCCAAGGACAAATGCTCACTTAACTTTATACCTTTATAGAATCATTGGCTCTGACACACGATATTTTGATTAGGCTTGTTCTATTTGGTTATGCACTATCTTTGTAGAATTAGTATGTGGAAGCTAAAAGTCAAATATTGGAAGCCTGATTCATTTCTTCAGAGGCATTCAGCTTCCACCACACTGCTTCATCCACGAAGAGAAAACTGTTAATGTGTCTACTGAAAATGTGATCAAGTCTCTAGTCTGTTTATGTCTTCCATTCTTTATGTAGTTGTGCCATTATAAATGACATTTAATGGATTATGACAAGGTAATTGTGTTTAGTCTATTATCTTCAACTTAACAGCTTGTTAAAATGCTCATTTTTTCATTTCCTTTAAAAGAATGTACTTACACAATTATTTTATTGTATAAATGCATACATGTCATATATACTACTTTTTATTTTTCTTGATTTTTACTATTTTAATTTTCTATGGTCCTTTTCTCCCCTTTTTCCTACCCCTCTACAAATCATTCACACTCACACCCAACACATACACACAAATATAATTGATTTGGCATTTTTATTCTGTATCTTTCTCTATGATTATATATTCTATATATGTGTATATATACCTGTGTAACTATATATACCTGTGTGAATTTACATATGCATATATAATACATAGTTATATATAATTATGTATTACACAGGTTTTATTATAATTGTATAAAAGTGAGATTGTTGTCAACATACTTGTCTTCATTTTTAATTCAATTACAATTTATTCTGTTATTTCAAATAACCTGGTATATTTCCAAGTCACTTTTACTGATACATAATATTATAATATGTGGTTATACCATAATACTGTAATTTAAACAATTATTGCCTTATTAATAGAAATCCACTTTATTTCATGATTCTCTGGAACTCCAAACAATGTTATCATAGCCTATTTGCTTCCTGTCCTTATAGACAAGTACTTTTGTATCTGTGGGGTAGATAACCAAGAATGGGGCTGGTGGATTAAACCAGATGTATCTATATATATTTCCCAAATGCTTTGCTAAAAAGATGTAACAATTTACATTTGACAGTACATTGGTACATACATACTTTTCCATCAAAAAGTGTTAAAAGAATTTTTCATTTTTGTCGGTCTGATTCCTATAATCTGACAGTTTATTGTTACTTTACTTTGCATTACCGTGAAAGATAATGAGTTAAATCGTCTTTTCATTAGAATTTGTTTTTCTGTGAATTGCCTCTTCAGATGATACTTTGTACATTTTCTAATATTTAACACTCATCATTTATCAAGTACTATTATAGAGATAATAACCTATCTTCAGCATTGCAAATATTTTTTTATAATTTATTGTCTATCTATATAGTCTGTTCATACTATTTTTCTTCCATGTTCATATTTTTAAAAATCAAGTATGCCTATCTTTTCTTCTTTAGCTTCTGATTTTCCAGTCTTGGTGAAGAAATCCTCCCCAACACTTTTGCCACTCATGTAGTTTATTTTTCTCTTTAATTTTGTTTACATTTAAGCATTTAATTTATGTGTAATTCATTTTCAAGATAGTACAATTATCAGTACAATTTTATTTTCTTCTCAGTGAATATAAATTTGTAACTTTTCTAACTGACTTTGAATACATTAACTAAAAACATATACTGAGATCTCTTTCTAAATTTCTTATCCTGTTCTTTTTTTTTTTTACTCTGTTGGCCAATATAATTGCTAGATTTAACATATGTTCTGATACTGGGAAGAAAAATGTCCTTAACTAGTTTTACTTGGCTTTACTGAGGACATTTATTATTACATACTAATATTAAAATAATTTTATTCAATTAAAATTAATAACAAATCTGCTGGGACTTTAATGGGAATTGCTTAAGTTATTTACTAGTTTTACAATAACTAAGTTTTTAATAATATTATGTTTATATAAAAGAACATAAATATTGTTCACATTGTTCAGATTTCAATTTACATTCTTCAACTAGATTTTATGTTAGTCATATTCTTTTACTGCAAAATTTTCTAAATTTAAAATATTATCACCATTATGTGTTATACATTATATCCTTTTCCTATGTGCATATTGATAAAATGGAGAAAATCATTTTTTACAGTAGTTAATTAATATCTAGTCACAATAAAAAACTTTCACTTTAATTCCAGTTTTTATTTAACTAAACAATCATATTAATAACAAAGGGAGATTTATTGCCTCTTTTTAGTGATTGTTCCATTTTTTAATATCTCAACTGATGGACAAGAACATTCAAGTAAAGTTAAGAAATCATGATGAAGGATATTTCTGTCTAGATCTTGAAATTGATTGAATTGTTTTAATTTTCATTGAAGTTTATTTCTATTCCATTTTTCCTAGAATTTTTTTAGTATTTTCTTTTCTGACCTATTTTAGCAAATATTTTTGATCATTGGTAAAATGATATGTCTATTTTTCTTTATCAAGTTGTTGATGTAATAAATTATAGTAGTAGACATCATGATATTAATTATATTTTACCTTCATAAGGCAAATTTTACTCAGTCATAGTGTATTACTCTTATATTGACTCATTTGTGGATTCAAATATTAAATTATTTATTATCTATTCATACCATTACCTATATGTTCATGAATAATATTGATATATAGTTTTTGTTACTTCAGTATTGATAATAGTTATGCCATTTTCATAAAATGGATCAGGATGGATTTTTAAATTTTAAATGTCTCAGAATAAAGTAGATTAATTGAAAACACTGCTCTTTAAAGTATCTAAAGTTTAATTTTGACCACATCTCTGTTGGCCCTTTGCTTTTTTAAAGATATGTCTTTAATCATTTTATCAATATTTTATGATAGTTGCTAGTTTATCAACTTATTTTTAGACAGATTTTTCTAAACTAAGTTTTTTTGTAAATACAGAGTTTTAACATAGCTTTTTTAAACCTCTGCCATAGATTTGAATGTAATAGGGACTTAATATTCTTATAATTACTTCTGTATCTGTGATTATATACCTTTTATTCTGTTTGACATTTATCTCTCTTTTCCCTTTAATTTTTTAGGCCATTAATCAACAAATACATATTAAAATTCTCATTCTCATTTTGCTGAGAGCAAATACATTTGCTCTCAGCATATTTTAGACCAGTGCTATCCAATAGAACTTTCTGTGATGGAGATAATCTGTAATGTCATGTCCATTATGATAGCACTAGTCACATGTGGCTATTGAGCACTTGAAATGTAACAGTCCAACAGAGGAACTGAGTTTTCTATTTTAATTAATTAACATTTAAGGAGCTACGTGTGACTAGTGATTACTTAATTGAACAGTGCAGGTTTACATGTGTGGAATATAGTACAGAAAAAAATAAAGTATCCATCCTTCTGGAAATTAAGAAAAGTTATAAATAAATAGTCAATATACACCCTATCAGATATTGATAAGTGTTATGTAGAAAAACAAAATAGAATAAGGAGGAAAAGTTATACCAGGAAGGAGGAGATAGTTTTGTTTGTTTGTTTGTTTGTTTAAGAAAAGATTAACGGAATCTTGTTTTAAAAGGTGACATTTGATTGGACACTTAAAAGAAGTGAGAGTGCAAACTATGGAAGAAGTGTGCTCTGGTCAGAGTAAGAAATGAATGCAGGTAGTTCCCTGGCGGTCCAGCGGTTAGTACTCTGCGCTTTTACTGCCGAGGGCCCAGGTTCAATCCTTAGTTGGGTAATTAAGATCCCACAAGCCGTGCGGTACAGGCAAAACACAAAAAAGCAAAGACACACAGGTGGAAATATCATGTGATGCAGAGGTCAAGTGAACCAGAGGGAGAGAATAGCTCTGCAATTTTTTGGAATATTGTGAGAAGGATAGGTGTTAGCTCTTCTCTAAATGTTTGGTAGAACTCACCTGTGAAGCCTTCTCAACCTGGACTTTTGTTTGTTGGGAGTTTTTGTTTGTTTGCTTTTATCACTGATTTTATTCCACTACTGGTAATTGGTCTGTTCATATTTACTACTTCTTTCTGGTTCAGTCTTTATATATTGTACATTTCTGGTAATTTGTCTATTTCTTCTAGATTTTCCATTTTATTGGCGTATAGTCATTCATACTAATCTCTTCTTTTTTTTCATACTAATCTCTTCTGATCCTTTGTATTTTTGTGGTGTCAGATGTAACTTCTCCTTTTTCATTTCTGATTCTATTGATTTGGATCCTCTCTCTTTTTTTCTTGATGAGTCTGGATAAAGGCTTAACAATTTTTTTAATCTTTTTAAGGAACCAGCTCTTCATATCATTGACCTTTTCAGTTTTTTTCAGTCTCTATCTCATTTATTTCTGCTCTGACCTTTATGATTTTTTTTTTCCTCCTACTAAATTTGAGTTTCACTTGCTCTTCTTTTCTAGTTCCTTTATGTAAGGTTAGGTTGTTTATTTGAGATTTTTCTTGTTTCCTGAGGGGGAATATTCTTTTAAATATGTAGACTGGTCATGTCATGTGAAAGAGAAGAATCAGATGTTCCAAAAGCATGGGACCTAATTCACTGCAAGAATGTAGTTGAAATAATGAAATCGGGAAAGATACAACAGGAACAAATTTCAGGTTGAACTCATGATTAGGAGATACCTTGGCAAAGAATCTTGGCAAAGTTACAAATTAAACGTGTTTCCTCAATGAATAAGGTAGTTGTCTTCTGGTAAATGGCAGTAAGCAGTAAAATTGTACAAACCTATTGATATTTGAACAGCAAGTGAACTCAGATTCTAAATTCAGGTTATTCCAAATACAGAAATTCTCATTCTCACACATGCTTAACAGGACACATAGAAGTGTGGAGTGTGAGAAAACAATTTTGGTTGAACTGGCCTGTCATGTACATTGTAATACTTTTAGTAGTTCTCCATATTGCATAGATAGAAATGTACATATTCATGCAGAACAAATTAAGACAAGCCCAGTTAACAGCTGAGATCTAATGAAAGACTTGATAGATTGTACAATGTTAAGGGCATTTAAATTTTATGTATGTTGATTCTTATAGGGACATTTTTTTCCCATAGATTCTAAATCCAGTTCATATTAATTTAATTTAAAGGCAGAATAGTTATTGTCATTGTTTAAAATTCAGAAATAATCATAGGTTATTAGAAACAAAAACATGCACATTTTGAAATATATATTTAACTTTCAATTTATCATTTTGAAAAGTCAAGCATTATTTAAATAATTGGCTTCTTAATATCTTAAGACATTAGTGGAAGTGGAAGTGAAAAGAGTCTGTGCATTCTGTGTGCCTTGTATATGCAATTTATAATTGAGTGCTGCATATGTGTCTTAAATTTTTATTTTCTGTCTCATCTCCTTCTCAGTGAATGACTATTCACTTTTCAAATAAGTTTAAGATGATTAGTTGATAAGATAAGAAAAATAGGGGGTTAAAGGAAGGAATAATAAATAATTTTTAAATGTTATATTTCAATTAAAAATATATGGAAGTACTTATTTTCACCAACTTTTAATGGGTTCAATAATTACAGGAAGAAAAAGAAAACATTAAAAATCCCATACTGTTACATGTTCTTCATTAAAGTGAAGCAAGAACTTAAGGCAATTTTTAAAGTAGTGTGAGTATATTATCTTTGTACTAGATCAAATATGGGAGTTAAAATAGCTATAAGGCAGAAACAATATTTGCTGAATAAAATGTCTAAATAATGCAAAACAAAACAAAAAAAACTCTAGATAAGCAACTTGTAGCAAAAACTAGGAGGAATCATAGAATTTTCATTGCTCAATGTAAGAGTAGTTCCAACAGAAAAAAACATTGTGATTGCTTTAAAAAGAAAAGCTATTCAAATGTGGTTTAACAAAAATTCAGTGACTAAGTTATAAACCACTGATATCAAAGGGTAACTGTATATTATATTTATTAGAAAGCACATATTATATATATATATATATATATATATATATATATAAATCCATCTATCTACCTACCAATCAAGTTTCTTAAAAATATAGGATTTTCCCAGTTATGTAAAATACAACTGTTTTGGATTAAAATATTTTATATAACTTATATAATATTGAATTATAAATTGTTTCAGATATTCCTATCTATTGCTTGATGGTATTGCTTGCAGGACTGTGCAATCAAATAAATTACTGTCATTGTCATTATGGTCTAACTTTAAGTTCTTTGGCAAGGTGAATAAAAATCATAAAAAGTAAATCTACTGAACTTACTGGGAAGCCAACAAATTACAAATATATACATTATTAGCTGAGAATAATGATGTGAACTATAACCTATTTATGTATGTCTCTGAATTTAGTAAATCAGTTTAACAGATCCTAAGAGAATTTTGTTTAAATCCATTATGTCTAACTTTTCCATTTCATGTTTTTGAAAACAGGGAAAATCTTCCATTAAAATAAATCCTCAAGTTTAATAATACTGAATCTTACTAGGTAATGAAAAAAGCCAATTTATTCTATTAATATCTAATACATTCTTATTACTAGTTATGGCATAAAAAGTTTGGCCTGTGCTTTTTTAATAGACTGTTCATCCTGCTATCTAGTAGGATAAGAAAATGTAATAGATTAAAATTACTTTGCTCGATTATCATGATTACCTGCCTTTAAACTAAACATCATATCTTCTTCTACTTACTTAGCCACCTTTCTAGTCCAACTCAGCATTTGCTGTTCCCTTTTCTTCTAGAATAGGCTCAAACAGATCTTTCTGCCTTCACTCTTATAGTATATCAGTCCACACTTTATGAAACATGAAGGCTGATCTTTTAGAAGTTAAGAAATCATCATGAGGACTTCTGCTTTCTCTAAAATGGAGTAAAATGAAACAGATTTACCCTTCTGCTTGAAAAACACTCCACTTCCCACCCCATCCCTCAAAAAAGAAAAAAGCATGCACACACAAAATACATGAAAAAATGGTTTTTAAGACACTGGAAATTCGTCAATAAAGGACAGTGATTCTTGAGAGATGAGAAACAAAGTAAGCCCTATGATTGCCCCAGCTCAATGTCCTAAGAAATTATTCAAGACTGATGCAGACAGGGAGAACTGAGTTGGAGCCCAGAGGACTTCTTGAACCAAGGAGACAAAATTGAGAGCTGGGAAGAGCAATGCAGTTAGATTTCAGAGGACAGATACTGGGGAGGAGAGAGCTACATAGCTAAGGAATGCCAGCATTCTGATCAGTAAATGCAGATGAGCAAACTACCTGAAGCCAAGGAAAGAACCATCCAAAATCGTTAGAAGGAGGAGTACTTTGTGCCTGGAATTATTCCTCCCATTAGTCACACTGAAGGAAACTCATGATTCACAGGACTTAGGCTGAGTATTCAGAAAACTCTTTCTGAGGCAGAAAAGTATGACCCATATTGAGGAGAAGAGTCAGTCCACAAAACCTCAGCCAACAACAGAAGCAGCCGTTTCTCCCATTCCTCTCTTCAGGATAGAGGCTGGCTTAACTTAACAGCTTGTAATTACCTCACCTTGAGAAGTGGCCTTGGAAGAGGATGATAGTTCTCTGCAAGACCTTTTTAATGCCTTTGTTGTCTCCATCTAACTATTGTGTATATACATATAAATGTGTGTATATATATATATATATATATATATATATATGCACACACACTTGCAAACATATACACATACATATTGGGAAGGAGGGAGGTATATATGTAAAAGCTGTCTCAAAAGAACTACATACCTTAGATAGTGCAAAATTCTGCAAGATTCTATTTTATATTAAATATAAATATAGTATATATATGTATAAATATATATAATAATGTATATTATATATATTATATTATATGTATTATATATTATATATAATATAATATATTATTATTATATAAAATATATTATAATAAATATATAATATATAAAGCATATTATATATATTAATATTATAATATATAATATATTATATAATATATATTATATAAATATATATGTAAATATATATAAATTATTATATTATATATAAATATATATTATATATATTATATATATAATTATATATAATATATATAATATATTAAAATTATATATATAATATATATAACACATATTAAATATATATAATATATTATATATATTTTATATTATAAATATATATATATAATATAATATATATTATATTATATATTATATATATAAATATTGTATAAATATAGTAAATATATAAGAGAACAGATTCTGATAATGGTAAGCCAAAGAAGGAAAAATCTAATTTAGACTGATCCACAGATATTGGTACACTTAACAAAGATTCAATCTTCAGTGGATTTAATTGTTTAGTAACTGAAGCCAGGACTAAATTATCACTTTGTTAAATGATATTAAGAGATTAAATTTCTTATAAATGCAAAAGAATTAATCCAAAAATGTTCATACATTGGAATATAAAATATATATTCTGTCAACAACATAACAGTGTGCACCAAAAGATTTACAGTAAAATGCATCCACCAAGACATTGCAAAATACATTGATGAGGAAGTCTACTTATATCTGAAAAGAAATGTAGTTGTTTTCTGTAACAAGGGAGATGTTGTTATTTGAAAGATCTCTGTGTTTTCAATAAGGATGATTCCCTTCCTAATACCAGGGATGTTAGACATGGACATTTCTCTGGACAACAAGTCATCAGATGGTTTAATAAGTTTTAATAAGGAGGAATACTGTGCATGGTCTTACATTATATCCATTGGTAAACTTAATAAAGCTCTCTCAGATCTGTAGATGGAAGGAAGGAAGGAAGGAAGGAAGGAAGGAAGGAAGGAAGGAAAGAAAGAAGGAAGGAAGGAAGGACAGGACGGAAGGAAGGAAGGAAGGAAACAGTTTACACCAAATGGAATTAAGTAAGTCACAGCTTTTCACTGAATGCCAAGGATGAGTCAGATCACAAACTTAGAGTCCCTTGAAGGAAGGAAAGGCCATAAACTTTTGAGGAAGGACCATGCAGTAACACCACAAGAACCATAGTCTTCATCCTAACTCCTAATCGTCCCCAAAGGATGCCGTGGCATTCACTGGGTAAGAGCTTAGAGAAACTGGCTTTTAACTTTCTTTGGAAAGAATCTTTTATATAAACTTTGAGTAGCCAAGAGGGTGGACTATGTCAGATATATAAACAGCTCAGGATTTTTTGCAGTCTTCTAGTATCATCTAATTATACATATACATATATATACATATATATACATTTATGTATATGAATTTTTTGTTTTCTTTGTTTTTTTGTTTTTTTGTTGCATTTGATTTATATGGAGGAAGATACAATAAGTTCTAGAAAGACAGAAAAATCATGAAAAACATATTATATAACAAAAAAGAAATACATAATTATTAATGAAAACTGGGGTATTTGGCAAGTATCAAAACATAATGGATTTACTAACAAATGACATTCTGTACCATACATGCAATATTATGAAAGTGAATTTTGCCCACTCTATTTTAGTGAATACTATTAACCAAAAAACATGATAGAAGGTGATTTTGAATGAATTCCTAGCCAATACATACAGACAGAGAAGATATATCAGTAAAAATGCATAACAAGCAACAAAATGCAATAATTGTGAATGTATAGGTAGCCACAATATATATAGACAAGTATTTCAATGAAAACTGGTACAAAGCAGTATGAATATGCATTTAAAGTTAATAGTTATACATTATATTTTAACTTGATCCTAGGGAAGAGTAAGTTTGAAAGTCACATTTATTTTTAGTCTCTTAGTTCTGCAGCTGATAGCTGTAGCAACAATTTCCTGACTGAGCAAAGGTGGTTTCTTTAACTTTCAACATTGACATTATTCTAGAACCAGCAGTTATAGTGGCTTCTTTTTGAGACCGTTTCGGATCATGGTAGAAACAGCAGCCCCCTTGGTAGTCTGTTCCGTGTATGACTCTGGGAGTCTTCTTTAGTGCTCATGTTAGCATTTCTTCAACCTTCCTAATGAATCTGTTATCTAGAGCTTCCCAAATGATTGGAAAAGCAGTGGCCCTCACACTGTTCTGCTCAGGTACTCCCTGAATGTATTTTTTAAAATAATGTAAAAAAAGAAAATAATATATCCCTCACACTTTTAAGTTGGCAGATAAAATTTTTCAAGGGGAAGGTAGAGTTGCCATAATATATACTTTCTGGTGTCATAAATATTGATATTTTTAAATAAAACTGTTACATCACTCTTTTAAACATATTCAGTGTAATTGGAATGCATATCAATTTGACGGTCATCATCTATTTAAAAAAATAAATGCATGCATCGTTTAGTTAAAAAAATGTGTTAGTGTGCTCTATGTGTGTTATGTGCTAGTGTGTTACACATAGGTTATGGATGCCTTAATATTGATTGCTCTCATTCATTGGGCAATGGTTTGGGCCCAGGGAGTGGAGCAGGTCAGAGTCCCTGAGACAGGCTTGCTTGGGTTTGAGAAGCAAGGCCTGAGTGTTACATGAGGTGTGAAGACCTGTGATCCATATGAAACTTGATGTAAGCCATTTAATTAAATATAATAGATCCCCTTCTGCTAAAACTAGTTAGAATGGATTTTTTTTTTTTTTTTATCTGACAAGTCATCAATAAAGTAGCAGTTTCTGGAACATCCTTGTCTTAACCTGGCTGCTCCAGAAACTAAGTCAGTGGAATCTGTAGTATTGCTTTATTAGGGAACACAGGCCTCAGGAGCAGGATGTAGTGAGGAAGGAGGTAAGGAAGGAGAGAGTATGAGCATTGGTTACTAAGCTAGTCTACATCAAGTAGGACTGATTTCCTGATCACATGGTACAATCTCCAAGAAATAATTAAAACTGTGTTCTAGGAAGATCCTTAAGAGGGGAAAAGTGGGGAGAAATTTATTAATAAACTGCTATTTCCAATGTTGAAAGTTCTGGCTCAGTAATTGTTAAATTACCTGCTCTTATAAGTTATGCATTTGTGAGGCTTGAGTAGGATCCAGTGGCACTAAAAGAGAAGTCATGGGTTGGAAGCAAAGCACATGGCAAGAGAATGAGATGGGCACACTCAGGTTATGGCTGCATGAGGTCAATCAAAACCCAAGCAGACCTGATCCACACAGGGGGAGGTGGAACAAGACACAGGTGAGGCCAAGAGAAGTTGAAGTGGTGCATAAAAGACTCCCTTTTGACATGGGGACTTCACTTAGTTGTTCAATTTTCATGAAATACACTTCCCTTCACTCTTACCAATTTCACCTCATACTTTGGGATTCATCTTAAATGTTACTTTCTTACAGAAGTCTTCCATGGCTCTCCCCTCTTTCACTATGGGGAAATCTAACTGCTGTAATAGCTTAGACAATTATGTCCCTTTCTCTAATGAGCACATCAGAATTTGTATTAATATGTGCATTTGTACAAATATTTAATATAAATTTCCTATAGTTTGATTATTCTTGAGGATAGAGACAATTTTTTCTTTAATAATATATCCTCTATATCAAGAACTGTGTATAGAATTTAATAGGTGCATTTAATTAATATGTGTTAAATTATTAAATGTGATATTTTTACAATGACCTCATCTTTACCTCAATCTTCATAAAGAGAAGAAAAGATTGGTATAAAATATGTTTATATAAGATAAATTGAATATTTTCACACCATGGACAGTTTCAGGACAATATGTTATAGAGTTAAGACATGACTGAACAGATCAATTCTGACAATCGCATAGGATATTTTGTTATCTTATGAAAAAAAGATGTTTTCCCACACAAGCATCCAAAGGCTGTCAGTATGTCAGTGAATATTATAGTAATAAGAATAATTTTGTTTTGTAACATTTTGTCAAAGGTTATTGCTGGTACTCTTTCAAGTTCAAAGAATAGAACTAACATAATGCATATCACCAACTCACATGAGACAATAAAAATGTTAACTTATTTTAATTTCAATAGTAACTGTTATTAGAATTAATTACTTAACTGTAGCTGAAATAATGGCAAAATTATCCTTGTAATCATTAAGTAAATCTTAATGTTGGAAATATTATGTGTGAATAATATGGGGAAAAGTATTATAGAGTATTTGTGAAGTGTATATGTACAGTAATCAGAGTCCTGAGTTGGAATACTTTTTCTGAAACTTAATTATTTCACTTTAATCAGTCTTATTAGCCTCTCTTATCATCATTTTTTTATATAGAAAACAGGCATTGCCATATATAAGGGACTCTAAGATGCCATACAGTTTGAGATGTATCATTATTCTATGTATCATTAGCAAAGAAAAAACCTCAACAATTACACAAGGGCATTCCATTAATTGTAATATAAATCCTGACTTCAGAGAAGCTAAAATAAAAAAGAGAGAAAAACATAATTAATTGACTTAAAATTGATGAAATAGAATGGGCTTTTCTGAAAATTAAATGAGGTAATAAATGCACAATATTTAACAGCAGCCTGAGATATCAGAGCTCAATTATATTAGCTATACAAAACTCTGGAAATCCACACTATCTTTAAAATAGGTGGGAAACAATACAATCCATCTAAGTTTTTTTCTGTCATTGTTCTATATCATATTCTTTCAAAGGTTTTCTTTATAACTGAGTATAGCAAGCACTAGTATAATCACTTTTGTTTTTGATCAGTTAATTTCTTTTGTCCTTTCCAATTCATTTCATTTGGTTTCAAAATTCAACTGTAGTGCTTTTGGCTTAACAATAAAGGGAAATTAAAAAAATAACTAAACAAAAAACATTCTGGAAATAAGTTTGCAATCCAAAAGTGTCTGCCTTAGTTTGATGTATAAGTTTATTCATTACGTTGAAACATTCTTGCATGTTTAAATAGATCATCCATGCTCATACTCTTTATTCTTTCTTGTCATTTATACTTCTAACCATGTATCATATTTGTCAAATACTTTCAAGATTCAATCATGGGACACAACCTTACTTTGATGATCACATGTACATTTTCTAGATACATGCATGTTTGAAAATCAGTCAGCCTCTAAATAAAAAAAAAAAACTCACTATATATAATTTTGTGAAGTGTTTATTATTGTAGTTGTAGTTTTATAAATCAAATAGGTTTTAACTCATTGTAACAGCATAGTCTGATAGACCTACATGCATTACAATAAATTACTTTTGTTTTACAAACTTTTTTTTTTGTAATATATATGTCTAAACATAACACTCTTTCTGAATTAGCAATAAAACAAGATAGATCTCTGGTTCCTTTAGAGAGCCAAAAAGTATAACTTTAATTGCCAAAAATAATAATTGATTTTACTTTTACTGATGTTACATTTTATATTTGGTAAGACACTTTCATGCCATAAACCAATTTTTCTAAGTAGATATTCATTTAAAATTATTTATTTATTTATTATTTATTTATTTATTTATTTTTAGCTGTGTTGGGTCTTTGTTTCTGTGCGAGGGCTTTCTCCAGTTGTGGTAAGTGGGGGCCACTCTTAATCTTGGTGTGTGGGCATCTCACTATCATGGCCTCTGTTGTTGCAGAGCACAGGCTCCAGACGCACAGGCTCAGCAGTTGTGGCTCATAGGCCCAGTTGCTCCACGGCATGTGGGATCTTCCCAGACCAGGGCTCGAACCCATGTCCCCTGCATCAGCAGGCAGACTCTCAACCACTGCGCCACCAGGGAAGCCCCATAGGTCAATTCTTAATCATCTCCTTCTACTTTTATTTATTATTCATATGTCTCCTCTCCTCTAACTGTAAAAAGTGGACAAAAAATTTTTAAAAATGTGTGCAGAATAGTACATATATGTAATAGTATGATTTCTCTACTAAGAACAACAAAAATATCTTACCAGCTACAATGATAAAAAGGGTAGCCTCTATTGAAGTTATTAAAAAATAATAACTGCCCATCCTACTTTCTTACACTTCCAGGAAACCATTGATTCCCTTTTTGTCACTATAGATTTGTTTGCATTTTCTAGAGTTTTATATGAATAGAATCAAAGAGTATATACTCTTTTTGTTGTTTTTTTTCATTTTTGTTCTGACCTCTTCCACACAATATAGATATTTGGAGGTTCATTTATACTGTTGTTTTAGTTCCTTTGTTTTACTTTCTGATTAATATTCCATCATAAGAAAGAATATTAATATATTCCAACTTGTTTATAACAAGTTGTTTATCCATTCAATGTTGATGGGCATTTCAGTTGTTCCCAGCTTTTGACTATTAAAAATAAACTGCTAGGGGTTACCCTGGTGGCAGAGTGGTTAAGAATCTTCCTGCCAATGCAAGGGAGACAGGTTCGAGCCCTGGCCCGGGAAGATTCCACAGGTTGTGGAGCAACTAAGCCCGTGCACCACAACTACTGAGCCCAAGTGCCAAAACTACTGAAGCCTGTGTGCCTAGAGCCCGTGCTCTGCAACAAGAGAAGCCATGACAATGAAAGGCCATGCACCACAGGGAAGAGTAGCCCACACTCACCTCAACTACAGAAAGCCCCCACACAACGACAACTCAACACAGCCAAAAATAAAAACAAACAAATAAATAAATAAATTTATTTTAAAAAATAAACTGCTATGGACATTCATGTGTAAGTTTTTGTTTGTATATATGCATTTGTTTCTCTTGGGTAAATACTATGAGGAAAATAACTGGATCATATGCTAGAAATATGTTTAAATTTTTAACTAGTTTCCAAAATGTTTTCTGAAGTGATTGTACCATCTTCCATTCCCACCTACAGTATATGAGAATTCTAGTCATGCTACATCTTCACCAATTTAATATGATCAGTCTTATTAATTTTAAACATTCTAATTTGGGTGTAATAGTATTAGATTTAGTGTTATTTTACATTTTTCCTAATGACTAATAAAATGATGTGGGAAATGTGCCCACCTCTTCTATTTCTAAGCACTTATTTGCCATTGACATGTTTTTATGATGAGAAGTCTTCAAATTTTGGCCTTTTTCAAATTAGGTTTTTCTTTTATTATTGTTGAGCTTTGAGAGTGCCTTAGTTTTGGTAAAATCCTTTATCAAATATGTGCTTTGCAGATAATTTATCTGGTCTAGAATCTATATTTTAATTCTTTTAATAGTACTCTTTAAAGAATAATCGCTTTTAATTTTAATGAAGATCAACTTATTTATTTTGAAGGTTTTTACTTTTGCTGTTATACCATTATTTACATTAAAGTTAATGGTGAAATCTTTAAAATTTTAACTTTTTTTTCACTGAGCTTTAATTTTCATAGGCAAGCACATCCATGGGGAAAACTTCCATTTGTATGGCACATCCTATGATTTAACCTCTTTAATCCCACTAGAATCTCTCAGTCATTACACCACCATTCTTTTCTTAACTGGTGTCTTTTTTTCCCCCAGTCATGACTCCAACCAACCAACCCTTAAATATTATCAAACCAAACCAATCTCCAGCTTTCCAATAAAACTACCTTCCCTAAATGAAATCGGGTATATTCTTTCTACCTAAAACATCCCTCCCATCCCAGATTGCTTAAAAGCTAAAGTTGAAACTTAAAGTATCAAATACAAAGACCTCCAAAAGCTACATTTCTCTCTGGAAGAGGATATTGTGGATTGACTCATTCAATATGCATTCCACACTTCTAAGATACCTTTCTTTATTGAAGAATCTGAACTGTTAAATAAATTCTCAGAATATGGATTCTGGATTGTATTTCAGTTTCTCCATTTACTATATGCATGCTGGCCCCAAACTCTGGACTTAACATTAAAGCCTAAGTAGCTGAAAGAGACAATATGTTTTACCTCAATCAGTTGACTAAAACTGGATTCAGCTTTGGCCTACATTGAATGAAGCTAAAGTATCAGAAAGGATTGATATAATGTGGAAAAATAATCTAAAATAATAGAAAGATAAGAATGTTTGTGTGTATTTATCATATTTAACATATTACTCACCTACTACCATGTTTCCTGAAAGAGCTAAGGGACAACTTCTCAAGGAAAACATTGAGGAATACATAGATAACAGGAGTATAAATATCCTTTTAAAGAACTGTTGTTCTCTATAGACCACTGTTGAAGGTAAGAGGTGTTGGCATTAACTTAATGTTGATGAAAGAATCTCAAAATAGTAGGTCTTTAGTAGTAGCATCCACTCCCTAATCCATACACAAGGTTGGCACAGTTACTTTAAAAGACAACAGTGCCAAAATAGAAATTACATCCATGTGGAATTTTGATGATGTTTAATTCATTATGCTATTCTAGCACTGAAAAATATGGATGCTTCTTGATTCAAACATCTGAGAAATCTCTGTATGGTAAGCAAGAGACTGAGTTCAACTTTATGTACTTATGGCTTTACATTTAATTACAGTCAATTCCCAGATATGATCCAGATCACAGATCCATATCTCATCAATGAAGAGAAAGCTGGGGACTTTTGAAGAAGAGCCCCGTGATACTGATATGAATGTGTGTTTGCTTTTTCCAAAATGTTATTTACTAAGATAGCTGTATATTGAGAAAAGAGAAAAAAACTATCTTTGGAGAAATTTTTGGATACATTCTCATAAATTCTAATTTATGGGAAACCAAATATCATGGGGTTCCACCCCTGGGAATAAGTGAAAAAGTAGTTTGAGTCTGGCTTTGTCTTGCTGTAGGACAAGAGTCTATCCAGCAGATATGCTCCAGTCTCTGAGTGAAGAGTTGGAATATTCATACATTAATTCTGGGCCTATGGATTGAGGTAATTATGGTACAAAGGGGAATGTGGGGACCCCTGAGGCTACATTTGTGCACCAAAATAGTAATACAAAATAGGAAATGACAGATTAGTTCTAAATGAAATTTCTAGTATTTGGTCGGTGCCAAAGACAGGTAATACATAAGAAATGAATGACAATGGAATATGTTGAACTTATTCAAATAATGAATTCTATTACAGATGATATCCTGGATGTGGTTTCTAAACTGAGGTGATTTGATTATGGGGTAATTTGATACATAGCCACATGTTGGTACCCAACATATGGCTATTTATCTATAATTGACAACTATTCCCCTACTTCAATAAGACAAAAAACAGTAATGTTTGGTTTCCACCATGTAGCAACTGACGTACAACTTCACTATGTTACTTTAGACTTATAACAGCTGGTTACCTTAAGCCCATTTATTTTTGAGTAAGAAGAATGGGGTATCCTAAATGCTTTGACAAGATACAAGCACATCAGAGAGAAAAGATGTAAATGAATATTTAAGGAGCTGCATTTCAGTGAACTATGTAGGTATATTGTAGTCTGGAAGAGGTTCCTATAAACCCTCCAGGGAGAAACAAAAGTTTCACTTCTTGATCTTCTTACCACTTAGAGATAAAATGATTCCCAAGATTCTGGATACTGAAAACAATATATCACATTTTGGTATGTTGCTCTGACTCATTCACTGAGTGACTCATAAGGGCTAAAGTAAGAGAAAGCAGTTCATCTAGTCTATAGAACAATAATGTTTGGAGTGTCTTCTGTTTAGAAGAACAGAAAGTTATCAATAATAATAAGCATTTGTAAAAATAATGAATGGATTTGCTGTCTCTCTATATAAAATTCATTAATTATTTACATGCAAAACTTGGTTATTTTACTTTACTATCCCCTATTACTTAATATAAGATGTAATTTGAAAATTACCTTTATAATTTTCTTGTATTATAGGATAACAAGTAGAAATTTGACTGAACTAGAAGAGGAATGAATAGCATATAGGGTTTATATGATGACTGATAGGACTTGAGTCTTTCTTATTATGGACAGAATGAGTGCATCTTTATTTACAAAAATGTATAGTTTTATATTGTTGGAGATATGTTGTTACTACTGCTATCCTTTGGGAATAAAAGTATATGTGGAAGTTTAAATATGGATACTGAGTACTTAAAGAGATGGTCTTAGAGCATACGAACTGTTTTTTCAATTCTATCTCTAGAGTGCCCTCCTATACTGAAAAGACATTGTAAATTAGACTCCACAAATCAAATGAATTTCAGTGATATTTGGTAGATAAAGTCAAGTCCATCCTCCTGTTGCTATTTCAGCTGACAATAGAAGTTGTAGGGAAACTCTTATTAAGAGGAAACATCAAGGGTCGTATTCAGCATTCCAGTATCTAGTAACTGATTTATGGGTAGGAAAGGCCATGATGGAGCAGCAGCTCCTTTATTTCTGAAGAACAGCTTCAGTAAAATAGTTTGCTCTGGACACCAGTACCTCCTGGGGCAACTCCATGACATCTACTCCTCCAGCCATCTCAATGAATTTGTAAACTCCTAATTTCCTGTATTAGATCCTTTCTCTTTAAATGCCTAAAGTGGATAATATTTCTTAAACCAATCTCATCTCTTCAACTCTGCCTTCACCTACATCTTATGATTCAAGTACTGGACATTTTTAAAGACAATATTATTTCGTGGCTCAAGTTTGAGCACATATCATTCTAACTGCCTCAATATCCCTCTTAACCTTATGAAAAATATGTTCTCACTTTTAAAGCAAAATAAACAATTTCTTTTGTGAAGACTTTCTTTCAGAGTACCATTAGTTCTTTGATGTTTTTTTACACATCCATACATCACTTATCCATCTAGTGCTGCCATTACTTGTTTAAACTTTCTTTCCTTATATTACATTTCAAATTTGTTGAGAAAAAAACTTTTTCCTTTTTAGCTCTGATATCTGAATATCTACCATAGCTCTGGCTGGCACATAGTAATGGCTCCACATTCAGTATTTTCTTTCTATAGGTACCTAAAAGGATACAATTTCTAACTTTGCTGATGTTTTAAATATTATATTAAATTATATATTTATATTATTATCTTCAGTATTCTTAGAGTATTTACTGTATTTTATTTCTTTATTATTTACTTCTTATATTAAAATTATGCTACCTTACTTATGTAGTTTTGTGTGTTACCTAGAATTAGAAGTAAAGGGATTGAGAAAAATACTTTATATGAGTATAAATTTCTAATTCCAGTTAGTTCAAATAACTGGAGATCTTTAAGTGTTAAGCGTAAAGGGGGGGGCGGCGTGGTGGCGGGTAGTTGCTTTGAAAATAGGAAGAAATCAGAGTAGTCTAGGTTTTTTTTTTTTTTTTTTTTTCCCGGTATGCGGGCCTCACACTGCTGTGGCCTCTCCCGTTGCGGAGCGCAGGCTCCGGACGCGCAGGCCCAGCAGCCATGGCCCACGGGCCCAGCCGCTCCGCGGCATGCAGGATCCTCCCGGACCGGGGCACGAACCCGCGCCCCCTGCGTCGGCAGGCGGACTCTCAACCACTGCGCCACCAGGGAAGCCCTAGCCTGGGTTTTAAAATTACAGGTAGGAAGAAGTCATTCAGATGGAGATTGGTTATTTTCTGCCAAAAGCCAGTGAGATTTTAAAGTCCTCTCCCACCGAAGCCACAGAAGGCATTTATGGAGGACCACAGGAAATGTTGACAGACATATTGTAAAAACTGGACACGAGACACAACTCTAGCATGTTCACAAGTGTGTGAAAGAGCAAATCTGTAAAGGAAAGAATTAGAACAACAAGCTTACACTTAATTGAGACTCTGCTTCTGGGACCTGAAATTGACTAACTGCATACATACGTCTTTGATTGATTTCTCACTCAGGGGCTGTTGAGTGGGGCTTACCAAAGAGGTCATTTTTTTTTTTTTTTTCTTCATGATGTCAGAAATAAAAGTTGTTGGCTCTCTTCCTTTTAGTGAAGTTTTGTAGGTCAGGAAAGGTAAATTTCAGAAGACTAAGTACCAAGTGGTCAAAGGGGGGATGGGGAGGGTGGGACTAATTGAGAGATTAGGATTGACATATGTACACTCCATGTGTAAAATATATCCTAGTGAGAACCTGCTATAAAGTACAGGAAGCTCAGCTCGGTGCTTTGTGATGACCTTAGATGGGTGGGATGGGGGGTGGGTGGAAAGGAGGTCCAAGGGGGAGGGGATATATGTATACATGTACCTGATTCACTGCATTGTACAGCAGAAACTAACACAACATTGTAAAGCAATTATACTCTAATAAAATTTTTTTTAAATAAAACAAAATCCATAGAATAAAAAATGGCATGCCAAAGGGATCCCAATGGCAACAAACCTGAAGCAAGTTTTGAGACTTAAAATGCAAACCCAGAGGAGAGTTTGAGAAGCTTAGAACAAGGAGCAGTTGGGCAGGTCACAAGATTAGTTGTCACTGTGGTGAACAAGCAGAGAGTGTGTCATTGCTGTCCACTGGCGTTTTGCAATGATTGATAGGATCAATTTATGGGAATTAAGAATTTTTCAGGATTAAAGCATGTGTGGTGAAAGAGAATGACCCATCTGCCTTGGATTAACATAGGAACAGGAAAAGAAACTCCAGTTAAAACGACCCTGACACGAATCAGTACTGAAACAATTCTCTGAAAATTTTCTGTCTAAGGTGTATTAAGTATATGGCATAGTGATAAAAAACGTAGCCCATAGGGTCAGCTCTACCTGCTTTCAAATTCTGTATTTGCTCTGTGAACTTTGTCAAAGTATTCAACCATTCTAAACCTCTGTTTCCTTTTCTAGAAATTGTACTAAAACAATTAATCTCTTAATATTAGCTCCAGTTGCTGAATATAAGCAAACTGTGCATTTACAAGTCATCCCATGGTGTCAGTTCATATATTTGCAACTATTCAGTTTTGTTATTTTTTAAGTTTTTAGGTTAATAGAACTTTATCAAGTGAAATTAAGGTGAAGCATTTTAATTGGGTGAATGTTGCAGTCAAATTTCTTTACCCACAAGTGGAAAACCAGGCTAATACTGTCTTTTACAAAATTATTCCTAAAACTATTCTTGTTTTGGGGTACCCTTCATTACTTCAACCACTGACCCTCTAATGACTATATTCTTGATCTTTTTAAAACTAAATATTTCTGTAGTAGTGAAATGTAAATTTAGTTACCTTTCATTACAGAGTCAGAGAAAATTTAATCCCCATTAAATTGAGTTGCCACTTCACTTGATGGTTCTTTGAATCATATTTACTCAAGGAGGAAGGCTGAGTTTTTCTAAGACCAAGTATTTTCATGTTAATTAAACTTAAATTGCAGCATTAGAATCTGTGAGAGAGCTGGAGTCATGTAGAACAATGTCACTAGTAAGTTTGATGTTTGCTCAGACTTAAGATGAGACAGATTTTTGGCTTTAGCAAAATATTACCGGTCAGGAACTGCACTGTTGAACTATTACCCAATATCCAACAAAGTAAGTGGGTAATCAACTGAATTCATGGAAAGTAATGGCATATTGACTAAACATTTCTACAATCTTTTTTTAGATTACACTCAAATGGATATCTTGGAAAATCAATGACAAACTAAGAGTCAAATAATGGAAATCTTTAGTGTTCACATCGATTCTAGAAGGCTCTTGAAGGTTTAAAGCCCACCAGAGGCCCCATCAGGATGTTTTGATCATGACTCTTAGAGGAGTTGATCAAAATGTAAGTAAACATAAAACAAAGAAATTTATCTTAAATTTAAAGAAATTTAAATAAATGCATAAATTTCTATCTAATAAACTTCTTGCATCCTGAATTCTAGTATTTTTTCCAGGTCAATGTGATATTAGAGTATGCAAAAAAAAGTGTTTATTTTACAAACTTTGGCTATCAGACATATATACTTATATATAATGCATTTAAATATACATGTATCTGTGTGTATATGTATATACACATAAGTTTATATAACATATAAAAAAATATAATCTTTAGTTTCTTCACTGTATCCTCTCTACTGAGAAAGAGGTCATATTCCAGGGGTCAAAATACATGTATATCATATAGCATGTATATCATATCATATAGCATGGAATCTAGCTCTAAATCCAACATATATTAATGTTAGTACTGCTGACAAATATCTGTGTTTATTACTACTGTCAAAACATTTGTGCAAACACTAAAGAATATATGTATATATGTACATGGAGATGTAAAAATTTGTTTTTAAGAATACATAAACATGATTTGAGTATTTTTAAGAACATTTCATTTCACTTGAACTGAATGTGGAAAAATATTATGGAAAATGCATTTCCTCCATTTAAATTTTTAAGTCAACTTAAAATACCTTTTCAAGTTTTGAGAAAATAAAATTTAAAGAAAAAAGAGATAAGGCCAAAAGAAAAAAAAATATTGATTTTCTACTTCTTAACCAACAATTTCTTTGAGCAGAACAAACTTCTTTTTTTTTTTTGGCCATCATATGCTACTGGAATGAGATATCTAGAGCAAGTGTTCCTAAGATGATACAAGAATTGACTTCTTAAGATGGTATCAGAATGACTATCCTTTCTCAGCACTCCTGCCCCCTTAGATGTACCTCTTTTTCTAAAGATCTCTCTAGCTAAACCCATGCCAAAGTACAGTGACCCAACATAGAGTCAAGAAGGTGGGAAACACATACCATCTCATATAAAATCATGGGTCAACCCTCTGTAACCTTGACAGCCTCTTTCTTCTCCCAGAAACAAGAATCAAGCTTCTAATAAAAATGTGTCCTGATTAGAGAAGATGAGTTTTCTTTACCATTTTTAATGCCATTATTATTATTTCACTTTTAAAAACACATTAGTAAAGATCTACAATTGTCACACCCAATTGAAAAATCAGCTCATAATTAGAGATTCAGTTACAAAAGTACACATCTTTTCTCTCTAAATCAAAGAAAAATTACTCTGACAAGGAAGATTTTAAGACTATTGTAATGGAGATCAAGATTATTGCAATAAAGAAGAGAGACTGAATTTAGTTTCTCTGAAAAAAAAAAAAAAGGCAGGAGAGATTTTAAGGGCTAGGTTTGGCTAGTAGAAAAGTATAAAAAATGTAGAAGGGAAATTACTCCCTGTGATGAATCTATCTATGTTTGCTAATTGGAGCTTGCTGAAGTTAGGCTACTACCCTTCCACTGAGCCTGGGAGATAGGGGCTCTATCTTTCCTGATGATTGCATTTCAAAGGGATGACTCCCAGGTCCTTGAGAAAGATGTTCCTGGCTTGTAAAACTGGCAAGAAGTTGGGAGAATATTTACAGCTCAAAGGAGCAGAATAAGAATTTACAATGAAAAGTTTTCTGATGTAAATGCTCTAACAAAAGGGAGGTCAGGGGCCTATAGTCAGGAAGAAACTTATCTGAATTTTAGTGAAGCTGAGGGGAAGTTAAAGCCTTCTTGGTCACTGGCATGTGCACAAGATAAGAGTCTCATGAAGCACACTTGGTTGAGAGACCACATCAAGATCATAAGTGATTTCTAGTACATATTGAAAGGTAGCAAGTCTGCCATAGCGTAGGTAATGGTTTAAACAATAACATAGGTAATACTTTGAAAAGGCTAAAACAAATTGAGTACTAAAGAGAAAACTGCAAACTTCCCACACAAAATGAATTATCTAACTATCTATCTGTCTATTTATCTATCAACAGATTTAACCTCACATTCCCCTCTCCTTCCCCCAGCACATAATTTTAGCACACTTGATTTCTTCTTTAGACTCTTTACCATATCCTCTCTACCTAGGAGTTTGCACTCTAGATGTCAGAATACAAATATAGCATATAGCATGGACATATTGTTCTAAATAAAACAGATATTAGTGTCAATGTTGTTGCTAAATAGTAATGTTCTTTATTACTGTTATAGGGCATTCGTACAAACTCCATGTAATTTCAGTCAATAACATTACAGGGTAAAAAGAAATGTGTGTGGCTTCCCTGGTGGCGCAGTGGTTGAGAGTCTGCCTGCCAATGCAGGAGACACTGGTTCGTGCCCAGGTCTGGGAAGATCCCACATGCTGTGGAGCGGCTGGGCCCGTGAGCTATGGCCGCTGAGCCTGCGCGTCCGGAGCCTGTGCTCCCCAATGGGAGAGGCCACAACAGGGAGAGACCCATGTACCGCAAAAACAAAACAACAAAAACAACAAAGAAATGTGTGAATAATACATTTTTAAATGTAGGATACTCAAAGCCATATGGAAAAAGAACAGGAGAAAATATGAAATAATTATAATCAAGTAAGTTAAGGAATTCACAAGTTTTATTTCCTGAAATTTGCTGGTAATTGAGGGTAATTTTTGTTTTCAATTTTCTTTTAGTTAATTAGAAAATTATTGTAATTTTCCAATTACTTTGCAAATTTGTTTCTTGTGTAAATACAAATTAACTCTAAGTTGTAAATGGAGTTAGTGAAACAAAAATTATAAAAACTTTGTTATCAACACTGTTTCTCAAGTGAGAGTAACAGCTGTCAAAGATGATGTACTTCAAATGTCACCCAAGAACCTAAAAAGAATTGCTGCCATGTAGAGATCCTGGGATGACTGACACACCACGTGAGGAAGTGGTGAGTACAGCAGGTACGATCTGCGAGAAGTTGAGCCTTACAGATATTAAAGAACATAATCAGCAGCTTATGGAGTAAATGCCACATAAGCTGCTCTCTGAGTTTGCCCCATATTGACATGGCAGTAAAAAAAAAAAGGAGAATATTGTAATGTAAAACCCTGTATTTATATAGATCTTTTCCTTGAAAATCTCTTAAATCCTTAACAGATTCTGAGCTCATCAATCCTTAAATCCCAATGAAGTAAGAATTATAGAATCACATATTCCTCAAAATAATTATTGAGTGATCCAAGAAAGACAATTTTCTAGAGGCATCCTCTGTTTTATGAATAGTTATGTGATCTTGTTAAAGGGATTATTTTTTTAGAAAAAACTCAATCTCCAGAGAGTTTGGAAACAAAGACTATGGAGATTTATTCTATTTTGATATACATATTTTCTTAAGATATCTTAAATCTTTTTGAACTCCGTAGTAAATAAGTAAAGACAAGATCAGGAAAGAAGCATTATTACATTCAGGTGGAATTCATGATAATTCATATATAAATGATAACATGAGTCTGCCAGATACCCTTACTAGGAGTAATAATTTTCCTAAACATTCACTTAAATGATATGCAGATATGTGATGCTGATTATGTACTGATTTGTCTTTTCTTTATTTCCATATTTCCTCACTGCTAACATCACTACCATAGTTAAAACCCACTCAGCATCTCACATCCAACAATCACAGTCTCCTCCATCCCTAGGATGCAAAATTCAAGACAGCAAGGGTTTTTTATGTTTGGTCACTGATTAATATCAAAATATTAGAATGATGCTTGATCACAATAGAAACTAAATACATATCTGTCAAAATATGACAGATGAATGCACGAATGGATGAATGAATGAACAATAAATAAAATGTCTCCTTACATTTTATCTTGCAATTCTACAACCCATTCTATATCTAAACTAGTTTCTTCATTGTATTCATATCACCCCAGTCAGTCTTCCTTCTTTAAGTAATTCTTTTTCTCATTCTATTTCTTTTTATTATAATACCCTCTCAAAATCTTTTACATGTAAAAATCTAATCAAACTTATAAGATGAAAACTGTAAATCCACATAAAACATAACACCTTCTTACACTGTGGCCCTTAAGGACCGGTTCTTCTTGTCAACTTTCATTTGAATTTATAATTTTTCCTCCAAATAATCCCAAAGAATGATTTAGCACTATTAAATTGCTTATATCATAGACTATGCTTATGAAAAATAAGTTTCTAAACCATCAAGAAGAAAATAAAAATTTATACAACACCAAGAAAGCCACCATTAAGAAATTACCTTTATTAATATATAAACATCATTTACTTATATGAATACACAGACAAATTTTAAATTGGAAAAATATAAGTAAGGGAAGGGAGAGAAAAAGAAATGGATCCAGAGAATATTTTTAAAAGATTTTATCATTATTTTAATTTTAGCAAAAATGACTGAATTTAATTTTTCTTAAATATAAACAAATAAGTACCAATAAAAAAAGGAAATTGAAAAATTTGCTGAAATATAAACATTTAATCACAACTAAGTATATTACTTCCTAAAACTGTGAAACAAAGAAAAAAAATAACTCAAGTCGCAAATATATTTTTTCTATATAAAACAATTTTTTTCAATAATAGGGATGGTATGAAATATAGAAAATACATTTCTTCTAGTTTCCCTCCACTCAACCATGTTTTATCTTTTGTGAGGAGCCCTAATACTTGTAAATGTTTGCCTTTGTTTTCATATGACTTTTAGTTGCTCATCCATGGATGGATCGATGGAAGAATACTGCTTATGATACTTCTACCCTGGCTTCTATGTTTCAGAATTTATTTATTTTTAAAAATTCACGTGCTTGTTTTATGTTTTTTGTGGTCATTTTGTTTTCAAAAAAGGACTCAATATGAGAACATTTGTCTACTGCTTTTTTTTGCATAAAGGATATTAGACAGGATTTATAACCTGAAGATCATGCTCTCTTCAAAAAACCTTTTACTACCTTCAGATATTACATTAATATGCAGAATCTGAAGCCCAGCTTATGCAATAATATTTGAAATAGCAAAAAAATTATAAACAAACTGGATAATATGATGGGATGATGTAAGTGCAGGATATGTAGATGTAGAAATAATCATAGAATATATAGGGAACTTACTTTTTCTTCATTCAAAAGGCATCTAGATGCTTGAATATTAAAGTAAATCAGAGGTATACAGCATTCAAGAGGGACCTTTAAAGAAGGTGGAGTGACCAACTCAAATTTTTTTCCTTTCTTTTTTTTTCCCACAAGTTACACATATTTTATTCAGCAAATATATTTGGTTACTTCAAATATTTTCTAATTGCACACACCCAGTCTGGTCATATCATTTAATATGAGCTCACTCTGAGAAATAAAATAAAACAAAACACTAGGTAGAGGCAAGACAAGCAATTTTAAAATCTACATGCAAGCACCAAATTACTGGCTATGGCTGTCTATGAGTTCTTTATTGGAAAGGATAAGGGAACCCTTTTATTCAATCAATTCAAATACTTTTGATTTCAGTGAGAAAAAATATTATGATTGGTTGGTAATACCTGTCATTGTAGTAAGTACTGTGTAACTAACTTTATGTTGGAAGGTAATATATATGAATCAAACATGTTCATTGGAATGTATCTCATAATAGAATTTTGTCTCAATGTCTCTTTTTGCTCAGCTATTTTTCTAAATTTAAGACTAGTAGTAAGTTGTCAAGCTGCAGTTATGACATTGCCCCAAAGACATCACATATAGGTTAGTATTCACTATAATATATAAAACAAAAATTGGTTTGATATACCACCAAGTAAATTTGCACTTATCAACCTCTGACCCTTTTAATTATAGTTTAGTATTTCTACTGAGTCATTTTCTCCATTTTCCCCATGATTCCTCTCTGATACACATTTTTATGCTACTAGCAAAATAATTTCAGTGTGTCTCCTTTATTAAGACACATGTGATGTCATGCCATTAATTTTTACAGCTCACAAGGGGTAAAGACAAGCCATCAGTAATGCAAAAATAATAAGAAAAAGCTGGTGTAGCAAGACTTCTTTTCAAACCTTTGGTCATAAGAAACAAATAACTTGTTAACAGGAATAGATAAGAACTTACAGGAATTCTTGTTGATCTGGGTGTCCAACTAAACCATTTGTATAAAACTTAGCTGGGACCATAAGTCTTTAGCTCCTGAAGGAGAATTTGGGCAAATAAAATGGTATCCAACAAGCTTAATATTCATTATCTATTTTGTATTTTATAACTCTTAACAATTGCGATATCCTTCTATGTCAGATATCATCATCTTCAAATTTTGTACTCAAGAACACTTAGAATTAAAGAATTAAAACTTATTTCATTTGAGCTTTCATAACTAAGTGAAAGGCAGAATATAAATTTGAGTAGTTTTAATCCAAAACTATAACTACATTCTGAATATTTGTTCTACTTTACTATGAAGTTTGGTATAGTCTAAATCTGCTATAATATACCTCTAGGATTTGTGGACCTCTTAATTAGGAAGGCTATACTGTTGTATCAGATCTCATTTGGTCACGTGTCCCGTTGCTTGGATAATGATTCTTGTTGCTTTATAAATGTGGCTGGCTGATTCTATTGCTGTTGCAATGCATCCTGTGATGGTTTAGCTATATAAATCCTAGACTGAGATTATAAAACTGGCAAAACTATGAGATTGTAAAACTGGCAAATTAGAGGTTAAACAGAATTTTCTAAAACAGATTACAGTAAAAGTAAGTTGCTGGAGTGGATTAAGCATTTATTTATTTATCACAAAAACAGACCTGAAAATTAGGGCAATGCATTTCTTATGGAGTTTAAATGAAGCTTGTTCTATTAGATCACTTTTTGGTCTTTTAAAACTAAAAATGTCAGCTCTGTCTCTATTTCGCCTACTAGTAGCAAAAAAGATTCAACTAGGAAGTGGTAAAGGATCCTCCTTCCAATGCAGGGGACACGGGTTTGATCCCTAGTCCAGGAACTAATACGCCGCATGCCCTGGGACAACTAAACCTGCAAACCACAACTACTGAGTCCATGCTCCCTGGAGCCTGCACTCCACAACTAGAGAGAAGTCCCTGTATCACAACGAAGAGCCCACACCACAAGGAAAGATTTCTCCACACCTCAAAGAAGACCCGAGTGCTGCAACTAAGACCCAACACAGCCAAAAAAAAAAAAAAAAAAAAAAAAAAAAAAAAGAAAGAAAGAAAGAAAGAAAATAAATTTTTAAAAACTGCGTTAACTATACTTTTCATTTGAACTGTCTTCAGACCTGGAACTACTAACTATGAATCTCTAAAATGACCTTTTCCTGCCCCGAATACTATTATTATTCTATTTACCACTTTGCTTATAATTTACCTAAGCACAGCATTGAAACTTTTCTTACCATGTTCCCCTAATCCTAGAATGATATTATTCTTTCAACAAATCACACATTTTTCTTTATCTTCAGATATATTTAGAAATCTTAACAATTTCCTGGAATTATTTTTAGTAACTCTCCACAAGACTTAGTCTTGAAAATCAACTCTTTCCATGTCAATTACTAAAGGTAAAATTTGATGATAAGGTTTGTACTTTCCACTTACATTGGTATTCACAATATAATATCTTTTCTGTAAGACTCAACAAAGAAGCAGTTATCAACAAACAAAGAAATCATTTTGATGATGACTTAAATTTAGATTTTATTTTGAAAAAACACACATACACTCCTAAAACAAGGAAGTAACTATTAAGACTAAAAATCATTTGTCAAAATGAGTACTGATTAATATAAATTCAGAATACTTTGAGAGCAATGGATATACATGGGAACTGAAAAAGAGAAGGTCATGTAAAAGAAAGTTTTGAGGCTTGAAATATGGAAAGGAAGGAAAAAAATAAGAAACACAATGTGATGTGTCTCAGGCTGTTAGACACTGGAGGAAGGGTTTACTAAGCACACAATGTGAGGAAATTGAAAAAAGTCGTGTAGCTTTGGAGGAAAGAAGTATACTAGGTTATTAGGGGACAATTATTGTAGTTAATCATGAGTTCATAAGTGTTTTTAAAGGAAAATTAGGGAGGAAGTACAGAAAAGAAAGGGGTGATAAATATGTCAAAGATAAAAGAACTCTCAAAAAAAAATCATAGAGTAAATATAGTTATGGTAGACAGCATGATGAAGTGGCCAAAAACATAACCTCTGGGGCCAAAATAAAGAACATGGACTCCAGATCCAGCCAGCCTAGCTTCAAATTCCACCTTCGTTATTGGGTATGCTCTTTAAACTCTTTGGCCACAGATATTTTTTTCTGTTATTTGGTAATATTAGTAAGGCCATCTCCTAGATATGTTAAGATTAAAAGGTAAATAATTATAGAAGACTTAGAACAGTGCCCAACAAATCATAAACTATTTAGAATTATTTGCAGATAGATAATGATAGATGATGATGATAGATAGATAGATAGATGATAGATAGATAGATAGACAGAATCACAGATGATTCACAAGTTTTTAGCCTAGAGTTTTTTTTTTTTTTTTTTGCGGTACGCGGGCCTCTCACTGTTGTGGCCTCTCCCGTTGCGGAGCACAGGCTCCGGACGCACAGGCTCAGCGGCCACGGCTCACGGGCCCAGCCGCTCCGCGGCACGTGGGATCTTCCCGGACCGGGGCACGAGCCCGTGTTCCCTGCATCGGCAGGCGGACTCTCAACCACTGCGCCACCGGGGAAGCCCTAGCCTAGAGTTTTGATTAGGTAGGACAATTTATTGTTATGGAAGATAGAGTGGTAGATGGCAAACAGGGCTCCAAATTCTTCACTTTCTATGACCACTTGATTTTGCAATGACCATTCAGTTTATCTTGACCAATTTGATTTTAGCAAATATAAGACCAGCAGGGGTCTCAGAAATATATGTTCACTGGCACTTGCTCTTGTGTTGCACTTATAATTCTGAGACTACCAGCCGAAGAAACCTGAGATATTGTGCTAGAGTATGAGAAATCAATCAGAATAGAACAAAAGTTACCTAGTTCACAACTTGCAAACCAACAGACAAGGCCATCTTAAACATTTAGCCATTAGCCCATCAACCAGCTAACGAAAAATACACAAAGTAGCCAAGCAGATATTTTTGAGGTTATCCAGATGATAAAACCTCCCTATCCTTACAATCCTCTTAGAAAATGAGAAAAGCCATCACTTTTTGTGGTGATTTGTTATGTAAAAGCTAACTGATACAAGAACTTGTACCCAGAGTGGAGTAATACCATAAGAGAAACCTAAAATATGTAGCATTGACTTTGTGACTGCGTGGCAGGCAAAGGCTAGAAAAATGACAAGGAAAATATAAGAGAAGACATGAACAAGAGATCTAGAACCAAAGAAGGAGAAGGAAATTCTCAGGATGATAGAAAAGCAAGCATAGGTTGAGTGTCATGCCAAAGGTCTGGTGAACTAACAGGTAAGAGTAGAGTAGGAAGCCAGAGAGCTCTCAGAAGGCTGTGTCTGGGAAAGTATCAATAGAACTGATGAATTACCAAAATAGCTTTCATCATATGTCAATTTAAATGAAGATACATTTTTGGAGCTTTGGGGGAGTGTAGAACGAATATCAGATGTGAAATAATAATGAAAAAATGAAGAAAGGAAATACTAAATTAAATTAAAATTTAAAAGTTATATAATAAATGAAATAAACTGACAGTATAGTTCTTGGCTCAGCAGGAAACAATATTTATATAAATATAGTAATTAAAATATTACATATAAATTTAATAAAATTTTAGAGATAATTACATTGGCAGGATAAAAGATTCTAAATGTAAATAAGCTAGTACTCTTAATTACAATCATAGAAGGTCAATATACAATGTCAAAATTTATGAATGTACATATAAAAGCTCATAACAAGTCATAATAACATGACATTAATATAGGAGTATGGCAATAAATAACAGATGAAACAACTAAAACAGTGTTTTCCTCTTAGAAATGAGTTAGGGTGAAAGAACTTTGGGAACATTAAAGACTTTTTTAAAAAAAATTTTACATATATTTCTTAAATGAATAAAATAATCATAATCAACTTTTGGTTATGACATGCTACAAACTGAATTGTGTTCCCTTAAAATGTGTGTATTGAAGTCCTAACCCCCAATGTGATAACAGTTGGATATAGGGCCTTGGGAGGAACTTAGGTTTAGCTGAGATCATGAGGGTGGGGCTCTCATGATGAGATAAGCTCTCATAAGAAGAGACACGAGAGTATTTTCTCTCTCTGACATGTGAGGACATAGAAAGAAAGCAACTGCCTTCAAGCCAGTGAAGGGGAGTAGAATATAACAACAAAAAATGGACCAGTTTGGCCTGTGGATTATTTCGAGCTGAAGACAATCAGTACCCAGCAGTTTCAGGGAGAGTTTTTTATTCCCCCTTAACTGCCTAAAATAACTTAGATAAGGGGCCTATACCAGGAAGAGAGCTATTAACCAGAGATAACTTTTTATATACAAAAGACTTATGGCATGGCACACAATTATTTACCAAATATTTGCTCTTCTCATCTTCCCATGTATTATCTTCCTCCCCTTTGAAAAGGCAGACCCCTAGCTCCTCTCTTTAGATCACGATGGCACATAAACTTCAATTACCTGACTGCCAAAGAGTCTTGTATTTTTATGGCACTCCTGTACATATAAAATTAATTTTTCTGCTGTTTAATCTGTCTTATGTCAATGTAATTATCAGAGCAGCCAAATAAACTAGAAGGGAGGAAAGGAAAATCCTTTCTGTCCCTACACCAGGAAAAGTGTTCTCAACAAAAACCACCATGCTTGCACCCTGATCTCAAACTTTCAGCCTTCAGAGAGAGGTGAGAAAATTAATTTCTATTGTTTAAACCATCCAGTCTGTAATACTTTTAATGGCATTGGGATCTGATTAAAGCAAGAGTAGCTTGAATTAGAATGATCTTCCCATCAAGAACAAATAAAAAAGCTAAATGAACTACAAAAGTTTGTATTTAAGGCATTGGAAAAATAGCCAAGGCAATCTGAAGTTGAGGGAAATAGGTCCTAGAGAGAAGTAAGATTTATTATAGGGAAAATGACATTGTCTGACATTTTTCACTTTCAAAATATTTGCTAATCTGGGCAGAATCAATATGGTGGAGCAGGAAGACCCTGAGCTTACTTCCTCCCACATACACATCAAAACTACAAATACATACGAAGCAACTCTCACTGAAAATAACCTGGAGACTAGCAGAATGGCTCTTCTATAACCAAGGCTATAAAGAAAGAGCCACATGGAGTCTGGTAGGAGGTAAAGAGAAGCAATCTAGTCACACCCAGTGGGTGACCCAGAAGAGGAGGGGGGGATATTACAGGCTTGGGGATTTTCCCTAAGGAGCAATATATGCCCTATATTAGGCACAATGGCCACAGGGTTTAACACTGGGAAGAAAGCCTCTTAGCTGGCTTGAAAACCAGTGGGGTTTACTGGAAGACTATACAAAGGGACTCTGCTCTTGAGAAGAGCATGCACAGACTTGCTTGCTCCCAATCCCAGCACAGGGACAGCAGATCAAACACTGCCTGATGCTCTGGCTGGCCTGTTAAGACTGCCCCAGTGCAAACCCCAGCCTGCGTCAAGCTCCTGCTCCAGCGCCTCCTGTATTTGCACTGTTCCTGCTAATGTGGAGACTGCCTTTGCCAACATGCCTGCATGCACAGGGGATGAAGCAGATCCAGCTCAGGCCACAGCCCTGCATCTAGCCAGGGCAGAGATCCAGAGCCAGCTCAGAAGTGTGGCTCCAATCCCTCAGGCCCCAACAGCAGATTATGTGAAAAAGAAGAATACATAAGTGACCTGGAAGATAGAATAGTCACAACAGAAAACAATATGCATGTTCCTTGAAAAATTAAAAATAGAACTACCATATGATCCAGCAATTCAATTCCTAGCTATATATCCAAGAAATGAAACACTAATTTGAAAAGATATATGCACCCCCATGTTCACAGTGGCATTGTTTACAATAGCCAATATATGGAAACAACTTAAGTATCTATCAACAGATGAACAGATAAAGATGTGGTATATATACAAAATGGAATATTACTCAGCTTTAAAAAGAATGAAATTTTGCTTTTTGCAACAACATGGATGAATCTGGAGGATATTATGTTTAATAAAAATGTCAGACAGAATAAGACAAATACTGTGTGTTTTCAGTCTTATGTAGAATCTAAAAAACAAAACAAATGAATATTACAAAACAGAAAGAGATGCATAGATACACAGAACAAACTAGTGGTTACCAGTGGGGAGAGTGATGAAGAGATGGGCAAGATAGGTAAAAGAGATTAAGAGAGGGGCTTCCCTGGTGGCGCAGTGGTTGAGAGTCCGCCTGCCGATGCAGGGGACACGGATTCATGTCCCGATCTGGGAAGATCCCACATGCCAAGCAATTGGGCCCGTGAGCCATGGCCACTGAGCCTGCGCGTCCAGAGCCTGTGCTCCGCAAAGGGAGAGGCCACAACAGTAAGAGGCCCATGTACCGGAAAAAAAAAAAAAAAAAAAAAAAAAAGAGATTAAGAGAAACAATCTACTAGGTATAAAATAAGTAAGATAAAAGGATGTAACATATAGCACAGGGAATATAGCCAATATTTTATAGTAAATTTATATGGAGATAATGTATAAAAATAGTGAATCACTGTATTTTATACCTGAATCTAAAATAATCTTGTAAGTCAACTATACCTCAATTAAATAAATAAATAAATAAATAAATAAATAAATAAATAAATAAATAATATTTGCTAACCTGTAAGTGGCATTAAGAAAAGTCAAGACTTTCCCGGTGGTGCAGTGGTTAGGAGCCCGCCTGCCAGTACAGGGGACACGGGTTTGATCCCTGGTCTGGGAAGATCCCACATGCCGTGGAGCAGCTGAGCCCGTACACCACAACTACTGAGTCCTGCATGCCTAGAGCCCGTGATCCACAACAAAAGAGGCCACCACAACGAGAAGCCCACATGCCGCAATGGAGACCCAATACAGCCAATTAATTAATTAATTAAAAAAAAAAAAAGAAGAGGCAGATTTTGAGTATTTTGAGAGAATAGGCTTAGAAATGTTGGTAATTTCATGGGTCCAAAGCACTGTACCTTGGTTTCTTCAGAGACAGACACTAAAATTTGGGGTGCAAGATACTGATAAGGATCAATACCTGTGAAAGGAAAGTAGTGGTATAGTAAATATCAGAAGAAATGATCAAAATGTAATGCAGTCTGGGCAAAACATTATTCAGCCCGGTAAGAGTTTGTTTGTTTGTTTGTTTCTTGTGACTCACTTTATTGCAATATTTGTTTTATTACAGTGGTCTGGAACTGAACCTGAAATATCTCCAATGTATGCTGTATTGACCTCTTAGCAGATGTATGATATACAAGTATTTTCTCCCCTTCCATAGGTTGTCTTTTCCTTTTTCATTTGTTTGTTTAATAGATCTTTATTGAAGTATAATTGCTTCACAATACTGTGTTAGTTTCTGTTGCACAACAAAGCAAGAAGTTCTTGAGTAAGAAATGATTGGTAATAATGTTCTGCCTCAAACCAAAACAGTTGGGATCTCTACCCCTGCATTTCTTTTTCACTGACTGTGGGCTGCTGCAGGATGGGTGTAATCTTTGGTTTGCTGATTCTCTGAATGTAAAGCAGAAACTGACAGAGCTGATCTCTAGGAGGTATTTGCTGCAAATTCTCTCCATGCTTGGGAAGCAAGTCCTTCCTTGAAGGGTATGTGGGAAATGCATCTCTTCTTCCATAGTTAAACTTTTGCACAGTTTATATCTATTTCTTCATGAACACCAAGGAAGCTGTTCATCCAGTGGGCCTGTCATCTTGGAGGGAGATTTAGAAATGGGAGTTTAGTCAGAAGATCCACAGCCCCTACTACTTCAGTTGGTCTGGGGTTCTCAGTTGAGACTCATTCTATCCTTACTACACTACCCATTCTAGGTTTCTGCTTGATGGCTTAGTATGTGGTGTGACCCAAACCTGCATCTTAGAAAGGCCTGACCTCCTGATGATCAGCATGTCTTTTTCAGGATGGATTGACTGTATCCATCCATCTACAGCACAAATGAGAAAGGAGTTACCAAGGAGTAACCAAGTAGATCATCTGGGTTACACACATATTCTTCCTTGGTCCCTTCATCCTCCTGGTGATCAGGATTAATATTGCTGTTAATAAAGTAACTTCACTTATTGACTGCTGGTCCACGAACAATAAGGAAACCAAAGTATTCAGTTGGCAGCTGTAGTATATGATTCAATTATATTCTTGTTGGATCTTCTGGACCAGGACCACCAACACTACAGAGGCCAAAGTGGGTCATTGGGAGTGACCATTCCTCTTTCCACTGCTTGGTCCCAGACATACGTATTCTTCATATTGGGGACACGGATCCACAAAAAGTCCTTTGATACAATACATATATGATATCCAGTAAGATGGTACCATATTCTCAGAGTATTGCCTCCATATGGCACTTCAGTTGTGCCTTCAACAAGTTATCCCAACATTTTATCAAGTCGGCATGATAAACCAGGAGATACATAATCTAACCAGTGGATCTTGAGGTCGTGGGCCTACTTTTGCTTCCCTTTTAACTAAGAAGTGAATCTCCTAGCCCAATATGATATTATGTGGGATCTCATGCTTGTGGATCAAACACTCAATAAGACCCTGGATAATGTTGCTGATTGAGGACAGGGCCTGAAGTCAGGAAAGGCAAACTCATATATGGAATATGTATCTATCCTGTGAGAAGAAACCTCTGGTCTTTCCAAGATGCAAGAAACCCAAAGCAGCCAGCTTACCAACAAGTAAATTGTTGTTTTCTTTCAAGAAAGAGAACTATATTGAGAACTTAACATAATTCCCCATTGACGGCAAGTTTAACAATCTGTGATGATAGCAGCTAGATCAATTCATGCTTTTGGGTCTGTGCTTAACCTCCATTTGTGCATTTATGGCTACTTCATTTCTGCACGTATCATGCCAATCATGGATACAAAGATAAAAACTGGCTGATATCAACTGGCTGGGTCATTTGCTGTACATTGTTGTTTAGTGCCCTTTCTACAATGGATGCTCTTTTGTGGTGGGTAAAGATCTTCACTGTTCTTTTCTGATTTTATGGCTATATCCATAAAACTCCACTTCATGTCTCCTTATCCTTACCTTCCTATCTTTTCCCTTTTGGGTCTATGATCAGCCATTTTGCCACTTCTCATGAATCTGTGTATATTTTAATTTGGGGCCATTTATGTTTACAAAAAAGTAAATGCTAATTCACTACTTGATGTTCGGATTAGTTAGAGGATTTTTCCCTCATAATTGTCTAAAAACGTACTCCTTAGTGAGACTGTAGTGAAATGGTCAAACATAATTAGTCTAAACCTACATATTGAGTTGACATATCTATAAACCAAGATGGGGCATCCTCCTCTTTCTTCTGGTCATAAGTCCTTTTCATCTGGTCATAGGCCTGAACAGATGGAAAGGTGCTGATACAACAGTGGGTCCAGGCTGCATATACAGCTTGCTTATGGCCCCTGATCCAGCTAGTACTTAATCTTAGATAGACAACTTCCATCATACAATGGATTGTATGTGGACCTCCCTAACCTTATGTCATTATGGGTCTGACAAGACCTCACTCATGATAATCAAGGCCCAGAAGCACAAATACATTGCTTTCTTTTTTAAAGATGTACGATTTTCCACTACAGATGGCATGGCCTTGCTCCAAAGTAATTCTTCCACTAGTAGCCTTGCTCCAGAACCCATGGATTGTGGTTCTCCCACTAGTTTGTCAAAAGTTCTACACAACATCATTTCTCACCACTGATACTTCAAAAATCATAGGATCTGGAGGATTATATGGCTCAAGTGTGTTGGCCTGAAGTAAATAAACTGCCAGATATTTCTCCAGCCAAGAGGGGTTTTTGAGGGGATCAGCAGAGAATTGCAATTCTGGGTCTGAAAACGTGATCAGCTGTATCCAAATTACCCCACGGCAAGAGAAAAAGAATGCTTTTAGAGAGAGAAAATGGAAGTTGAGAGGGCTATGATAAACAAGGAGTCATGGCTTTTTATTGTCTGAGTCCTTGCTAGGAAAGAAGAGGAGTCTTTCTTCTTCCTATTGGGCTCTGCTATTGCAGCAGGGTGTGGGAGTTCCCCTTATGCTCTCCCAACTCTATTTAATTAAGGTTTTGGTTTATTATTTTTTTTACAGGTGGTAAAATATGGCTTATACCATACTTTGGACCTGATGCGAAGTATTTTTCTGCTCTAGGCTCCATTCAACGCTGGCAGATTTTTATGTCACCTAGCATATTGGGCAGATAAGTATCCCTACAGAAGGAACAAACTTGTTCTAAAACCTGAAGAGGCATACCTAATGTAATGCTTTGTGGTTTTTTTTAGTAGCTGTAAGATTTAATAATTATCTTTTAATTTGAAAATGATATTGTGGCACTCCCATGATCAACAGACACTTAAATCTTTATGGATGTGACACAACCCTGAATCTTCACCAGGTTTATTTCTTACCCTTAGGAATGCATTTGTCCTACCAAGTTCTCTGGGCTACTAGTCACTTCTTTCTCATTCAGCCCAATGAATATAATTGATACCATGAGTCAGTGTGATATTCTGAGATTGTCAAGATAGTCCATATTTCTTTAGTCTATGTTATGAACAATGGTAGGAGAATTTACATAGCCCTGGAGTAAAACTGTAAGTATATATTATTGTCCTTTTTATGTGAATGAAACCTGCTTTTAACACTTTTCTGATTAGGATAGAAAAGAATGAATCCATCGAATGAATGGCTGCACATTATGTATCTGGGATCTTACTAAACTGCTCTAGGAAACATACTGTATCTGTTACAGTGGTTGTGACTGGAGCTACTATGGAATGAGCTTGAGGTAGTCTACAGTCATCCTCTAGGGTCCATCTGGTTCTGCAGGGGCAGGAAATAAATCAAACCAAGATATAATGAGTTCCCTATCCCTACATACATCCTTAAGGATGGCATTTATCTCCATGATTTCTTGCAGAATATAATATTGTTTTTGGTTTATTCAACATTGATAGTATTTCCTATTAAGATTGTTAAAGAAAGAAAGTTAATGAAATAAAAAACGAACATATCACACTAAATCACAGAGACAGAAGTTGGTTTGATATATCCTTACAAAAATTTTTTTTAAATATGGAATAATTAAATATCTATATAGGAATAAAAAAAGGAATACCACTATGAAGACTACAGATATTAAACTCACAATAGAATATGATTAACAATTATTTGCCTAATAATATTGAAAAGTTAAAGGAAATGGGTAAATTCCATAGGCAATATTGCTCAACAAAACAGACTCAAGAAGAAATATAAAATCTGAATAATCTTATGTCCCTTTGAGATAGGGGAGAAGGAGACAGGGCACAACTGTTAAAAGAATGTAGAATGGGGCACAGCTGAGGAGAAAAAACAGATAGGACAAAAACCGGCTGGAACCAGCTAACACCAAGAAGGCAGCCTACATGGTCTGGTCATTGACCTTTTAGCTTATTATGCCTTCACTAGAATACTAAAAAATACATTCCCCTCATTCTATGACAGTTCCGGGGTTGACCATAAAAGACCAAAAAGTGTACAATGTCCCAACTTCTAGAAATCCCTGTCCCTTAACAAGAATATTCCTCCTACTCATTAGCATATGAAATTACCCAGCCCATAGAAACTAATATTCCAATACCTGGGGCAGCTCTCACCATATGAGACACTCCACATTCCACCTATGGAATGTGTATCTCTCTAAATAAACTAGCTTTTACTTTATTTTGGCTAGTTCTTGAATTCTTTCTGTACAAAACCAAGGACCCTCATTTGACATCCTGGGAAGAAATATTTCCTTCTCTTGAATCAATTTAAAAAGGTATAATCAATAACTTAAAAGTTCCCACAAGGCAAACTCCAGAGAGTTTCACCAAAATATAAGAAATAATATCAATCTTATACAATTTTTCTAGAATATATAAAAAGAGAAAATGATCCATAAAGTAAGTAGTCATCAACTTAGTTCCAAGCCTGATAAAGACATTAAAATAAAGGGAAGATTCAGGCCTCAGCAAACATAAGATAAATAAAGATGCAACAGAGATGCAAAAACTATGAACAAAGATTCAAAAAATCTAAACAAAATATTAACAAATAAAATATAGCAATACATTAAAAAGATAAAATATCATAATACCTTAGAATTATTTGAAGAATACACTGGCTTAGCCTATGAAAATTAATGTTGCAAAAAAAGTTAAGAGACTTTCTTTAATTTGATAAGTCATCTACAAAAATATGTAAAGCATCACTCTTTAATGGTGAGGTGATGATAGCTTTCCCCCTTAATTTAGAAATGAGACAGAATGAGCATTATCAATAGTTTTATTCATCACAATACTAGCAGGACCTTGCTAATGCATTAAGGAAAGCAAAATAAACAGCATAAGGATTAGACAGGCAGAATTTTTTTGAGAATAATTATTTTGATACAATATGATTGTTTAAGCAGAAAATCAAAATAATCTACAGATAAACTGTTAGAATAAATAGCTGAACTTGAGAATTTTATTGCACACAAAACCAACATAATGAATACCAATTTTATATCTACACACAACAGCAAACAGAATATTTAATAAATAATATGCATCAAATACCTAGGAGTTAATGTAGCAAAAGATTTCAAGACCTCTATTTACTAGTATTCACAATATAATAAAATGTTAAATCCCCTTAAATTCATATATATATATATATTCAATGAACAACCAATCAGTATCTGAGAAATGTTTTCCAAAATTGGCAAAATAACTCTTAATTTATATGGAATTGTAATGCCCAAGAATAGACAAGAGTATCTTGATAGAGAGTAATGAATCTGGAGAATGTGTTCTCTCACATATCAGGACTTATTATGATGCCAGTTGTACAAGTAACAAGGTAACAAGGAAGAAAAATATAAAACTATAATAAAATAGAGCCCAGAAAAAGAAATCCTATATGTATTTGTTACCAACTTTTTGATATACAACACTGCAATGCAGTAACAAAATGATGGTTGTTGAAATAAATGGTGCTGGTCAAGTTGGTATCAATGTGGGAAAAAATATTCTTGACTCTTACCTCTCCAGCTATACAAATATCAATTATACATGGATTAAGAAACTAAACATCAAATGTAAAAAATAAATCTTCAAGAAGTTAATATAGGATTTTTTATGATTTTGGCTTAGGCAAAGATTACTTAATATGAAAATTGTAATTTACCAATACACACTCACCAGAAAGACTACCATAAAAAAAAAGAAGAAGAAGAAGAAGAAGAAGAAGAAGAAGAAGAAGAAGAAGAAGAAGAAGAAGAAGAAGAAGAAGAAGAAGAAGAAGAAGAAGAAGAAGAAGAAGAAGAAGAAGAAGAAGAAGAAGAAGAAGAAGAAGAAGAAGAAGAAGAAGAAGAAGAAGAAGAAGAAGAAGAAGAAGAAGAAGAAGAAGAAGAAGAAGAAGAAGAAGAAGAAGAAGAAGAAGAAGAAGAAGAAGAAGAAGAAGAAGAAGAAGAAGAAGAAGAAGAAGAAGAAGAAGAAGAAGAAGAAGAAGAAGAAGAAGAAGAAGAAGAAGAAGAAGAAGAAGAAGAAGAAGAAGAAGAAGAAGAAGAAGAAGAATTAGTGTTAAACTAGAGTAACTGGAACTCTCATATCCTGCTAGTAGGTATACAAATTGGAACAGCTGCTTTGAAAAACTGATAGTAAAGCTAAATGGATGTGTCACCTCAACCCACGAATTCCACTTCTCTGTGAATACACCTGAGTCTCCAAAGACACATATAATTGTGTGTTGTAACAGTGGTATTTATAATCATTCCAAATTATGTTTTACCCAACTGTCCATCAGCTATAAAATACAGCAATTGTAGTATGTTTACAAAGCAGAACATTATGCTGCAAAGAAAATTGATAAACTATTTTATGCAACAACAGGCAAGAATATCCTATACTGTTGGTTAGTGAAAGACAAGCAAGAAAAAGTATATATGCAATTCAACGCATAAAGATCAATAACATTTATGACTTTAGAAGTCAGAATAGTAGTTAGCTATTGCAGGAAGGGTTTTAACAGTACAGAGGCACAAGGGAGGGAGGCTTCTGAAGTCTATTTAATATCCTGTGTTCTTAGTCTTGTTAGTGGTTATATGAACGTAGTAACTTTGTAAAAAATTACTAGACAGAATGCTTATAATTTGTACACTTTTCTTCAATAATGTTGCACTTCAATAAAAAACAACTTTAGAAAAAGGTCACATAAAAGGAATTTAGGGCTAGAATTGTTAGATTTAAAAATCAATGCTAGCTCAATAAATAAAACACTAATGCAGATCTGCTTAATTGACTGAATTCTTGGAGGAGAAATCATTAATAAGATTGATCTCATTGTTTGACCTTGATGTGACTATGCTTTTACAGGGATGGCCATTGTGTGTTTAAGATATTTTTCCTCTGCCCTTCATTCTTTCATCATTTACATGTGAAGTTCCCTAAGTTACTCATGGTGTACTCTTTAAAGGTAATAATAGTCAAACATAATTTCACATGTTTTTTTCATTACCTTTCATGTGAACTTATTTTCTCTATGGTCTCCTATGGTCTCCTTTATCCTGGAGCTGGTGGCAAGGTGGCAAGATCTTGATATTTGGTTTCTGTTAAGGATGAAGAAAAAGTCTGTCATTCAGGATTTGGGGGTTAGGATACAAACTGCATTTGTTAAGAGACACCTCTCTGCTAGGATGTGGAACATAAGCTTTGCTAATAAACAAAGATTTACATCTTTTATTTTAGCCATGGTCCATCAAGCACACATTTCCTTCATAATTTCACTAGGTCAAGGAGTGGCTAGACCACAGAATTATTCAGTGATCTCTCAGTCCATTGTTGAAAATACTTTCCAACAGTGTCACAAATGAGACTAACATACCACTGTAAAGCAATTATACTCCAATAAAGATATTAAAAAAAAAAAAAAAAAAGGACATCCCTTAACATATCCATGATGCAATGGTGAAATCTGATACTTGCATCCTTGGATTAAAGTAGAACAGATAAGGCCTATATTAACACCTACAAGGTAATAGCAAAAGTGTCCTAATCCAACTTTATTTGCCTTCTTAATAAGTTTTCTCATGCCAGAAAATATTCTATTATTCTAATTATTAATCAGTGTTGGACATACAAGCTGATCTTATAGTAGTAAATAAAAGGAGTAAACAAAAGGTATTGTTCCTTAATTCCCTATAGATTCTATGTAGCTATGAAAGCATAAATAACAAATGCTCAAAACGTTATCTATAATAATATAGTGCTTTTCAGTTGTTTGCCTGTGCTGCTTAGATAAACAGAAGTTAAGAACAGGAAAGAAACAGAGTAAGTCCTTTCCTGGCAGTAGAGTCCATCATAGGGTGAAAGCAAAGAATCAAGACCATATCATGTTTAAGAAGACATCCAGGTGAAAAAATTACACAGCTCTGTGGAACTGCTTTATGTTACTCCCGCACTACTGTTTGTTGATGTGATATGGCTACTGTTTGACATTTTTCCGCCTCCCTCCAGTGGCCTGCTGTGTGAACATCATATTAACAGTGTTAAAAAAGAGACAACAGCCCCCAGATGGAGTCGCTTAGGCAGAGCCCGTGTCAACAAAGCAAGATTTAATGTCTAACCTAACTGAAGTTTCAGTTTCTCCCAGGCATGTAACCTTTAACCAGTCAATCTGGAATTACCTGGTCAGCACTAGTAAGGTAATCTGTCCCTTAGAACCCCTTTTGTCCCTCTGAGGAAGGTAACCTAGCCTGAAAAAATCCACTCTTTCCTAATAACTTTGTTTTTTGCCTTTAAAAATCTCTTTTTTTTTTTCCACCTTTAAAAATCTCTTTTTCTACAACTTTTTGGAGTACCTTACTATTTGCTAGATGGGATGCTACCCGATTTGTGAATTGTTGAATAAAGCCAGTTAGATCTTTACATTTACTTAGTTGAATTTTGTTTGTTTGTGTTTTAACAGCAGCGAGCAAGCAGATGGTGAGGAGGTTAAATTCAGCCCTGGAGAGAGAATACAGGTGGTGTGAGGTTCTTGGGCATGCACGACTTAGGCAGGAAAAAATAATTAATGTAAATTTTGTCTGTTGTAAGTGTTCATCTTCCTAAGAGCTGAATTTTGTTATATTTTAATGCCTTTATGTAAGTTCCAATAAGTCTGTCATTGTTTACAGGAATTTGGTCAACAAGGATCCAAGTTTTCCTTATTTCAAAGAGAAAAACAGCTCTCAAATAGCAAATTACACCAGAATAAATATTATGAGAAGTACAATATGACTAGGCACAATACAATATGACTAGACTGTACACTCTTTAGAGCAAAAATATTATGACACTTGTAATATTCTTTTCCTCCAGAATTAATTGGCCTGTCCTTTGACCAAAAGTTAAAATGTTCCCTTAGGACAGTCAGTGTACATGGTGCTAGATACATAATGTTATCAACTTCTTCAGATCCATTAGCCTTTGGGACCTGTCAGTTCTTCTCCACCATAGATCACTGTGCTCCTCCTGACCCTCTCTGCCCCTCTGCTCATCACCATAAGTTCAACTCATCCCCACATTTTACTGTGTAAGCTCATTCAAATAGAAATAGCAGCTGAATAATTGACCTCTTAAATCCAAATATAATTCTGATTCACATAAATATTGTCAAACCCTTCATTTCTCTTTGTGTACTTTGGCAATTGTTTAGAAAGGAGGTTCTTTGAAGAAATAGGTTATTTGCATTTTTAATTATGTGAGTATTATTTAAGAGCTTACAAATATGAGTCAAATATTAAAGTTAACAAATTTGGTTAAATGTTTCTTTGTGCTTGCCACTCTCCATCAATACCTAGATATTCCTCCCTTGACCCAGCAAATAGGGTCCTTAGCCTGGAGATAAGTGAGGAGAGGAAAAAGCTTAAGATTTAGATAGCCAGAATTTTTAGAACACTTTCTACCTTTATCTAGAGGAGGTGTCCTGGCAAAAATCAGGCAGCAGTATATTCCCAGACCCCAAATTTCTGTAAGATCCCTTAAAGTGTGAGAGAGATACTGTTGTAGATTCTTCTTACTGTGTCAGTAAAATCTATGACATTACCACTAATTTTTGACACTGTTCCACACAATCTTAAACCAGTGACATAAGAACAATGCCTATGGACTTTTTCCTGTTTATTTTCCTATTTCTTTGTTTCTAGTGCAGTATTGTGATTTATAAGAAACATATACTTGGTTATTCAGATGACCAAAATATATTTCATATATATATATATATATATATATATATATATATATATATGTGTGTGTGTGTGTGTGTGTGTGTGTGTGTGTGTGTAGGGTCTTCACCCAAGGTTCCTGGCTCACAGCTCCCAAAACGTTTGGAATTCCCTAAATGATAAGAGAAAAGGGAACATCTCTTATCATATTTGGTCTCTAATCCCCAGTTCCTGACATCACTTCAGAGTTATAAAGGTGAAATGAGTGTTTTGTTATTCACAGAAATAACCCTTACCACCACAACTGAGTTTATGTTAATAAGGTGACTTTTGGGATGGGGGCTGGTTTCCAAAGGAACCAACCAAGAACAGAGACTTAGAACTTTCAGCCTCACCCCTTAATTTCTGGGGAGGGGAGAGGAACTGGAGATTGAGTCAATCACCAAAGGCCAATGATTTAGTCACAATTGCTTACGTAATGAAGCCTTCACAAAAACCCCAAAGGAGAAGGTTCAGACAGCTTCTAGGTTGGGAAAACAGAACTCTTACACTTGCCACCATGCTGGGCCCCAAACTCCATGAAGACAGACACTTATTTGTTTGCTTCCTCAACTATTTATCTCTTCATCTGACTGTTGATTTGTATCCTTTAATATCCTTTGTAATAAACCAGTATTCTAGTGAGTATATGGGTTTCCTGAGTTCTATGAACTGCTCTAGCAAATTAACCAAACCCAAAGAGGGGGTCATGGAAACTTCTGATTTATAGCCATCCCTCAGATGTGCAGGTAACAACCTGGGCTTCCAACTGGAGGGCAATCTTGTGGGACTGAGCCCTCTACCTGTGGAATCTGATACTATCTCCAGGTAATCAGAGTCAGAACTGAGTTGAATTGTAAGACACCCCAATGGGGTCTTGAGCATTGCTTGGTGGTGTGTGGGCAATCCGCCCCCTACACATACACATTGGAATTGGTTATCAAAACCACTAATACATAGTAACATATTCCATTCTCTTGCTCTTTAATTGTCCCAACTGCAATGATGGGAGGCAGTGTGTTGTGTGGTAAATAACACAAAATACAGAGTTTAAAACTTATTATTGTCTATACATAGAAATCTTGTTATCCTCAGTGAATGGTAGTCCATCTGTAAAATAAAAGTGTAGTATTTGTCTGTTGAAAACTTGGCATTTATGATAATCAGTTGAGATGAAGCAATTTATGTGTAAGTATATTTAAAATTGAAAAATTGTGTCCAAAATGTAATGAAATGTTATTTATATTATGTTTAATCACTAGTATCTTGGAACAGCAACTTGAAAATCACAAAAAGGTAGAATTTATCAGCTAAATAGTATAGATCTCATAAAATAGATTGATGCGAAACATTTTGAAAAAAAAAAAAAAACACTCTTATTAGAATAAGAAATGCCTAAAGATAAATTAACTTCTCAGTATATGTATCATTGGTAGATAGATGGTGTCCATAGTTAGTGTTACTAGTGACAGGAATCAACTCTAGAAAAGGGAATTTTTAATAAGAAAAGGGAGAAACATTTGGGAAGTTGGCAGAATCAAACAGTCCAAACTTGGGGACTCTTGAAATTTAAAAAAGTGCCTGAGAACTAAGAGTTTACCTTGACTAGTTAGTCTCTGCCTCTATCATCACCTCTTCTTTCCCCTGCAGTGAGCCCTACTGATAATGACTCTCTTATAGCTGGTCCCATGGCAGCCATGGGCTGTCTCAAGTGGTGCATGGAAGGACTGTGCCCATCAGGCTTCTAAGGTAAAATGTAGGCAGCAATCCTAGGGAATTAAAAAAAACCACCCTCCTATCAATACTACACTCAGTGGAAGAGAGGCAATTCCCTTTAAGGAAATCAGGTACTATTAGAAAATATTAGTGCCAGGAAGTCCCAGGCTAATGAGGGTCCATTTTAGAAAGTCACTATTTTTTCTGGCCTGCACGTGGGAATAAAATTTCTATTTAAGGGAAGTTGTAAACTTGAACTTCATTAATAAGAATTCTATGTCAGTATTCTAATTTAAAGTTAATTTATTCTTTGTGTATGTTTTTCCCCCTCTAATCTACAATCATTTATTATTGAGAATAAACTAAACACGTTCTCATCTGAAAGATGAATAGTTTCCCCACCACTTATCAGCTAAAAGCAGTTTGTGGAAAATGTTGAGGGAACTTTGGAAATCTATTTTATTTTCTAAGAGCAGTATATCAGTCCCTGCGTTCTACTCACTGGAAAACTAATCACACCAATATTCTCCATTAGTGTCCAAATCATATGTACTATTTCCCCTTATTTTTTGTCATGAAAAAAATATTAAATTCCTGAAATTTTCAGTGCATTTTTTTCACTTTGACCATTTCTTTGAATGATTTAACTAGATTTCTAAATATAAATGTTGACCATTTTTCTTTATTTCTTGGATGAAAATAAAGATAGAGATAGGGTCAATTATGATTGAAGAAATTTTGCTATTTTCAAGATGTGGTTATTAAATAAGTAGCAAGATAATAAACAACAAGACCAATTATTTTTCATTATACTAACTCTGATTATTACAGAAATTGTCTGAAAATGTAGGCATTGTCAAAAAATGATGATTAGGTAAAACAGTAACATTGATAGTGTGTTCAGGGGAAATGACTCCGAAACATCAGATAATAGAGAATAAATGAGGTCTTCTAGAATTACAATTTTCTATGTAAATTCATATTCAATAGATGAAAGATAAAGTGACTTAGAAGCATTTCAGGGCACAAATACTACAAGTTTTCAAATTTAGCAATAATAAAAATTACTGATTTCATGAGATAACTTTGGTTTTCGTCAAACTTCAAGCCTTTTTCTAATGAAAAACAAGATCCAAAAATCTCACTTGGAAGTTGTTAGAGCCATTTTGCAAACATTTTGAGAATTTGGAAGAAACAAGTACCCCTTACTTTGGCTTCCTGTTTTCAAATCTGTTCTTAGGGCTGCTTTTCAAATCTTTTAAAAGCCAAAAGAATGTTTAGTTCTTCAAGTAATGTGTTTATCAAGTAAGGTTGCTATGTTTTGCAATGATGCCAGGAGATTCTTAGGTTGTTGAAGATAATTTATAATATAAAATGTTAATGTTTTAATCAGGGAAGGATTTCATTCCTACCACTTTTAGTCTGGTCTACAGAAAATTCAGTATGCTTTTAAAATACTTCAATGTTATATACAGTAATTTCCTCATATATTACATATTGTATTAAGAGAAAAAAATTTTCTATTATTAGTGTTTACAGAAATTAGTGTTTATTAGTGTTTATCTGAATTAGTGTTTACATTTTTTCATGTTAATTTGCCATAAAAAGCCATGAAATAAAGATATTTTGTTCTGTGTTATAAGAATAATTTTTGTGGACAGGGAAATAATAGCATTATTTGTTTGGAAAGCAAAACAAGAAATAATTGATGATATCAGCAGCTTAAAAAAAAAAAACTAACAGTGAATCAAAACATCAAATAAAAAATAACCAGAAAACAGAATAAAAATATACACAGAAATCATAACTTAAAAATATGCTACCTTCATTAGTGAGCAGAAAACTCTTATATTAATAAGAAAAGGATATTTGGAAATAACAAAAGCATAAATTATCTTGTGGGAACAAGTTCTTAAATTATTTTTAGTGCACTTTGAAATTTTGTATGTGAAAGTTATATTTTTGAATTTCAGGATATTGGGAATATTTCTTAATGAAAGGGCTATTGATTAAAGTGTTATATTGTATTTTCTATTTTTATTAGTCCACTATGTTTCTATTTTCAATTTTAATATAGTCTGTTTTATCATAGTAAATGGAAATGCATTTTTAAAATAAAATATACAAGGGAAAATACCATAATAATTCTTTCATAATGTGTTTTTTTTTTTTTTCCTCCGAAAAGAACCTAGTTGTTCTCTAGAAACTGGAAAACATTCACATCTCTTACCAGACATATTTCAATTTTTCTAAAATGTTTGATTATTTGCTAATGTATCCAAGAGCTTAGGCAGAAGTTTCTGCATCATCTTAACTCCATCTGCTCTTGTTCCTGCCGTGTTTGGCAAGATTTTTAAAATACTAATTTTATCTAACAGAAAATCATTAATACTTCACATACTATTGATATTTGGATAATTTAGCTTCAAATGGAAACATTTCATTTCATGTATTAAAAAGGCAACTTACTTTGCCTTGTAGTAATTTCTTGTGATTTTAGAGAGTTTGTCCTTAAAATATTCTGCCAAGTCTTTTGTATTCTCATTTTAGAAATTAAAACCTTACAAAGTGTTGGTGTTAACATAATAGCTCACTCCTTGGCCAGAAGCCAGCAGGGTTAAAATCATTTCCCTGCTGTCATTGATTCTCTTGTACAACATCTAGGTTTTGTGATACTGAAGAACAGTCTGCCATTAAGAAATATATTCCATTTTCCCATCATAGCTGAAGGTTAGCCTCATTAAAGTGGAAAAAAGCAGCCAGACTCGAGCTTGACACTGGGTCAAGTATTGTAGCTCATTTTCTGGAATGCTTCCCATCTAAGCAATTTGTCTTTTTCTCACTACGAAGATCTAAAAGATCACTATGTAGAGTGAAAAAGCCACTAGGGAATGGAAAATTTGATCATTCAAAAATAAAAATGAGTATTTTGCTTTGCCTACTGGGAAAGTATACTATCTTTGACTTCAAGAGTGATTAAACAAAAAGATTTCCTTATTTTCTAGTGTTTTGCAATTGTCTCTTAAAATGATAGCCAATGGAATGTAGATTCACTGTGCTATTCTTCCAAGCAGCTCTTAGGAATACTGTCTTCACACCAAGTCCTGGTTATTTCACTAATATTTTTTAGGATATCACTCAATACTTACTAAATATGTCACATTTAATATAAAAAAATAATTGTTTTATATGTTTGCTTGTTAACATGTTATCTGTTAGAGGTAAACATAATTGTTTTGATATTATCAGAATCTGTTTGCCTCTAGTCACCATAAAACCTCTTATAAGAATAAGTTAGGGGACTTCCCTGGTGGTGCAGTGGTTAAGAATCCACTTGCCAATGGAGGGGACATAGGTTCGATCCCTAGTCTAGGAAGATCCCAAATGCCACAGAGCAACTAAGCACGTGTGCCACAATTACTGAGCCCGAGGCCACAACACTGAGCTTGTTCACCACAACTAAAGCCTGAAGCCTGTGCATTCTAGGGCCCTTATGCAGCAACTACTGAGCCTGCGTGATGCAACTATTGAAGCCTACACACCTAGAGCCCATGGTTTGCAACAAGAGAAGCCACAGGAATGAGAACCCTATGTACCACAAGAAAGAGTGACCCCCACTCACCACAATAAAGAAAGTCCACACTCAGCAATGAAGACCCAACACAGGCAAAAAAAAAAAAAAAAAAGAGAGAGAGAATAAGTTAGGCAGTATCATGTGAGTATTAGTGAATATACCAGTGAATCATCTTTAAAAAATAAGCTAGTACATCAAACTAAAAAAAATGCATTGGCTACACAGATAAGATTTTAACATTTAAAAAGTTTTCTTAAGTGAAACTGTTAAACATATTACTTTTAAGCCAATATTTTCTAAGTCATGTTCTTACACATAGTTTTTAAAAAAGTGGAAGTTTTTAATGTGTGAAAATAATTTCATAAAATAAAATCTTGTACATTATTGTAGAAATTAATTAACCAAAGATACTGAATTATTACATTACAGGGACTACCCATTGGTTCTATTCAAATTTAAGTACAGAATTGTATTCATATCTTGATTACTCATTTGATTATAATATATTTAAAATAAAAAAGAATTACCCTACAGGAGTTTGGCTTGATGGGTATCCAGAGTTAACCAAACTGCAAGTTTAAGGGGCAGTCCTCCACACTGCCAAGTCGGCCCAAGACTTCAAATACCAACTGCAAGTTTCTGGTTTTCCCAAACTACCCTCAGGTTTGAAAATTTGCTGGTCAGACTCACAGATCACAGGGAAACCTATTATCCTCACAGTTATATTTATTACAGGAAAAGGATATAGATTAGGAACAGCTGAAGGAAAAGACACATAGGGCAGAGTTTGGGAAAACACCAAACATGGAGCTTCTGGTCACCCTTTCCCTGTGGAGTCACTGACTGTTACCTCCTCCCCACTATAACATGTGACACCATGCATGGAGGATCGCCAGCCTGGGAAACTCACCTGAGCTGCAGCACTCCGAGCTTTTATTGAGGTTTCATTACATCAACATGATTGAGTCATTGCCCACTGGGCTGAACTCTATCTCCAGTCCCTCTCTCCTCCAGAAGTCTGAATGATAGATATCATGTGGCCTCAGGGTCCCATCATGTCACCTTGTTAGCATAAATTATCATATAATTCCATATTACATTATATAGTATAAATTATCAGTATAAATCCAAGTGTCCACCATGAATAACAAAGATATTTCTATTTTTGGGGAATTTCCAAGGGTTTAGCATTAGCCAGGGATGAAGTCCAGACCTCTTTTTTGGACTAGGCTACAGTCCTTACAACACAACGGGACAATAGTTTGATAGTGTTCTTTAGCTACAGAACATGGGTAGAGAATTACAGCAATTTGCCTTTTGATTTAGGCCTAAATAAACACTTTTTGTAAGAAAATAACCAATAAAAACCTATAATTTTTAATAAATTATTCAGAGCTGTATATGTATGTATATTCTAGTTTAATAAAATATTAAATTGACTCAATAGTAAAGATTTTAAAATAAGAGTACAACAGAGAAAATCATTGATGAAACTGATTATACCGTCTATTTTTCTCACTTTTCATTTATTTTATAGATTTAGAGTTAAGATTCTGGATTCACCTTTAAGAAAGCAATATTTATTCATGTGACACTGAACCATCACAGCTCTCTTTATTTGATGGAAAGAAAGGAATGAAAGATTAATTTCAAAATCCATATACTCACAAACAACTGATAAGTGCAAAGAGGATACAGAAATCCCATTAGCAGACTGGCAATCAGACAGTGCACACTGTAGTAAATATGGATTATTTACAAGATCATATTTTCCATATGTATGTCCTAATTTACCTGTCCTAATTTTCCAAATAATTTAAATTACTGTGAGTTTACCCCAAACAATCCCATATATAGAACCAGGTGTAACAAATTTACTCAAATAGCATTTTGGCATAAAGTTCATATGTCTCACTTGCAGTATGTTGCCTTATATGAATGTCTCTGTCTCCCTTTTAGCACAAGTCAACATGTAAATTTCATCACAGATAGAAAACTAAAGTTTATGATGAGTCGTGTGAGTTTTATATTAAATACAAGACACTAACACTTGAAATGTGTTGATAGTAAATGAGATACGGATTAGAAAACTTGGCCAACCATGTTCAGAGTGTCCTTCCTTATCTGCACATCAGCACTGCAGCCTTCTGAAGCAATAGCTCTCCTATTTCCATGTTCCTTGAAGTTGGGGCTTCTATTTAATGACATGCATTTTCCATAATATAAACCTCTGGATCAGTACACAGTGGGTAGAGTTTGTAAAGCTGTGTCAAAGAAGGTAGTTCTCATGTCACTGAATTGTTTTATACCTAGCTTCTTGAGTTCATGTAATTGGAGGGGTCAAAGAAATATAGAAGATTTAAACAGAGATGAAAGATGTCTAAGTGAGATAGATTCAAAAAAGGAAAATCAATGCTATTTATTGTACATAGAATAAAATGTTTAATTAATATTAAAATTTACATGTAGTAAAGCCAGAAATTTAAAAGATTATTTCATATTTGATTTACTAATATTTCTTAAGAGAAAAAATGGGGAATAATTTGGTACAAAATATTCACCAATATTTGCCTGAAAATATTGACAAATAAAATAAAATATTTTATCACTTAGAAATAAGAACAATTAAATTACAGAAATTCCATTGTGTAATAGGTTCACAATTGAATATTCGAGTGTTTTTTGAATTATTATTTGAGTAATTGAGTATTTTTTTTGAATTATTTTTATATAGAGATGGTCACTTCCCTTTAACGTGTTGTCTAAAACTAGCTACATGGTCACTAGAAGAAATCAGCCTTTTCCTTTTCACTGGGTAGATGGTTTTCTGTTGGGTTTATTTGTGGCTGTCATTTTTGTGATCCATAGTTTAAGTAAGCACACAGCCAATGATTTTGACGTTTTGTGTTTATTCACCCAGATAATATTGTGATAAATACACAGAAAGGGTCAAAATTGTGATCATATAAAAATTGCTGATATTTTTAAACTTGTTAAGCTAGTGTTATACAGAAGGAGCTATAGAATAATGGCACTTATTAGGAGAGTACAATATTAATTCTATATTATGTAAAGTTAGAGAATACAAATAGCTATGGTAAAGAATTAAGGGGTAAGTAAAACCCTTCTGGGTAAGTAGAAATGTGATTTGTGGCTTTAAATAAAAATGAAGAAAAAAGGAAAGAAAATAAATATATGTAGGCATAAATAATGGGAGGCTATGAGAAAATCAGCCTGCTTCACCAGATATAATGGATGTCTTTGAATGTATATTTTGAATATGAGTTAGTCATACACACAAGCAAACACAGCTATATATTAAGAAAGCAAAATTGATATCTAACATAATAATTTTAAGATAATTTTAATGATAAAAGTTACAGAAATTAGAAGAAAAAAGACTGATGGCAATCGTTCAGATTTTATACTGGGTAAGGCTAAACACAACTCATAAGGTGATGCTTTGTTTTATTGGACACATGAACATTATAGGGATAGAAATTCAACTACTCAATTATTGGATCATTTTTGCTCAATTTTTATTTAACGGTTAATTGGAAAGTACATCTTTAAATAGTTCAGTTTGTAGTCCTATTTTTGAATCTCTCATCCTTTCCTTCCTTCCATCATTTTTTGCAGAGGGAACATCATTAAATTTCAATAATGGCTGGGATACATTTGATATGTTCCAATGCTGGTTTGTTCAGTCACTTAAAGCATAGGTCTAATAGTCTACAAAGGCTCTTTGCTTACCCAATTACTTGAAATAGATTGACTAGATTGACTGGACTAGCAGGGCAAACATAAACTTAGGAAGTCATCTAGTCACATGAACAGGAACGACTAGCCTGCCCAGATGAACTAACTGTCATAACAACACAACCACACAGGTAGAGAATTGGAAAAGACCACATACCCAAGAAAGCCCATCAACCTTCAGTGAAGTGTTCTTGCCCTAGCAAATGTGATCTTGCGGAACAGAGATGGCAGACTCATGAAAATTAGATTTAAAAGTTTGCCCACATAGCATGTGCAACGTGACATGTCATTCCTATGGACTTAAGGTTGAGGTCTAAATCATAGTCTCATATTCCTACTCTACTTACAGATACAAATGCAGACTGCAAAGTTCAGAATCATTTTTTTTTCTGCATGCTTTGCTCAAAGAACTGGATCTTGATGCCTAATGGTAAAAGAACTAACCAGATTTAGGAAGTTTTCTTCTACTCCTTACTCCAAGTCCTTTTTAACATTTGACTTACATGCCTACTGGTTCTTGTATCATTTTGAATTTTATGATAGAAATAAAATATTATTTCTTATTTATTTCTATGCTCCTTCCCTACTGCTATCACAATGCTTCACACACAGTAGGGAATTTAGTAAGTATTTATTGAATTATTGCTTTTCAAGTTCAGAGGGCCTTAAAGGGATTTCTTGAGGGAGTCACTAGTCCAATTATAAATGGAATTCATATTCAATGTTTTTATTGCAGATTAGATAGACATGAATATTTTCCACCAGCTAAATGTTTGCCATTTCAAGAGAGGTATAAGAATATCAATGAACAGCATAGCAGAAAAACATGCAATAAAGGATAGAATGCTAATTTGGGTTAATGCTACTTTTCAAAAAACTACTACATGAAATTCCTGTTAAATTTATAGTTTTGAGAATGACATAGAAAATGTTACTGTCGAATTCCCCTTTTATGGTTGTTAGTATTTGCCTTATGTATTGAGGTGCAACTATGTTGGGTGCATGAATATTTACAATTGTATTTGCAAATGAAGCAACTGACAAAGGATTAATCTCCAAAATTTACAAGCAGCTCATGCAGCTCAATATCAAAAAACCAAACAACCCAATCCAAAAATGTGCAGAAGACCTAAATAGACATTTCTCCAAAGAAGATATACAGATTACCAACAAACACATGAAAGGATGCTCAACATCACTAATCATTAGATAAATACAAATCAAAACTACAATGAGGTATCACCTCACACCAGTCAGAATGACCATGATAAAAAAAATCTACAAACAATAAATGTTGGAGAGGGTGTGGAGAATAGGGAACCCTCTTGCACTGTTGGTCGGAATGTAAATTGATACAGCCACTATGGAGAACAGTATGGAGGTTCCTTAAAAAACTAAAAATAGAACTACCATATGACCCAGAAATCCCACTACTGGGCATATACCCTGAGAAAACCATAATTCAAAAAGAGTCATGTACCAAAATGTTCATTGCAGCACTACTTACAATAGCCAGGACATGGAAGCAACCTAAGTGTCTATCGACAGATGAATGGATAAAGATGTGGCACATATATACAATGGAATGTTACTCAGCCATAAAAAGAAATGAAATTGAGTTATTAGTAGTGAGGTGGATGGACCTAGAGTCTGTCATACAGAGTGAAGTAAGTCAGAAAGAGAAAAACAAATACCGTATGCTAACACATATATATGAAATCTACACACACACACAAAAAGGTTCTGAACAATTAGGGGACAGGACAGGAATAAAGATGCAGACATAGAGAATGGACTTAAGGACACGGGGAGGGGGAAGGGTAAACTGGGGCAAAGTGAGAGAGTGGCATGGACTTATATATACTAACACATGTAAAATGGATAGCTAGTGGGAAGCAGCCGCATAGCACAGGCAGATCAACTCAGTGCTTTGTGACCGCTTAGAGGTGTGGGATAGGGAGGGTGGGAGAGAGACACAACATGGAGAAGATATGGGGATTTATGTATATGTATAGCTGATTCACTTCGTTATAAAGCAGAAACTAAAACACCATTGTAAAGCAATTATACTCCAATAAAGAAGTTAAAAAAATAGACTGCATACTATGCAGTGTTAGAAAAATTGTATTTTATTCTTAAGAATATAATATCTGTCATACATAACACACATGAACTCATAAATGCAAACATGGATGAACACGTCATTATTCTGTTCATGCATCTGTGATGCCAATCTCAGAATTTGAACTTTATTTAAAACTTGATTACTATCCCTGAATTTATATTTTAGCATAATTATATTGTCTTGGAAGGCAAATTTCTAAATCTTCAATCCTTAAATTCTGATGAAAAGTGTCACCAAAGGAGCAGAGGATTCCCCCCCCCAAAAAAAAATCATCAAATTCTTACTAATTACTGATAGAAAATATATTTTAAAAATAGTTCATAATTTATTTTACAATCTAAATATGTACCAGTGAACATATAAATACAGACTGCCATTTTACCACATAAATGTTGGAGAAATTTTATAACTTTTGTTCTTAACACATCATAAATACTATTTGTAGGGTATATGGATTTTAACTACCAAAATAAAATTTCTGCTTTATAAATAAATTATCATAAACATGTTTCCTTTTAAACAATGATAATAAAAATTAGAACATCTTATACAATTTTATATGTCATTTACATAAGCAAATTTCAACCCTAGACTATAATGGAGGAAAATGATGTTGAAGTTAGTGCATTGTCCTCAGTCAGCCAAAAATATGATTCTATTTCCTCATATTCATATCAGATTTTCATTTAACCACATGTATTGCCTTTAGTATTAAAGATACCATAAAATTGTTAACAACAGTTATGTGACTATCTTTCTCAACAATAGTCCAAATTTCTTCACTGCCTAAACAATATAATATAAACTAGTTAAGATCAAAGTAATTAATATCATATACCTCATCCAAAAATCATCTCCTCATCCATATTACTTCCCTTCAGAACCAACTTCAACCTTTATTAACATTTTATTTTTCCAACATTTTCCTTGTTAACATTTTTTAACACAAATTCTACTCACGAAATCCTAACCCAAATTTTATTCTTAATCAGAAGAGCTAGAAGCCAACTTTATTTATTCTAAATTTCTAGTTTTTATTTTATTACCTCAGAAACACTGATATTTAATAGTGTGTATCATATTCATATCAAGTTTCTATGTAAAACTTTCAGGCCTTAAACATTTTTGTGCAATAACAAATATATTTTTATTCAATTAGTTTGTAATTATTTGTATTTAGAGATATACTATGAGTTCTTTATTTTGTGCACTTATTTTATTATTTAGGGAGGAATTAAATTAAAATTAAATTTAAAATATTTTTCAATATGTTTATATGCTATGGTCTTTATTAGTTGTATTATCAAATATTCAAGAGCCTATTCACAATTTCTATTCCAAATCTTAGAATGAATGATTTTATTATGATTTGAAAGTTTTTATTATGATTTGCTCCCTGGTGTCAGAATAATTCCTATTAAATTCACACAGAAATAAATTAAAATTTTATTGTGTGGTAATTTTTAATTGTATATGCCACATTATTGAGTTTATTCTTTATAGGAAAGAAGTTCTGCTTTCACTGAATATTAAAACTGTCTGCTTATAATTTTGTTGGTCTGATTATTAGAAGAATTTTCCACAAACAAGCTTCTTGATCCACACATGTCAAATCTTATTTTAGCTTCACTGCCCACATAGCTCTATATATGGTGCTGTGTACATAAAATATGGTCTTTTGGTTCTATGATTCTGGCTTGTACCAGAGGTCCTGAGGTGGTACACATACCATATAAGTGGTACACATACCATATACGAAAGCTGTAAGAATACAGCTGTCTCTTTAAAGCCAAATTAAGTGTATTTCCAACTCAACTTCCCTTAGAAAGATTCCAATAATGCCCACAGTCACTTTCCATGATCACAAGGGAGAGTATGATGAAGTTGATGTGGAGCAATTCAGTGAACTTGACTGATTAAATTTACAAGTGTCACATAAATGTGTCATCATGTGAATATACTGCTGGATTCATTCTTACCACCTTGCCTGGGGGCCTTGGGCAAGGGCACATTGGTTCCTTTAACTTGAAGAATTGCTCAATGCTCTATGGTACTTCATGTTGTATGGTAAATCCTCTGGGTATTTACTTATTTATTTGCACATTAGCCTCCTCCTGCTTCTTGTCTGTATATTCTTAGCAACGTGACTTAACACTCCGTAGAAAGTTTTTGACGTTTAGAGGCATTTTATAATAGTATTTCCTATAAATTTAATTTTCAGTATCCGTTGACAATATGCAGTTTGAAATGATGCAGTTCAACTTGTTTTTCTCTTATCTTGAGTGGCAGTCCCCTTAATTTTGCATTACACTTTGTCATCAAAAAAAAAAAAAAAAGATAACAAGTAAATATCTTCAAAACAGTAAGGACTTGGAGCTTTTACCATAATTAGGAGAGTAAGGTAAATTTCAGAAATAGACAAGGTAATTGTCCAAACATGGAATGAAAGGGAAAAAAATAATACATTTTCATAAGTACCTAACATTTTATTTGTGTAATGGAAAAGAAAAATCACAAAAAATATTTCTAGTGCCAATTCTCATAGCTCTACAGACAGAGAACTTGCTTAGTAAATGTTTTGGTTGTTAGTCTGAAAAGCTCTATCATCAAAGACACAGAAGCAATAAACATTCTGTCTTCCATCACAAGGAAATGAAGACCTTTTCTGCCCTCAAGTTGATGATTCTGGCTTTCTCTCCAGTGTTCCCTGGAGTGAGTGAGCATTAAGGCTGATTAAGCCAGTTGTTAAATTTAAACTGTGCTTGTCAAAATAAATGAGCTAAATACAAACAAAAGAATCTGAGTTTATTTTTCTTCATTCTTTTTGTTTTCTTTCCTCTCATAGCTATTTATTCAGGAGTGGTGATTTGTAAGCCTCAGCATATATATCAGTAACTAGTAATTAGATGGCTGGTGATAAGCTGAGAATGTATACTAATAATTTATTATATGAGAAAAGATAATACATATGCTACCTACTTTCTCCATATAATGAACAAATAAAAAATTCCTTCTAGCAACAAAGAATATTTTTGATAAATTTTTTAACTTTGAAAATAATTGGGTGTCTCAGCATAGATAAGAATATCTTGTTTTGGGGAGATAACATGGCATGGTGAAAGGAACACTGCATACTCCAAGGTAAAGGGAATGGTTGTCTTCAGGGCCACAGAGCAGTGCAAGTGTGAGAGTTTGTTTTAATATGACTACAAGCTCTATGAATTTTCCCAGTCATTTAAAATTTCTAGACCTCAATCTTTCACTTATAAAATGTGAGTAATAAACACTTTCACTACACAGTATATTTTAAAATAGGGAAAATCCATTACTAATGCTTGATATTATTTTTAATTTATCCTTATTCATCTGCTTAATGAGAAGTACACTCACTATTCCCACTCCCAGGGAAGGCTTACTATTTCACGTTTGGTGTTTTACCTTTAAACTTGACAGGACAACATGCACATTTTATGAGCTTTATCTGAGTTCTCTAACTTTTGGATTTTTTTGACAATTTCCCTGAAAATGAAAAGATACCAATAAAAGAATCCTCAGTCTCTGAAAAATGTATTGGTCCATGGAATAATAAATGTGACTCCATGTCTATTGATTCTCAGGAAAAATGGGTAATGGAAAAGTCAGATGTTCACCTTATTAAAGGTTCATTAAATTTTGAAATTAATTTTGTTATTCTCTGAGAACTTATATATTACCAGCTTTGTTAAGTTGCTAAGAAGAATCACTCCCAATCAGTGGGCAAGTTATTTATTTGCTATCTCAGTCCTTCCTTATTTCTTGGATTCTTCAGGCCCCTATTTTTGTCTTTCTGACTGCATTCATCACTACCCCTACCTTTTCCTAATATTTAGATCTCTCAACTGCTTTACTTGTCCTCTTCCTATACTTCTGTCTACCACCCTTCTGTCACCTGACCTTATCCTGTTATTCTCTCTACACTAGACAATAGGTACTCAAGTGCCAAAAGGTGCTACACAGCAGAAAGATTTTAATTTTATTAAATGCTTCTCCATGAGTTAAGAAAAAAAAAAAAAAAGAGGTAGCACTTTACTAGTCTCTTTCAACTGATAGTTATGTTTTGCCTTTTTAAAAACATTTATTTATACAGGTATCTCACTGTCTTCTAGATTGTAATACAATATTCAGAATGGGATCATGTATATTTTTCTCTATGCTTTGCAGCATAAAGAAAGGATGCTCATACATAGTAAGTTTTCAAGAAATATTTGTTGAATATTTAATTTTTTCTTTAAAAATTTGATGTTGACAAATCTAAAAATTTGAGTAAGCTACTTATGAAACATTAAACATTTTAAATTTCCTTATCTTGATAGATTCCATTTTTCAAGTCTCTGAAGGGCTGGTGACTTTTCTAGTTTTTCTTTCCAACTAATATGGTAATTAAATGTCACTATGTATTACTCTTCATATTCTATATGCACATATCTTAGATTATCCATAAGTCTCTACCAGTTCAAAAATGTTTTCAATACTGCTTGATTGTGATTTATTGCATCCTATAGGCCATGGCCAGTTCTACACAAAGAAAAATAAATGAATAAATAAAAACATTTTCAGAGAAGCAATACTTTTAGGTCTTATCAATTTTTAGAATAAATGACCAAAAAGAAAACAAATGAAATAGTAGATGGATTAAAATAAATGTAAGAGATAGTATATATAAAACATTAGTTCTTATCTTAGTTCTATACCATTGTTATTTAGATAGCCAATTAATCAATGAAAGATAAGATAAATATCTTTTAAATACTGGGTTGGCCAAACAAAATTATTTCTATCATTCTTTATGCTAAATCCCCTATTTTAAGATAAAGTACATATAGAAAGTATCCCTAAACTCTCAACTCAAAATTTCTGAATTCCTGAGTGCATTATCATAAGCCACACACAAAAGGAGATGGCAAGAAAACCTCTGATTCTAACCTCTAAAGAATAGATGATCTAAATAAGAATCCATGATATCCATAGAAACATAACAAGATCAATATGTTGTAATCCATTTACCAAATTGTGAAAAATAAAAATGAACATATTTCTCCATATTTAATAACTGAGTGTAGTTTGTTAGTTTCAAGATTTGGCTATTCTGTACTCATATCCATGAGGATCCACTCTAAGGTCCCTGTTGAGAAACTAATCCAAATACTTACCTGACTGTTTTTGTTTTTCATCCTTCTATGGTCTCCAGACATGCTTATTTTATTAGCAGCAATAACCCCTTCTGACTAACCATAAAGAATGTGAATCAGTTAGAAGTTATTCTGATTGACTAAACCGAGTCAATAACAAGCCAGGACTCACTGATGAATTATTTCCTTTTACTACTTTTGTTGATAACAATTGAAGGAACAGATTTGTCAGGAGCTTGGAACCATCTTATTTACTTGCCCTGACATCAGTTCATTCTTTGAACTATATCATGCTACCTTGTGATGTTTGAGTCATGGTGTTGATCATCTGCTACAAGTGAATGTGGTTCAAGTGTCTAAGAATTTTAGATCTTAGTTTTATCATGTTAGTAGAATAGACATGAATAATTCTACTCCAATGTCCCTCTCAGCTTTAGATTTCTATGATTTATATTCTGCTCTTTAAACATAATTTAGTCACAAGAGCTACTCAATAACAAAAAAGAAAGACTATAAAAAGCTCTAGTCTATATGTTAATTAAATATTAGACAAATAGATGTCTCATTCTTAGTTATTTTAGATAATCCAACTTATTTGACCTAGTGATATCACTTTTCCAGAAAATGTATTTAGACAACTGACTATACAACTATTTTTCACATCGTGCTACTTATAGATTCTATATGATTAAATTCTTGCAAAGTTTTTCAGCTTTTGTAGATATATTGACACTTTTTATCAGCACCTAGATGCTGTGCTATACCCTCCGTATATCACGGTGAAGAAATGGCAATTGATTTTTATGATTATGTGGTCCAGAATTGATTCAAGGCTGAGTTTTGTTGCTCTCTTGTCCTGAAATGTTTGAGGAAGAAGAAAACTCTCTAGCAAGCTAAGAAAAGAGATAACTTATGAAAACTTTTACAATCCTATAATTCTATGAATAGCAGTCTAGAAGTGGGAAACTCTGCCCCATTGTCACCAGGACACTAAAACAGTAGGTATGATTATTTCAGGAAATCAGATGGCGAGTTTAAGGTTAAACAGCAATCCTCAGTGTCTTTCACTTGTCTACCTAGGAAACTAAAACTGAAAACAAGGCAGCCAAATAGGTCAAATAAATTAAGCTTAGTCTACAAACAGAGAGTTAGGTTTCCAGTTTCAAAGTTAAATCTCATTAGAATAAGTGGCAAAAGGAAGAAAAGAAAATAACAAAGTAAAATCACTTTAATTTGAAGTCATTGTCCTCACACTTAGCCCTAAATAAAAAGAATGTTTCAGATATATATTTTATCAGACCTGAACCAAAAGAGGTTTTTGAAAGTACACCCATATTCTATCCACAAAGCATAGCACTGCTCATATCTACAGTTTGGAGACAGGCTTGTCACAGGGGAAACTAAATTTACACAGAAATGTATTTAGAACTTAATTTTAATAATTTTGATACAACATTGAAATTTGTAGTACCGATCATTGTATAGTTTGTCGATTGGATCTGTGATGATTGAATTATCCAAACTTTTTGAAAAGACCAATTATACTTGAGGATATAATTATAACAGATAAGTGGAAAAGAAACATTATAAAGAATGCAAGATCTACCTATTCAGTGTACAGGAAGAAATTAGGAACGTGGGTCAGAAAAGAGTATAAAGGATAATGCATTTGATCTACCTGGAGGACAATATAATGATTTATCTAATAGCAAAGCAATAATCAACAGTGGAATTCATCAGAAAAAAATCAAAATTCTTCTAGCAAGGTATAGTTCAGAAATAAAGTAGTTTGGAATATTTAAAAATTCCTTTATGGTATTCTTCTCTGACATACACCTTTATTTATGACCTCATTCAATTTCTTTCATACAAATTCCATAGCATCTGGCACCTGCCTTTGATTCAGCAGTAACACCAGGGTTTGTATTTCATGCTAGCTTTGCTGTCTCCTCAAATAAGCCTCTATTTTATATTAGTGTCTTCTCAGCATTTAACAAATACCTATCATATAGCAGTTACTCAGTAAGTTTTTCAATTAATTGAATTGATTAAACATAACACTTTCATATTATATTAAAATTTTTTGAAGTAGTAATTAAAAGAAATTCAAAGCAGAGATGTCAAAAATGAGAACATTCTACTAACCATAGGTCAAAATTTTTTTTGTAAATAAACAGCAAAGGATAATTTATGTCCCTAAAATGTAAGTGATTAACATTCATTTCTTGGTGTTAATTTACTACCAGACATAAAATTTGTAAGGACTCCATGGACAATTACTTATAGGTAATAGTGGATTAAAGAATGTTAAAATTGTTGCTTTCTTGTAGGATCTCATCTGTAAGTGGTCCAATAATATGGGATAAAGGATAAGTAGTTTACCAAGATTTGATCAAGAAATAACAGTTAAGGAACACACAGTTTTGAGGGCATTACGCTGCTGTGGCCTCCTTTGCCTGGCAAAGCAATAAGGGTATACTTTTCTACTTCACCCTCCACACACACCCCCAAAAAAGGAAATAACAACTGGAACTATTAATATTTGTAGCATTCTTTGGAGTTGTCTGCATCAGAGGATACTTTGGAATTTTACTATAGGCTTGAGAGTACTTCTCTGATATCAGATATATTTAGAATTACTTTCTGCTCTCACTGCATTGTACATACACCTAAGCTGCAGGAATTTTTACATTATATTTATCTACTTCTTGTGTTTGTCTCTTTTTTCTTTGTACATTTTTAAATTAAAAACACACTACTGTGTACAAATATACAGATCTCAAGTTGTAACATTCAAATACAGAATGTGATAAAGTAGCTTTGTAAGTTTTCTTCACTGTGACAGATTTTCTGTCACATTTAGATCCTTATGATTATTAAGACATAATGAACAAGAGAAGTACAGATTTTCCAGCCTCATGATTAGTAAATTTCTCTGCAAAGGAAGGAAGGTATTAATAGGGAAACAGCTGGCAAATTAGATGACCCTGCCTACATTGTATTAATGTAAGAGACAAAATAAGAAATAAGAAACTGTAGTTAAATGTTAGAAGTATAGGCAACATAGCTTTCTCAGACTTCTACCAAGGATTATATACTTGATATATAAACATTCTTAAATGTAAAATAGTTCAGTAGGATTGTATCTATATTTGTTCCACAATGACAATTTGTTTAATGTAATAATCTGATATATATTTTTGAACTGGAGTCATTTACAAAGAAATACTGAGAAATCCTGAAAAGAAACTATTAGTTCCAAGTCAAATTATGTTTAAAGGTTAAGAGATCTATGGAAAACAAAAGTGTGGGTTAGAAACATTGCCTACATGTCAATTTTTATTTCTAAGAGAAATTCTTACACAAATAATCATCGTCTTTGTCTTACAAAACAAAACCAAACAATCCTAAAATTAATTTCACAATCCAAATTAGCGGAATTTAGAGTAACAAAGTCAGAGTCAGTCTTGTCATCTGTAGGTTAATTTGATAAATCAAACTGCTTTGGGGAGGGCATAACTTTCAGCCTTTAAATAACGACAACAGTTACACAGCTCTTTTTTTTTTTCAACTTCCAAGATGAACAAAAAGAGTTTATGTGTGAAGACTGATTCTCTTTGGCCGCAAAGGATACCATTTTCTCTGGGGAGAGTCTTTAGTTGGATCAGGGTCATATTTTAGGTCCAATGAATGTACAACAGGGTAGTACTGGTTCAGAATTTCTTGTTTTGCTTTTATGATTTTGATGACATAGTCAAGAATCTTTCTGGGATACTGCATACATTTTGTGGCTATATTGACTATGATTTCATCAAACTGGTCTTCAAGGACTTTGATAGCAGAATCCAAAAAGTAATTGTCTGAAGCTTCTTGCCATGCTTGCCCATTAATGCTGACATTCTCTTGCACAACTGTTTCAAAAGTCCACTGCGCATCTCGCAACATGGGCTCCCAAATCTCCTTTGGCAGCGCGTCCCCCAGCTTTTGCGCTAAGCGGACGCACAGTTCTAGCATTTCTGTCAAGGCCCGCTTCGAGGGGCAGCACACTCGGAAGTCTTTTCCGGAGGTGACAAGGACAGAGGCCCCATCGTCTGTTCCGGCCACACTCTCCATGTCCGGAGGAGGAGGAAGGGCCACCTACCCTTATTTGTCTCTTTTTTTATTTAAAAAAAATTTAGAGCAGTTTTAGGTACAGAGATGTCCAATATACTCCCTGCCCCAACACATGCATAGCCTCCTCCATTATCAACATCACTCACTAGAATGGTATATTTGTTACCAAGGATGAACCTACATTGGCAAATCATTAAGTTTGCTCTTGGTGTTGTACATTCTATGGGTTTGGACAAAAGTACATGTATCCACCACTACAGAGCATATTCACTGTCCTAAAAATCTTCTGTACTCTGCCTATTCATCTTTCCCCCTTATGCCACCCTGGCACTATTGATCTTTTTTTACTGTCTCCATAGTTTTGCTTTTTCCAGAATATTATATAGTTGGAATCTTACACCATGTAGTCTTTTCAGATTGGCTTCTTTCACTCATAATATACATTTAAGATTCCTCCATGTCTTTCCATGGCTTGATAGCTCATTTATTTTTAGTGCTGAAGAATATTGCATTGTCTGGGTGTACCACAGTTTATTTCTCCATTCACCTACTGAAGGACATTTTAGTTGCTTCCAAGTTTTGGCAATTATAAATAAAGCTGCTATAAACATCTGTTTGCAGATTTTTTTTCTGTCCCTGTACCATATCTTGTCCAGAAGTGTATATAAAAGGAATCATATAGCACATTATTCTGCTCTTTGAATCTGGCTTTTTACTAAGATTAACACATTTGAGACTTGCCTGTTGTGTGTCATTAGTTTACTCCTTTTTAGTGCTGAGTAGTATTTCATTGTATGGGCCAGAGCTTGTTCATCTATTCACCACTGAATGTCAGTTAGATTATCTTCAGTGGGAAGGTATTAAAAAGCTGCTGCAAACAGTTGTGTACAGTTTTTTTGGCAAAACCACAAATCTTCATTTCTCTTAGGTTAAGATTGCTGGGTCATTTAATAAGCATATGTTTAACTTTGTAAGCAAGTGCAAAAATATCTTTCAAAGTGACCCCATGAGCAATGGATTAGAGTTATGTTTCCTCTGATCTTGAAAGAACTTGGCATAATAAATCTTTGTAAATTTTAGCCAATCCATAGGTATATAATAGCATCTCACCATAGTTTTAATTTGCATTTTCCCTACTTACCAAAGATTCCATCTTTTCATGTGTTTCTTAGCCATATATGTATTTTCTTTGATGAAGAGTTTATTCAAATCTTTAACTGTTTTTAAAGTTGGGTTGATGTTTTATTATTATTGAGTTTCAAAAGCTATTTTTTATTCTAGATACAATTTATTTAACACATGCATGTATTGGAAATATTTTCTCAAGTCTATGGCTTGTCTTTCATTCTTTCAACAGTGTCTTTTGTAGAACAGAAATTGTTAATTTTGATAAAGATAAATTGACCATTTACAAATATATTATGCTGTTGATTTTTATCTATTTTGTAGCTTTGCCTGATCTAAGATAAAGATTTTCATGCTTAGACATGTATGTTGTATGCCAATTTGAATGGAAAATCATGCAAATATTCTAATAAGTAACAATATTTTAAAATCAGTTCAAACAAATAATTATTGAATAGTTTAAAAAAGGTTGCCTTCAAGATTGTTGTGGCTTGTAAAATGTTCTTCAAGGCAAACAGTGTAGTCTCCTCTCTTTTGCTGTGAAGTAAAGATATATAAGTAATATCCACAGCATGCTTGCTTGAAGCAAATATATTCAAACCTTAATGTTCTTCAAAGCCTTCATTTGTAATTTTAAAAAAATTGTTCCTTGATAATATCCTTTAAAGAGTTATTATTATAAATGATCCTTCATTTTACTCATTTGTAACAGAGATCATTTTTATTACATCACCTTGAGAATATATATAATTTTTATCATTGGACCATCTGTTTGGGATTATATTAATATATCTCTAAAGTATGCACGGTTAAGCATTTAACATAATCAAGACACTGTATTAGGAAACATACATGGTCCCTGCAGTTGAACTAGATATAGTTAGGGGATTTTTGAAAGGAACTTGAATTTGGGAAACTAAAACAGCTGGAAATAGTATGAACAAAATGTTTTCAGTGAGAAAGGTGATATAACTAAGAGTAGAGCTCAAAATGACTAGTGGATTATAATAATAATATATTCTGTATGAGTAGAAAGAATGAGAGACATTATTCATTAATGTGCTTTGGAATTGAATGTAAATTACTATCAAATTCTCAAGTATTTAGATAAGTATATCTTATGATTATCATTTTGGTGAGCCCATTTCTCAGAAGGAATCATGAATCAAAGAGAAAAATTAAAGGGAAATATAATTTGATTTTTGACTATGCAGTTCAAAAATTAAATACAACTACGTGGGTATCATATAGATACTTAGATGAAAGATTGAGAAACCAAAGCAAAGAGGAGCATATTTTTTTATCACTACAAGTTTGAATAATCAGCAGATATAATTCATCAATAATTCTGGGTACAGCAAATCTCCAAATTTTTAAATTTATGTAATAAAATGTAATGTGAATAAAATTATGCTGTATTTGAGTCACATATACTTAATTTATCAAAAAGATTTTTTTTTCTCCTTACCCCAAGGCTTCAACAATGCCTGATGAGTTCTTTAAGCTTCTAGTAGAAAGTGCCTTAAAAATTTTCCCTTCCTGATGGGCAATCTGTTTTCATCTTTAAAGATTAAATTAATTTAAATGTCTTGAGTCCTGAAATTCTGATTAAGGATTTCTGAATAAATTGTGTGCTTAGTAGAATTCAAAAATATTTTTGCTTGTAATTAAAATGCAGTTGGTCAGTAGTTATTGAGTTTTGAGAGAGGTAGTTGTAATGGGAGAATAATTATGAATGTTAGAAATCATAAGTGTATGGGCGACCCAGCAATCCCACTACTGGACATATACCCTGAGAAAACCATAATTCAAAAAGAGTCATGTACCACAAAGTTCATTGCAGCTCTATTTACAATAGCCAGGACATGAAAGCAACCTAAGTGTCCATCAACAGATGAATGGATAAAGAAGATGTGTCACATATATACAATGGAATGTTACTCAGCCATAAATAGAAATGAAATTGAGTTATTTGTAGTGAGGTGGATGGACCCAGAGACTGTCATACAGAGTGAAGTAAGTCAGAAAGAGGAAAACAAATACCATATGCTAACACATATATATGGGATCTAAAAAAAAAAAGAGGTTCTGAAGAACCTAGGGGCAGGACAGGAATAAAGACACAGACATAGAGAATGGACTTGTGGACACGGGGAGTGGGAAGGAGAAGCTGGGACGAAGTTAGAGAGTGGTATGGACATATATACACTACCAAATGTAAAACAGATAGCTAGTGGGAAGCAACCACAGCACAGGGAGATCAGTTCGATACTTTGTGGCCACCTAGAGGGGTGGAATAAGGAGGGTGGGAGGAAGACACAAGAGGGAGGAGATATGGGGATATATGCATATGTATAGCTGATTCACTTTGTTATAAAGCAGAAACTAACACACCATTGTAAAGCAATTATACTCCAATAAAGATGTTAAAAAAAATAAGCATATGGGGAAGGGTGAGTACAAAGAAAGGAAACTACAGAAATTGTCACATCTCCCCACATGGAACAACGTTTCTGTTCCTACATGTTGTTATCTCAGAAGATTTGTCATTCAAATTTACAGAGAAGTCAAAAAATTTTTGATACAAGTAAATGAAAACCAAAATTGTGGGTTATGCTCTTTTCTGAGAGGACCATCTATATCATATGCATTAGTAGGATATGTTTAACAAAGATTATTAAATGTGTACTATGTACATATGTACCAAATACTAAATGAATTTGCTATTAAATTAGTAATTTGGGGGGAACTCCCTGGCAGACCAGTGGTTTGGACTCCACACTTTTATTGCTGAGGGCCCAGGTTTGGTCTCTGTTCAGGAACTAAGATCCCACAAGCTGCATGGCATGGCGAGGCCAAGAAAAAATAAATAAATATTTTGAAATAAAAAGTTTTTATTTTTTAGGTAAGGCTGTAGGTAGTACTCACTTATTAATGTTTATTGAGTATTTGTACACTTCTCAAGAGACACAGGGAGCATTTTTTTATTTAACTTTATTCCTATCTTGAGACTTCCCATTTTGGCTGTGATGCATCAGATATATTTTAGGAATTTTTGAAGAAATGTCCTGTTATGGAAAGATGTCCTTAAAATTTGCATAATTTTACTGTATAAACATTCACAATATTTATAATTATTTTTATTGTGATAATAGCAAAAATTATAATATACATATTATTTATGTTTTATAGTTATAATATTCATATAACTAGATTTGAGTCAACAAAAGATAGGTTGAATCAAAATAAAGCAGCAAAGAATAACATTTTCAATTCCGTATGTTGTTTCTACCACTGTTTAATAATGTATCACTTATTTACCAGGCTGGAAGGGGAAGGAGTGGGAGCTGTAGAATGGTAAGGCCAAGTCACAGTAGAAATCAGAAGTATGTCTTTCTCACAGTCTATCCTATGTAATTTTGAAAACTCAGTATTTTCATTCTTCACTCTTCCTGTCATCCACTGATGACAATGTCAACAACAGCAACTCAACAGCTGGTGCCCACTGAAGTTATCAGTCCTGATGAAGACTACTAATATCTTTGTCAACAATGTTGGACATGCCAAAGAAGTCAATACTTATACTGGGTGCTGTTTTCTGATGATACTCATGTTGGAAACACTAACCTTCAATGTTGCAGAAATTGTCAGAAATACTAACACCATTTTTCTCTCTCAAATTTGCATAGATTGTGAAATGGCATGTAAAACAAAGAATTATTTTCTTGCTCTTTTATTACAGGCTTCTCAGGTTTTTTTTTTTTTTTTTTTTTGGCTGCGCTGCACAGCTTGTGGGATATTAGATCTCCAACCAGGGATTGAAACAGGGCCCTCAGCAGTGAAAGCTCGGAGTCCTAACTACCGGACTGCCAGGGAATTCCCCATGTTTCTCAATGTAAGATTAATTCATGACTTTAGGAGATTGAAACATTGTCAGGCACTGAGTGCTAGGCACTGTGATGCCCTGAGAATTAACACTTCTTTCCAGGTTAGACACTTGTTTTAAACTGTGCTTATGCTCCTTCAGTCTTCTCTAAATGATTTAGCTCTCAAGACTCTCCTTTATTCCCATATGTAAAAATAATGAGGCTGGGGGTAGGGCAGGAAGACATGCCACTATTCCCCATACTTGCCTAGACATGCCTAAACTCTGGCAAAAATATACATTAGGATGAACATGAGACCCTGTTACGAGTTTTATTTACTTTCCAAAATTATTTACAAGGTCTCATCAAACAATTAATCTATCAAAAAAATAGCAACATAATCCCCATAAATTTAATCTGCAGCCTGTAACTCTTTTTAAAAGAGATCCTCAGCCAGATGACATAAAGATAGTATGACCACAAGACGTCTCAAAATTGAATTTGGAAGGGCCAATGCATGCACTATTAGTAACTTTTCAGACCTTCTGGGCTAAATTCTTAAATATGCATACGGAAGTGAAAGTTGTGTTATGATTTGCTGTAAATTGGAAACTTCAAGACTTGAGCCAAGATCTAACCCATATTAATCTGGAGATAAACAACATAATTTCTTTGTGAAATGTTGCAGAACAGATATTATGTTAGATAAAATAGTAAATATTTCATTTGATATTCAAATAATGGATAAATTAGGAATGGGACCCACAAAATGAAGCCTGCCCCAGTGGTCCCACCCACACCACAAATCTAAACCTAAATTAACCTGCATTCAGGAGAAATGTCTCACTGTCTAGGAGAACTAACATACACCAATTACAGTCCTCCAACTCAGCTCTAACTAGCTCACCTTTCCCTAGAAAACAGGACTTGCTAACTTTACCAGGAAATCCTCAAACTTCTAGTCAATCATGCCTTGTTTCTGCACTGCTGCTTCGAATGCTCTATAAAACTTGCTCTTGCCCAAAATCCTTAGGGAAATCTGCTCCTCTGTTTGTGAGGCACCATACTCCCCCAATCCATGGATTATTTTCCCTTAAATTAAAGGACACCAAAACTCATTGCTAAATTGTAATATTTTTGTCATTTGACAATGTAATGAGCTCATTTGAAAAAATTTTAATTCAAGATTAGATGAGGTGACCATTTACCTCCCGATAAAAGAAATATACATTGCAAATAAATAAACAATTGTTACTTAAAAGTTTTACTTAAAGAATACGATTTATCAAATAAACACAAAAATATTTGTACCCTAATATTCTAATATTCTGTTTAGTTACATTATTACGTTGTTTAAGCACATGAAATATTTTTGTGCTATAATTTAATAATTTTAATCTTGAAATTCTTTAGAGGGCTAGTCCAAGTATGTTTGTGGCTTGTCTACCCATCTCAGATTTTGTTTCCAGTCTACGAGCTGTTGAGGAGCTTGTAGCAAAATATAAATCAACTAAGTCACTTAGTTCACCAAGTTCACAGGACTTTCCTATCATGTTGTTTAGCAAGATATTCTCAAAGAAGGAAGCAGTGCATGGACTTACGTTCTAGTTGAAACTTCTCTCCATGCATCTGCAGTCTGAGTAGAACTATATGCGTTACCTTTGCCTTTTTCCACTCGACTTACTTCAGTAGTGGCATACTTCCCTTTGACAACTTACAAGAAACTTAACTTCTACACAGACTTCATTCCTTAATCTTTCTAGTAGATTTCTCCTTTTCAATAAGCTTTGATATATGGTCTATAGAGTAAAGTTTAGAATTTAAAAGCACCATTTCTACATAGGAGCTCATAGCTCCTTTTCATGTGATATGATAATGAGACTTTGATTTTATTCAGTAAGCCGTTCATGCTAGCTTAGCCACTACATTTCTCATAGAGTATTTTTGAAATCCACTATTGATATAAAGAAGTACTGCTGTAGTACCCCAAAATGATCTTGGAAGCTTAAAATAATTTGTCTGTGGTTAAATAAAAATAAGAGACATATGGGATAAATGAGCCTTCAATACAGTTTTATGCGTATAAAAGCATAGGAGCATTCTTTTGGATGAGGGTCCTGCCAAACCTGAACACATTAAGGAAAGCTTGAATTGTACAATGACATGTTTCTGAATTTATATATTTCTTTATTCTTGTCTTAGATGAGAGAGCAACCTGATCAGTGGAACTACTATAGATAATGCAGCTAAGAAATATATATTATGTATATGTGTATACATATATATACATATACACACATAAACTTGAAAGATTAGATAGTATGTCCAGTATTCCCTTCTTCATTATACATATTATAAGTATATACATGTACAAATGCATCATACATATATAAGAAAGTGCATTTATACATTTATTCATTTGTATTCAATTTTTTGTTAAGTGAAGTAGTACATACATAACCTTGAAATATGTCTCCATATTAAAGTGTCACTTCAAAAGATCTACCATATAATGGATTGTTTGTATCATTTTCTATGTCTGTATTCTATTAGACTGATTTTTTACAGGCAAATTTTAAAATTAGAAAAAAATAAATCGACTATCTCATCTCTATATAGTAAAGGGTTTGGGTCCTGTTACTTTCATTTTACATAAATATAGGACAGAGTAATAAACCATTTCTCTAAATGATTCTTTTATCAAATGCTCCACCTATTATAGAAGAGAAGGAGTCCCAGGATTAGAAAGCTTGACTGTAGTATCACTGCTTAATGTGTACACACACACACACACACACACACACACACACACACACACTCCAACCACTAATTACTTCCTATTGTTGAGAAATTTTCTTCCTGTCTAAACAGTGGATGCTAACACAGTGAAATTTTCTTTCATTGTTTGGTAGATTGTATTACCATTTACCCATACATGGTTGCTCATCTGACAACAGCAGGTCCTATTATTTAATATAGCTTTTAAGAACATGGAAACTAAGAATTCCAAAATGACAGTAAACCATTTAATTTTAGTTGATTTTATGACATACCTGGTTTTAGCACTTGTACCTGCAATAAAACATATGTTAACTCCCTAATAAAACCTGAGTGATGCTGTATCTGTCATCACTTTCTATGTTGGGAAGTAGTGCACAAGTTATTACCTTGAGAACAGTTGTTCCGGTCTCCTGTGCAGATCCATATCACTCTCGAATTTGCATTCTGATAGAGAAGCAACAAATGTTACTTAAACCACATGAAGTGTGTTAATTAGACCAAGTTTCGTGAAATTATGGGTGAGAGATCCAAAAGAAATTCTACAGCTGTCTTTGGTCTCTTGAGCATATCTTTTCAGATCAAAGTCTTTGTCACTTATATGATAACCTTAAGATTGCTTTTCTTCCCTTAAGTGGCATTCCCTAAATCTCAGTGATAGGGAAAAGCTCATACAAATCTAAATAGCAGATGTACTTTGGTGTTATTTAAATAGATAATGTTGATATCTTTAGAGAAACAAGTAAAATTCACTGTTAAAGCTGAATTGAACTGGTCAGTGTATCTTAACAGTTTTACTTAATTATAAATATTTCCTCTCATTTTCTTTCTATAGAGTATGAAGGATAGAGGATGGGAAAAGGAAATAAGCTCAGATCCTTTCCCCATGATTATAAAAGAAAGAGATTCTCTGGAGTCTCACCCTGTACATACCCATCTTTTGCTCTACGTGGAAGAATAGGAGATGGTCTAGTTTTTCTAGATTATATGTATTTGAAAATGGACAACTACTTATGGGTCAAGAGTATTAAATATGATTCTTCTTCCTGTTATTTCAGAAAAAAAGGTGGAAAAATATACATATTAAAGTGGATTTTTAAAGTTGTACTATTCCCTTTTTTGTTGCTATTTAAAATTATAGGCTCCATGCAGCAGTATGGGATAGAAGTCTTGGCATCAGTTTCCAGAATTAGACAACTGACTTGGGTTTGATTCCCTTCTCCATCGTTTGCCACCTGTGAGAACTTGAATGAATTAATGTTTCTGTGTCTCAGTTTCCTCACTTGTTATTGAGATGATAATGATAGCTACTTCATATGGTTGCTATGAGAATTAGAAATGTTAATATGAGTAACATTTTTGGATTGAGTTGTTTGATATTGAGCTGCATAAGCTGCTTGTAAATTTTGGAGATTAATTCTTGGTCAGTTGCTTCATTTGCAAATAGTTTCTCCCATCTGAGGGTTGTCTTTTGGTCTTGTTTATGGTTTCCTTTGCTGTTCAAAAGCTTTTAAGTTTCATTAGGTCCCATTTGTTTTTTTTTTTTGTTTTTATTTCCATTTCTCTAGGAGGTGGGTCAAAAAGAATCTTGCTGTGATTTATGTCAGAGAGTGTTCTGCCTAAGTTTTCCTCTAAGAGTTTGATAGTGTCTGGCCTTATGTTTAGGTCTTTAATCCATTTTGAGTTTATTTTTGTGCATAGTGTTAGGGAGTGTTCTAATCTCATACTTTTACATATGCCTGTCCAGTCTTCCCAGCACCACTTATTGAAGAGGCTGATTTCTCCAAAGAAGATATACAGATTGCCAACAAACACATGAAAGAATGCTCAACATCATTAATCATTAGAGAAATGCAAATCAAAACTTCAATGAGATATCATCTCACACCGGTCAGAATGGCCATCATCAAAAAATCTAGAAACAATAAATGTTGGAGAGGGTGTGGAGAAAAGGGAACACTCTTGCACTGCTGCTGGGAATGTAAATTGATACAGCCACTATGGAGAACAGTATGGAGGTTCCTTAACAAACTACAAATAGAACTACCATATGACCCAGCAATCCCACTACTGGGCATATACTCTGAGAAAACCATAATTCAAAAAGAGTCATGTACCAAAATGTTCATTGCAGCTGTGTTTACAATAGCCAGGACAAGGAAGCAACATATGTATCCATCAACAGATGAATGGATAAAGAAGATGTGGCACATATACACAATGGAATATTACTCAACCATAAAAGAAATGAAATTGAGTTATTTTTAGTGAGGTGGCTGTACCTAGAGTCTGTCATACAGAGTGAAGTAAGTCAGAAAGAGAAAAACAAATACCGTATGCTAACACATATATATGGAATCTAAGAAAAAAATAATCATGAAGAACCTAGGGGTAAGATAGGAATGGAGACACAGACCTACTAGAGAATGGACTTGAGGATGTGGGGAGGGGGAAGGCTAGGCTGTGATAAAGTGAGAGAGTGGCATGGATATATATACACTACCAAATGTAGAATAGATAGCTAGTGGGAAGCAGCCACACAGGGAGATGAGCTCGGTGCTTTGTGACCACCTAGAGGAGTGGGATAAGGAGTGTGGGAGGGAGGGAGACACATGAAAGAAGAGATATGGGAACAGATGTATATGTATAACTGATTCACTTTGTTATAAAGCAGAAACTAACACACCATTGTAAAGCAATTATACTCCAATAAAGATGTTAAAAAGTATATATATGTACGAGTAACATGCTTAGACCAGGGCTTGGGACATAGAAACCTCTACCAAAATGTCATCAACTGTTATTACAAGAATGTTGAAGCAGCAGTGGTCCTATGTATTAAGCAGTTAAATGGAGAGACTTCAACCAAGAATTTCTTATGGATGAATTCTTATTGCACTCATATTCAAAATATTGAATTCCAGTTCCCTACTAGGGGCCATTCTTGACCCTCAGAAAGCAGCAACTCATGGAAAGTCACCCTGTAACTGGGAGAACCTCAACCCACTGGAAATCTATAACATGTCAGACCCATCTAGGAGACAAATCTAATCCTTCTGGCTGAAAAATAGCTTGCAGCAGTCTGCTGTCCATAGTTTACTAATATTTGCAAGAATGGTTTGGTTGGCAGTCAGTGTTCTAGAGCCATCCAAGACCTTGACATTATCATTTTTCTTTGAAGCCTTAATGAGGATTACTGCAAAAGCAGATAGTCTGTAATTTTACACAATGACTTGCTCTTTTACTTGTCATGGAGATTATCACACTAGAAGCACATCATCTATATTTCCTAGGGATCAGTTTTGAAATTTTAATTGCTTGGATTTGATTTTTAAAACCTCTAATGTTTATATATTCATGCTAAAATCATCTTTTTTACAATCAAAAGTTTATGCACTTCAAATTAAAGAATGTTATAACAAAAAGTATATACTGCACTGCTTAGTACTTTATCATTTACCACATGCTTTCATATAAGTCATTTCACTTGATTTAAAAAATAAGCCTATAAGCTATCAAGGGCAGCAATATTTTAACACCATTTAGTGGATGTGGGTGTGGAGCTGGTTATTCTACAAGATGCCCTCATATTTTTAAGTTCACAAAGAGAGTATATTGGAAAACAAAGTCTTAAACACAAACCACCTGCCATCAAATCCAGGATTCATTTAACTATATCAAATATTTGGGAGAGAGCACTTAAAGATAAACTGTAAATCCTAATATCTGGATGGCTATACTTAAAATCTTAGTCCATTTTAGAAACTAGGTTACTATTCTAATTTTGAAAATGTATGCATATGACATCAATACTTTTAAACTTATTATCTCTAGAAAATCTCATCACATGGAGTGACAATAATATCTTAAAGAACAAAATGAATTAGAATAAAGCAACAATTAAATGACAAATTCCTTTATAATAATTTCCCAAGGACCTTCCATTTTCTGTAGAGAAGATACCTGGGCTACATATCCCAATGATTATATATGTTTAAAACCATATAGATAAACCAGGCATTTTATGGAATTTGTACAGGCCTTTTGTTAGAATTGAGAGTGGTATTTTCACTAGCTTCTACTCTTCAAGATTAGGTTTACTCCTGGACATCAAGTAATTTTGTTTACTAAAAACGTGATTTGTATTTTTTGGGGTTCTGGCTGAGTGGAGTGTTGTTATGTAGAAATGTGAAATTCTATTTCAGAGTGTAATGTTTAGAATCCCTATAAATATAATCTCAATAGATAATGGGAGTATTTTTTTAATTAATGTATTATTTTTTTGGCTGTGTTGGGTCTTTGTTGCTGTGCACGGGCTTTCTCTAGTTGTGGCGAGCAGGGGTTACTCTTCGTTGCAGAGCGCGGGCTTTTCACTGTGGTGGCTTCTCTTACTGTGGGGCAGGGGCTCTAGGCACGTGGGCTTCAGTAGCACACGGGCACACGGGCTTTGTTGCTACACAGCGTGTGGGATCTTCCTAGACCAAGGCTTGAACGCCTGTCCCTTGCATTAGCAAGCAGATTCTTAATCACTGTGCCACCTGGGAAGTCCCGTGGAATATTCTATTGAATATTCTCATAGTTGGTTCACTTGAAATTGCCTTGAACCTACAGTAAAATATAAAAAGTTTCAAACTAAATACAAGTATGGTTTGGATTCAGTTAAGAAGATAAGAATGCATATGGGTGAAATATTTGTCATTTTTAATATATATGAGAAAAACGTAAAAGAATGAAGAGTGGGGAACCACTTTACCTTCAATAATAAATATTATTACCTTCTATTATAAGATTATTATAAAATTATCATTTGGATTCACATTATATGGTGATTAGTTGACTAAGGCTTGATAAATATTCTGCAATGAGATAATAATGTATTATTTTACAAATTATACATATTAGTTATAATTTTTAGCCCATCTCTGTGAAGGCACTGAAAACAAAACCCATGTCTACTGAAATCAAAACCATCACTACATCTTTTCCCTTAGCTAATTTATTTTTACATTGAAATATTCATAAGACAGTAAAACATACTGATATTTGATCTATTTATTTTTAAAACATATCAATATTTTTCAACATTATAGAATATCTCTCCTCATTTTGTGTGTGTGTGTGTTTGTGTGTATGTGTAAAACTGTTTCATTCCTCCTTCATGAACTCATTGTATAGGAAAGAAGTTTGAGTTTAAGTCCCATATTCATTCATTCCCTAATTCCTGTTATTATATCTATATTACTTTCCCCCTCTAAATTGAAAGTGATAGTAATATCCAGATTTGGGGTCCATACTGCCAAATATGAAGAATTTAGATTTCTCATATGCTGAATTCATATCCTCTGGGCTTTGCCAGCACTTATAGTTTCCTTGCCTTCAACTGCTCATCCAGCTGCCAACTAATTTGCTCTCCTTACTGAGAGATTATCACAAGAGTACTTCAGTCAAATGTGCACTGAACCCTGGCTTGAGTTCTACAGAGAACACCCAGTATCTCTCCTGTTAGCTGATACATAAATTCAGACTCCTTTATTCCCTACTCTTCTCTTCTTAGTTCAGATCATAAGGTACATCTTCACAAACAATACCATGAATCTTATTTTTTAATGTTCACTCTTGTTCCAAGTAATTGTCCAATACAGAGATTTACCATAAGGCAGAAATCAAAATGCAAGACCAGATGCATTAAAAGACAATAAAAAAAAGGAACCCAGGAAGAAAGTGATAATTTTGTCTCAAGTTTTTCTCACAAACAACATTATCTCTAATACGGATTCATCACTGTATATTTGATTTTTCCCTTGGCATATTACCTGAAGTTAGAGTGAGGTAGAAGATTGGTAACACTGGTATGAATCAAGTGAGAAAAAGTATTTTCTAAATTGAAAATTTAGAATAATGTGAGTCAATTCTATTATGAATAGGGAATAAAAACTGCACTCTCATTCAGTTTGGAAGTATACTTATCTATCTACCATTAAATTATAAAGTTTCTCGATATGACCACTCAGCAAACCCAAGCAGCTCTAGAGTACAGGTATACCTGGCTTTTAGAAAGTTCACTTTATACCACTTTGCTGTTTTACCAAAGTTCTATATTAGTACATGTTTTAGATAACTGAAATGAAGCAAAAGAGGATTTTCGCCTTTATGGAAAAAGTTGAACAGTGAAGATGGCATTCAGCATTTGATTTTTAGGGAGCAGTTATAGAGGCACTGCACCATGAGCAGAGAGAGGGGTACCACCAAGCTCCTTCCCTGTGAATTACACTCAGTATCTCAGCATCAAGATCTCTTTGAACTTCTGTACTTCTGTGAGCTTCTGTGCTTGATCTGGATTTACTTTGTGCATCTGTTAGCAAGATGTGTCCTATGGCAATTGTTTCTTTATGCCATTTGTCTTACAAAAGATTTCATAGAAACACTCTACTTTGGGATAGTGGAAAAAACCTTTATCAAGAAAGTCTAGAGTCAGGGAAAATCAGTATATTCTGTTTGGTTTTAACTGTCTTGTTCTTGCTAGCAGAATATCCTAATAATCAAGCCTGGGGTCAGGGATGGGATGATGCCAGCTTTTAAAGATAAAATTTCTTTGAGAGAAATAAATGATGTGTTTTCACATAAGACAATTTAAAATGGATATAAAAAAGAGAAGTAAACAAATTTGATTTAAAAAAATGTTCTGAGAAATGTCATTATTTTTTAGGAAATATATTTTTTTGAATTCAAATTACTCCATAGTAGAAGTCTCTTACTAATGTACTGACGTGCTATTCCCAGTGTTCTGAAGTCTTCTGTAATAATGAAGCCTAAAGTACTGACCCTATCTTATATTTACAATTTTTTGACTGTTGCAGTCAATGGTGACATTATTGCCTATGTAATAATACCTATAAATTGTTACTAGACCACATTCAATTAATGGTGACAAGAAAAATTATGGCAGAACTGTGAATGGAAAGACAACTAGTAGGCATAACATCAAATCTCTGAAGAAAACTGAAATTACCAACACAATGTCAAAGAATTTTCTAGAAACATACTCTGAAATAATAAAGAGAAAGCCTAATGTCTGAGACAGATGTATAACACTTATCAGGGAAACTCCCCCCCTCCCAGTATTCATCAATCAAAGCATTTTAAGACATTCAAACACATATTCTATGAAAAATTTCCCAGATAAGCACTCCAATTTTAAATATAAATTTAACACTCTTGAAACAATCACTTTTTGAAGTATAGATTTTATTGAACTGATATTAAAATCAATATAATTCTGTGTAGACTATGTTGAAAATTCCTCCAAAAGCATATATTTGGTTTTTAAAACATTTGCTTTCATTCATACAATTAACTTTTAATATTTTTGTTTCATAAGAAATATTGGAATTTCTACAATTTGAAATATGTTCTAATATCTAAACTCTAAAATATAGCATTGTATTTTTAGGGAATAAGAATTGTTCACTTAATCATATACTAAGTAGGACATAAGTATGGTTTTATCTTTCTGGTGTTGCTTATTAATTCTTTCAATTTTACCTCTTATGTAGACTCCTTAATTCCCCAAAGGAAAAATAATTTCTTTGAAACAGTTATGTGAAATAGATTTATCTACTTGCAAACAATTCAGGTAGTGTACTGCAATGTGATAAATTTAATGAAAGGTGATACTTTTTAAAGTATTGTAACATATCCTAATCCTTCCTTGAACTTTCTACACTTGTGGCCACATCATATAACTAATTTCATCTAAGCATACCACAATTATTGGAGAAATATTTTGTAAAAAATAACTTGCAAAATTACTTATAAAATTTGATGCTACCTCATATTTTTTATTTTATCACCTGTGAAATATTGAATCATTCTGAACAATACAATCCGTAAATTTTCATGTCATCCACCAAGTCAATTCACTTTTTAAGATCATAGTTTTTAAACAGAGAAGCTTATTCATATTGAATTTTATTGTTGAATACATACATTTTAGCCTTTAGTAATTTTATTTTTAAAACTCAATAAGGAATGTAATTCTTTTTTAAAAATCTACTGGCCAAACGTCCAACTTTCAAGTAAAAAATAAACTGTTATTTAAGATTGTTTAATCAAACTTCTTCTTTTCAATGAAGGAGATCTTTTTGATGTGTCTGGTCACCATGATTTAAATCAGGGACTTTATTGTACTAAAATCACATTTCCATAGAAGCTAATGAAGTCCTCTCTCTCTTGGTCAGTTTGACAACTTACTCTCAACTCTGTCAACACTACATTAAATTTCTCAGTAGCTTTGCTGACTAGTAGAATTTGGTGTCTTTCATTTGATGTTTGGATTGGAACTAATGACAATTTATCCAGGAGCTGGAAAGATTAGCAAGATCTCTTTTTGGAGATTTAGACAAAAAATATGAGAAAAAAAGATAAACTTCAGATTGCCAGCAATTTCTTTCTAAATGGTGCATTTTCTCCTTTATTTTCCTTTTTTTTTTTGAACAAATTTAATGCCACATTTTTTGTTTCCATATATGGTGAACTAAGACAATGAACTATATAACATGCTTGCTATTTAGTTGTCAATCAACATCTCTGCCTACAAAGATCATTGTAGTGCAATATTTGTTAAAATGCACCTTTCCCCTATGCTATTCTTGATCTGTGTTAATATTATGAGCTGTTACTTGTGAAAGATAATAATTTGTTTTTTGCCTCCTTCTTCCAGAATCACTGTTGAATCTACTCGTTGCTGCAAGCTAAGGTCACATAGCACTCACAGTCTTATTATAACTGACAACTACATCTTGGTTTGAACCCCAATTCAATTTACACAGGTTTTCCTTTACACATTTTTCTCATATATTAGGTAAATAGAATGCTCACGCAGCCTTAAATCAGTTAAAGGGCAGATAGATGTTTTGTTGTACAAGCTACCTCCAAACAGCTCGGCAAACAGCTCTGCCTGGGCTGTAAGAACTCTGATTCCCCTTGGGCAGGAACTTGTCACCATAGTTCACTGAGGGAGGAGTGATATTTTTAACAATCCATATAATCAGTAAAATTTGTTTTTTATGTGTGCTGGTAATTAGTATCAGATACTGGCCCCTGAACTGTCTCTGAACAAGATTTTCAGAGATCTTACTAAGGAGACTTGATGCTTGTGTTTCAGAAAGATCTTACAAAGCTGCCTGTGTGAATTTACCTCTCAAATCAAAAATGATCACCAGTACTGAGAGTGACAGATTGATCAGTGGCCTCTGGCTGCAGTCACTCTTCTGATGTTCTCCTCATTGCAGGGTTCACAATGAACTTCTCTCCACAATTCCTGAACAGCCCCTTCTCTACACTCCTTACTCCACTTTAGCTCCTAGGTGATACCCATATTTCCTCTCCAGTTTCTGTTCCTATCAAATGATTTAGGATTTTATCTGTACCCTTCACTTTGCCTTTTCCTTCTCATTTCTTCTCTTTGTCCTAAAGAGTCCTTTGGGAAATAAAATAAGTATAATATAATATCTATTTTCCCTCCTCTTTATTTTAGCAGGAAGTGGTCATCATTACAGATTGCAGGCAAGCACAATATTTAATAACAATAATTCATATTTAATACTAATTTAACAATTACCAAGATATTTATTAAATATAGTATAAATTGACTTATAAAAATCTGAATGTTCACATTTAAATCTTATTTCTCCAGACCACATAAGGTAAGAGGCAAAAAGTTACATTTCAAAAAAAAGTGATTATTTCTCATATTTGCTCCTAATATACTTTTATGGATATCTATCACTCCAAAACTTTCCATTTAATCTCCCATAGGTTTCCTATTTCTTTGAATATCTAGAATCATCTGAGATACTTTAACCAAAACTACCCTCTCAGCTACCAAAAGGCAACTTCTATTTTATTCCTTTTTTTTTTTTTTCTTGAATTTTCTCTTCACCAAATGTCATCTTTTCAGTTAGGCCTTCTCTGACACTGCCTATTTAATATCCCTACTCATCCAGGCTCTTCTAACAAAATACCACAGATTGGGTATTTTATAAAATGACAGAAATTTATTGCTCACAGCTTTGGAGGCTGGAAGTCAGGGTGCCAATATAATGGGGTGAAGGTCCTCTACCAGGTCACAGAGTTCTTACTTTGTCCTCACAGGGCAGAAGGGGCTCAGAATCTCTCTGGAGTCTCTTTTTTTTTTTTTTTTTTTTCGGTACGCGGGCCTCTCACTGTTGTGGCCTCTCCCTTTGCGGAGCGCAGGCTCCGGATGCACAGGCTCAGCGGCCATGGCTCACGGGCCCAGCCGCTCCGTGGTATGTGGGATCTTCCCAGACCGGGGCACGAACCCGTGTCCCCTGCATCGGCAGGCAGATTCTCAACCACTGCGCCATCAGGGAAGCCCTGGAGTCTCTTTTAAAAATAGTTATCTCATTAATAAAGGCTCTACCCTCAGGATTTAATCACCTCCCGAAAGCCTCAACTCTTAATACCAACTTTTCAGGGTGTTAGGATTTCAAGATATTAATTTTGGGGAGATACAAATATACCGGTCATAGCACCAGTCACTATCTAACACAATCTCCTAATATTAACTTAGAATTGTTTATAGTAATGGCACTTATCATTTAAAAAAAAATATTAGTTCTTTGTTTCCTCTGACTAAACACATAAACTTTATGAGAGCAAGGAATCCATCTTGTTCACCACACACTCCCTGCACTTATAAGACAAATGGTAGAGGTCAATAAACACTTCTTGAATGACTTTTATCAATCAGTGAATTGCTGCAGAGATACTTTCCTTAGCTATTTGACTTAAGTTTTCTCTGTATCATAAATTTTAGCATATTCATTCATTATATATTCCACACATTCTTATTAAGTACCTGATGTGAACCATGCAATATTATAGGCATTAAAAAAGGCACCTTGCACATAGTAAGCATTGAACAAATATTTCCTAAAAAGTATTTCCTATAATTACACTTAGTTAACCTCATTAGAAAATGTCACCATAAGATAATTGTTAAACCCAGAGGTTTATGAAATACCTAATTTCTTTTTTAAAAAAATAACTTATTTTATTTACATTACATATTTTCTTACAATAACTTCATCTGAGGTAACTTTACCTGATTTACCCATTCACTCTCTCTTTTTTTTTAAAATTTTTATTGGAGTATAATTGCTTTACAATGGTGTGTTAGTTTCTGCTTTATAACAAAATGAATCAGTTATACATATACAAATATCCCATATCTCTTCCCTCTTGCATCTCCCTCCCTCTATCCCTCCCTATCCCACCCTTCTAGCTGGTCACAAAGCACTGAGCTGATTTCCCTGTGCTATGAGACTGCTTCCCACTAGCTATCTATTTCATATTTGGTAGTGTATATAAGTCCACATATACACTACCACTCTCTCACTTTCTCCCAACTTACCCTTCCACCTCCCCGTGTCCTAAAGTCCATTCTCAGTAGGTCTGTGTCTTTATTCCCGTCTGGCTCCTAGGTTCTTCATGACCAATTTTTTTTTTTTTTTTTAGATTCCATATATGTGTGTTACCATACAATATTTGTTTTTCTCTTTCTGACTTACTTCACTCTGTATGACAGACTCTAGGTTCATCCACTTCACTATAAATAACTCAATTTCATTTCCTTTTTATGGCTGGGTAATATTCCATTGTATATATGGGCCACATCTTCTTTATCCTTTCATCTGTCAATGGACACTTAGGTTGCTTCCATGTCCTGCCTATGGTAAATAGAGCTACAATGAAAATTGTGGTACATGACTCTTTTTGAGTCATGGTTTTCTCAGGGTATATGCCCAGTGGTGGGATTGCTGAGTCATATGGCAGTTCTATTAGTAGTGGGTTTTTGTGTGTGTGTGATATGCAGACTTCTCACTGTTGTGGCCTCTCCCATTGTGGAGCACAGGCTCCGGATGTGCAGGCTTAGTGGCCATGGCTCATGGGCCCAGCCACTCCGCAGCACATGGGATCTTCCCGGACAGGGGCACAAACCTGTGTACCCTACATCAGCCGGCAGACTATCAACTACTGCGCCACGAAGAAAGACCTATTTTTAGTTTTTTTTAAGGAACTTCCATACTGTTCTCCATAGTAGTTGTATCAATTTACATTCCCACCAACAGTGTATGAGGGTTCCCTTTTCTCCACACTCTCTCCAGCATTTATTGTTTGTAGATGTTTTGATGATGGCCATAAGGACCAGTGTGAGATGATATCACATTGTAGTTTTGATTTGCATTTCTCTAATGATTAATGATGTTGAGCAATCTTTCATGTGTTTGTTGGCAATCTGTATATCTTCTTTGGAGAAATGTCTATTTAGGACTTCTACCCATTTTTTGATTGGGTTGTTCTTTTTTTTGATACTGAGCTACATAAGCTGCTTGTACATTTTAGAGATTAATCCTTGGTCAGTTATTCATTTGAAAATATCTTCTCCCATTCTGAGGGCTGTCTTTTCATCATGTTTATGGTTTCCTTTGCTGTGAAAAATCTTTTAAGTTTCATTAGGTACCATTTGTTTATTTTTGTTTTTACTTCCATTTCTCTAGGAGGTGGGTCAAAAAGGATCTTGATGTAATTTATGTCATAGAGAGTTGTGCCTATGTTTTGCTCTAAGAGATTGATGGTGTCTGGCTTTACATTTAGGTTTTTAATCCATTTTGAGTTAATTTTGGGGTATGGTATTAGAGAGTGTCCTAATTTCATTCTTTTACATGCAGCTGCCCTGTTGTCCGAGCAACACTTATTGAAGAGGCTGTCTTTTCTCCATTGTATATTCTTGCCTCCTTTATCACAGAAAAGATGGCCATATATGCATGGGTTTATCTCTGGGCTTTCTATCCTGTTCCATTGATCTATATTTCTGTTTTTGTGCCAGTAACATACTCTCTTAATTACTGTAGCTTTGTAGTATAGTCTGAAGTCCGGGAGCCTGATTCCTCCAGCTCTGTTTTTCTTTCTTAAGATTGCTTTGGTTATTAGGGATCTTTTGTGTTTCCACACAAACTGTGAAATTTTTTGTTCTAGTTCTGTGAAAAATGCCATTAGTAGTTTGATAGGGATTGCATTGAATCTGTAGATTGCTCTGTGTAGTATAGTCATTTTCACAATGTTGATTCTTCCAATCCAAGAACATGGTATATCTCTCCCTTTATTTGTATCATCTTTAACTTCTTTCATCAGTGTCTTATAATTTTCTGCATACAGGTCTTTTGTCTCTTTAGGTAGGTTTATTTTTAGGGAATTACCTCATTTCTTTATAATTTAATTTGGAAAAAGTCAATCAATGAAATATGAAAAGCACTGCAATTTGCAAAAGAAATAATGTAAATATATTCAGAAAAGCTTTTCAAAATCATTGCATCTTACATTTTGCAAAACCAAAATTTAAGTTGTTTATTGCTAATATTCTTTCTATAATTTCGCCCAAGGTGAAATCATCATGGGATTGTAGAGCAATATATAAGAGATGATTTTCTTATATTATGATTTCTTTTTAAAGAGTGCAAAGAGTGAGTTCATATTCCAATTATGTCTAATTTAAAATAAAGAACATTTTATGAGAAGACAGAGAAACACACAGCAGATGAAGGAACAAGGCAAAAAACCACCAGACCTAATAAATGAAGAGGAAAAAGGCAGTCTGTCTGAAAAAGAATTCAGAATAATGATAGTAAAGATTATTCAAAATCTTGGAAGTAGAATGGAGAAAACACAAGAAAAGTTAAAAAAGGACCTAGAAGAAATAAAGAGCAAACAAACAGTGACAAACAACACAATAAGTGAAATTAAAAGTTGTCTAGAAGGGATCAATAGAAGGATAACTGAGGCAGAAGAACGGATAAGTGGCTTGGAAGATAAAATAGTGGAAATAACTACTGCAAAGCAGAATAAAGAAAAAAGAATGAAAAGAATAGAGGACAGTCTCAGAGACCTCTGGGACAACATTAAACACACTAACGTTCGAATTATAGGGGTTCCAGAAGAGGAAGAGAAAAAGAAAAGGACTGAGAAAATATTTGAAGAGATTATAGTTGAAAACTTCCCTAATATGGGAACGGAAATAGTTAATCAAGTCCAGGAAGCACAGAGTCCCATACAGGATAAACCCAAGGTGAAACACGTCAAAACACATATTAATTAAACTATCAAAAATTAAATACGAAGAACAAATATTAAAAGCAGCAAAGGAGAAACAACAAATAGCATACAAGGAAATCCTCATAAGGTTAACGCTGATCTTTCAGCAGAAACTCTGCAAGCCAGAAGGGAGTGGCAGGACATATTTAAAATGATGAAAGGGAAAAACCTACAACTAAGATTACTCTACTCAGCAAGGATATCATTCAGATTTGGTGGAGAAATTAAAAGCTTTACAGACAAGCAAAAGCTAAGAGAATTCAGCACCACCAAACAAGCTTTAAAACAAAAGCTAAAGGAACTTCTCTAGGCAGGAAACAGAAGAGAAGGAAAAGACATACAAAAATAAATCTCAAAAAATGAAGAAAATGGTAATAGGAACATACATGTCAATAATTACCTTAAATGTAAATGGATTAAATGCTCCAATGACAAGACAAAGACTGGCTTAATGGATACAAAAACAAGACTGGTATTTATGCTGTCTACAAGAGACCCACTTCAGATCTAGGGACACATAAAGACTGAACGTGAGGGCATGTAAAAAGATATTCCATGCAAATGTAAATCAAAAGAAAGCTGGAGGGGCTTCCCTGGTGGCACAGAGTTTGAGAGTCCACCTGCCGATGCAGGAGACATGGGTTTGTGCCCCAGTCTGGTAGGATCCCATGTGCCATGGCCATGGCCACTGGGACGGTGTTTCCAGAGCCTGTGCTCCATGGTGGGAGAGGCCACGGCAGTAAGATGCCCACGTATCACAAAAAAAAAAAAAGAAAAAAAAAAAAAGAAGAAAAAAAGAAAGCTGGAGTAGCAACTCTCATCTAAAAAAAAAAATAGACTTTAAAACAAAGACTATTACAAGAGACAAAGAAGGATACTACGTAATGTCCAATCCAAGGGACCAATCCAAGAAGAAGATATAACAATTGTAAATATTTATGTACCCAACATAGGAGCACCTCAATACATAAGGCAAATACTAACCGCCATAAAAGGGGAAATCGACAGTAACACCATCATATAGGGGACTTTAACACCCCACATTCACCAATGGACAGATCATCCAAAATGAAAATAAATAAGGAAATAAAGGCTTTAAATTATACATTAAACAAGATGGACTTAATTGATATTTATGTGACATTCCATCAAAAGAAATAGAATACAAATTCTTCTCAAGTGCTCATGGAACATTATCCAGGATAGATCATATCTTTGGTCACAAATCAAGCCTTGGTAAATTTAAGAAAATTAAAATCATATCAAGTATCTTTTCTGACCACAAAGTTATGAGACTAGATATCAATTATAGGAAAAAATCTGTAAGAAATAAAAACACAGGGAGGCTAAACAACACAGTACTTAATAATTAAGAGATCACTAGAGAAATAAAAGAGGAAATCAAAAAATACCTAGAAACAAATGACAATGAAAACACAACGAACCAAAACCTATGGGATGTAGAAAAGGCAGTTCTAAGAGGGAAGTTTATAGCTATACAAGCCTACCTTAAGAAACAAAAAACTTCTCAAATAAGCAACCTAACCATACACCTAAAGCAATTAGAGAAAGAATATCAAAAAACCCCAAAGTTAGCAGAAGGAAAGAAATCATAAAGATCAGATCACAAATAAATGGAAAATAAATGAAGGAAATAATAGCAAATATCAAAAAAACTAAAAGGTGGTTCTTTGAGAAGATAAACAGAATTGATATACCATTAACCAGACTTATCAAGAAAAAAGGGGAGAAGACTCAAATGAATAGAATTAGAAATGAAAAAGGAGAACTAACAACTGACACTGCAGAAATATAAAAGATCATGAGAGATTACTACAAGCAACTATATGCCAATATAATGGACAAATGGGAAGAGATGGACAAATTCTTAGAAATGCACAACCTTCTGAGACTGAACCAGGAAGAAATAGAAAACATGAACAGACCAATCATAAGCCCTGAAATTGAGACTGTGATTAAAAATCTTCCAACAAACAAAAGCTGGCTTCACAGGCAAATTGTATCGAACAGTTAGAGAAGAGCTAACACCTATCCTTCTCAAGCTCTTCCAAAAAATAGCACTCCCAAACATCGTGAGAGGCTACCATTACTCTGACACTAAAACCAGACAAAGATGTCACAAAGAAGGAAAACTACTGGCCAATATCACTGATAAACATAGATGCAAAAATCCTCAACAAAATACTAGCAAACAGAACCCAACAGCACATTAAAAGGATCATACATTAAGATCAAGTGGGAAAAAAAAAAAAAAAGATCAAGTGGGGTTTATCCCAGGAATGAAAGGTTTCTTCAATATATGCAAATAAATCAATGTGATACACCATATTAAAAAATTGAAGGAGAAAAAAAAATATGATCATCTCAATAGATGCAGAGAAATATTGACAAAATTTAAAACCCATTTATGATAAAAACCCTCCAGAGAGTAGGCTTGAGGGAATTTTCCTCAACATAATACAGGCCACATATGACAAACTCAAGCCAACATTATCCTCAATTGTGAAAAACAGCAAACATTTCCACTAAGGTCAGTAACAAACAAGGTTGCCCACTCTCACCACTATTATTCAACATAGTTTTGAAAGTTCTATTCATGACAATCAGAGATATAAAAGAAATAAGAGGAATACAAACTGGAAAAGAAGAAGTAAAACTGTCATTCTTTGCAGATGACATGATACTATACATAGAGAATCCTAAAGATGCTACCAGAATACTACTAGAGCTAATCAATGAATTTGGTAAAGCAGCAGGATTCAAAATTAATGCACAGAAATCTCTGGCATTCCTATACACTAATGATGAAAAATCTGAAAGTGAAATTAAGAAAACATTCCCATTTCCCATTACAACAAAAAGAATAAAATATCTAGGAATAAACCTACCTAAGGAGACAAAAGACCTGTATGCAGAAAATTATAAGACGGTGATGAAAAAAATTAGAAATGATACAAATAGATGGAGAGATATACCATGTTCTTGGATGAAAGAATCAACATTGTGAAAATGACTATACTACCCAAAGCAAAGCAATCTACAGTTTCAATGCAATCCCTATCAAACTATCACTGGCATTTTTCACAGAACTAGAACAAAATATTTCACAATTTGTATGGAAACACAAGAGACCCCGAATAACCAAAGCAATCTTGAGAACAAAAAACGGAGCTGGAGGAATCAGGCTCCCTGACTTCGGCCTATACTACAATGTTACTGTAATGAAGAGAGTATGTTACTGGCACAAAAACAGAAATATAGATCAATGGAACCAGGATAGAAAGCACAGAGATAAACCCACACACATATGATCACCTTATGTTTGATAAAGGAGGCAACAATATACAATGGAGAAAAGACAGTCTCTTCAATAAGTGGTGCTGGGACAGATACATGTAAACGAATGATGTTAGAACATTCCCTAACACCATACACAAAAATAAACTCAAAATGGATTAGAGACCTAAATATAAGGATACCATCAAACTCTTAGAGGAACACATAGGCAGAACTCTCTATGACATACATAACAGCAAGGTCCATTTTGACCCACCTCCTAGAGAAATGGAAATAAAATCAAAAATAAACAAATGGGACCTAATGAAACTTAAATCCTTTTGCACAGCAAAGGAAACTATAAACAAGACACAAAGCCTACCCTCAGAATGGGAGAAAATATTTGCAAATGAAGCAACTGACAAAGGATTAATCTCCAAAACATACAACTAACTCATGCAGCTCAATATCCAAAAAACAAAAAAACCCAATCCAAAAATGGGCAGAAGAACTAAATAGACATTTCTCCAAAGAAGATATACAGATTGCCAACAAACACATGAAAGAATGCTCAACTTCATTAATCATTAGAGAAATGCAAATCAAAACTACAATGCAATTTCATCTCACACCAGTCAGAATGGCCATCATCAAAAAATCTACAAACAATAAATGCTGGAGAGGATGTGGAGAAAAGGGAGCCCTCTGGCACTGTTGGTGGGAATGTAAATTGATACAGCCACTATGGAGAACAGTATGGAGGCTCCTTAAAATACTACAAATAGAACTACCACATCACCCAGCAATTCTACTACTGGGCATATACACTGAGAAAACCATAATGCAAAAAGAGTCATGTACCAAAATGTAATTGCAGCTCTATTTACAATAGCCAGGACTTTGAAGCAACCTAAGTGTCCATCAACAGATGAATGGATAAAGAAGATGTGTCACATATATACAATGGAATGTTACTCAGCCATAAAAAGAAATGAAATTGAGTTATTTGTAGTGAGGTGGATGGACCTAGAGACTGTCATACAGAGTGAAGTAAGTCAGAAAGAGAAAAATAGATATCGTATGCTAACACATATATATGGAATCTAAAAAATAAAAATAAAAAAATAGAAAATGGTCAGAAGAGCCTAGGGGCAAGATGTGAATAAAAATGCTGACCTACTGGATAATGGACTTGAGGATATGGGGAGGGGTAATGGTAAGCTGGGACAAAGTGTGAGAGTGGCATGGACGTATATACACTACTAAATGTAAAACAGATAGCTAGTGGGAAGCAGCCACATAGCACTGGGAGATCAGCTCAGTACTCTGTGCCAGCCTAGAGGGGTGGCATAGGGAAGGTGGGAGGGAGGGAGATGAAAGAGGGAAGAGACATGGAGACATATGTATATGTATAACTGATTCATTTGTTATAAAGCAGAAACTGACACACCATTGTAAAGCAATTATACTCTAATAAAGATATTTTTAAAATAAAATAAACATTTTAAACACTAAGAGAATATACATGAATATGAATTATTATCCGCATAATGTTAAATAGAGACTGAGTGCAATTATCTGGAAACATTAACCTCCAAATTTCCTTTTCATCAGTTCTCTGAATATTTTAAAATACAGTATTGTTGTGTATTTTACATCTTTGTATTTTTAGTGAAAATAAAATATATGAGAGAAAATATTACTTGTGAATGACTGTTTTAATCTGATAATTGTTTTTATGAACTTACATTAACAAAATTTGATTGAACACCTTTTGAAAGCCCAGTCCTTTTTGAAATTCTTTGAAGGACACAAAATCATTAGATATGACAGTTGGTTCAGAGTTTACAATATAGCTGCATAAGTAAAAAATTTAAGAAGTCATGACATTTCTAGAGGAGAATTCTAAGATTCTAGATAGAATTCTAGATTCTAATAATCTATATCTCTAAGCAATTTATATTAATTATAACAGGCACTTATATGTTGGCATACTTTAGACAGACATCATAGTCAATGTAAACTATCACTATTTTTTTTTCTAATTTTAATTTCAAGTACACAGAGAACTAAGGAGAATACAACAAGAAACATGGTTAAGGTAAAATTAATCTGGCTTGAGTGAAGTAGATAATATATTCAACTGAACAGGGAACTCAGAGAAGAGGTGATGCTCTAGGATAGATCTTGAATTCCAGAATGATTATTTTCAAATTTATTTACAGGTGAGAAAAATGTCTATATTACATTTTTTTTCTGTAGCTCTTAAAGATACATCGTAATGATGTATTGAAATTTATCAGCAGGTAGAGTCATCTTTCAAATTGAAGACTAATGTTTTTTGGCTTCCCTGATGTGTCCCCAGTTGAGAAATAGGTAAAAACTTTGTATATTTTCCCTTCATTGTGAGGGAAAAAGTATATTTAAATGTTAAATGATTTTTTTTTTCTGTGTCTTTGGAGAATGGAAAACAAGATATTATCTTTTATTCTCATTTTCATTAACAAAATGTGTTCTCTCCCCTTTTGGAACACATGATAGTTGCTGTGCATATAGATAGGCCTTAATCAATATAATATTTTATAATCAGATTACAAAACCAATTATATTATCATTTTTCATTGAAGAAAATAACCTAACTCTGTGTGGCAAACGGAATATCCTAGAGTAGAGTGGTGGTTGTGAGAATGAAAATGAAACAAGAATCTAAGAAAATTCTCAAAAGAGGAGTCAGTTGTATTTAGTAATTTACTTGCAAGAAATCCAAGGAGAAGTCTTCAGAGATCTGAATGCCTGTTATATTTCATACAAAATTTTCTTCATTGTGCTATTGCATTCTGCTACCATCATGGTATTTTTATGCTGACTTATATCTCCTAATGTATCATGAACTCTTTGACATCAGAAGTATGTTTATTTATCTTTAAATTTTGTCCCAACCATTAAATATGCTTATATACAGTTAAAGTGAACTAATCATTTTAGTTAACTGAATGAAGGAGTGATGGTACTGTAATGCAATTCACCACCATGAGGAGCAAAGACAGGGACTATAAATTAATTATGCTTTCTATTTGCTGAATTTTGGTCATTAACATGCAAAATAGAAATATTCTGCTTGTAGACCAGTAAAATAAAAATATGAATCAGAGGAAAGATCATTGGCAAAGATGGTTACCTGAAAGAAAGTCTAGAAATTACAATGTAATACATGAGTATCAATTAGATTTCTTCAAACACTGGATGTTGAAGAAGACAAAGGTAAATTTGAGAATAAAGCCTTAAGTAAAAGTTATCCACATACACAAGGTTAATAAGTACAAAGAAGCAAGGTATTGAAGCCAAAAAAAATGGTTTTTAAAAAATGGTAGTATCATTACTTAAACAAAAAGAGTAAAGAATTTGAAGAAATTATAATTTGAATTTGAAAAGTCAAAGATAATAAAAAAGATATTTAAAAGGCCATTAGATTGAACATAATAAAGTTACTGGTTATACTAAATAAATAAAGGAGTGTCAGTGAAACAAAGTAAATACCAGATTCAGATCAAGAGAATGGAAAAAACTGAAGTTTTACCATGCATTAAAATCTACATTACAATGACAATAATAATAATAATAAGTGATCACACTAGAAAATAGGGAATGATGTAACACAAATGTTAGACAATTTTAGAATTTATGAAAAAGTGAAAATGCACCAAGCGAAAAAGAATAGTAACAAAGAGGCATTATTCACAATCTTCACAATGTGGAATGTTTATGGGGACACATTGAATGAGCCCAGTTACACACCTTGATTTGAAGAGGAAGGTCTATAGTTTAAAATGAGCTGTGAAGTAGAAAGCCAGCATAGAATACAGATGTGTATTTACCACTGAGCCAAAGAGGAATATGAAATCTGCAATGCTCGGGTCTATGTTACAGCAGTAGCCAATAGAGTGTGTATTACAGAACACAAACTTATCTACAAAGACATTGGCAGTAGTGCCAGGAAGAAGATCCCTGGTCATTCCAGTCTTTTACGTGTATCATCTTTATTGATATTTAGCTGACTAAAGCAAGTCACATAAATGTAAGGTTATAAGGAAATACAATCCTCTCATGTGTCCAAAAGTAGATGTGATCCTGATAAAAATTACAATAAGTATACCATAAGTGAAAAGGCAAAATTAGAAAAAAACACTATGTAACTTATGAATTCTACCTCTACTATTACTCTGCACATTTTCCTACAAAGTCAGAAATAAGATTTGTAAATCTACTGTATTCTTTTTAGTCCACATTCCCCCTGAATTCTAAAGATTCAATATTTCAGCTTTATCTTTCTTGAGTTTTCTCTCTTTTATTATTTTCTGGAAAAAATGCATTCTCATGAGTGTCAACTTATTACTTCTTTCTTCTTCAATCCATTGTGTGACAAATGCCCTCTTGCCTCACATAACTTTTCACCCTGTTCCCTGCAGTACACATTCAGATCCAACCACCAAAACAGAGCTATCTCTGGTGGGTGGAGCCCCCTTTACCACCTGCATATAGGCCAGAAGTGGAAGAAAATTATCCCTTGGGAGAAGTCTTCTTTTATCAATACTCTAACTCTGCAGTCTATAAATATGCTTTTCTCACAGTGGAGATAACACTAGGGAGCATGTTTTACACATGACAGACACCAAAATATGTCAGCCTGATCAAATTTCAGTTTTTCATTGGAAACTGGATCTAGCAATTGAACTTAAGTGGCAATTTACCAGGTAACATATCCCGCATTGTTGTATCTGGTTCCCTGTTTCACTTTCTCCTCCCCATCAGGATTTTTTAAAGTCCTCTTCCAAATAAATTCCTTGAATTAGAGTCATCTACTCAGTGTCCGTTCATCAAGAAATCCAAACTAAGGTGCAACCCTCCAAGCTATTGTTCTCCAAACCAGTTTATTTTTTCCTTCATTCTCTAACCCTGTGTACACTATCATCATCCATGTAGCTATCAAGATAGAAACATAGCCGTCATCAATTATTTCTCTATCTCCCTTTCTCCCACATAAATTTCATAAATCTATGCCTACACTCAGTGACTAATGCCATATCATTAGATCATGTCAAACCAACTTTGACTAAAATTGCTAAATCAACTTTTGTCCCTTTATTGGTTTTGTCCCCTTAATAGTTGTTCTCCACATAGCAGATTAAATAACCCCACTTAAATGATAAGTTAAATATGTTACCAAAATATCATTTTTCCATTGTTCTTAGGAAAAGCAAAACTCCTACTACCTTCATATTCTGGCTCTAATGTATCATTCCAGCCTCATTTCATTCCACTCATGCTTTGATTATGTGTTTCAATGTTACTGAAATAACAGAAGCTAAGTAATCTTTGAAATGGGAAATTTAAACTGGTAGAAGAAAGGATAATTGTAAGTATAAAGCCCAGTGGGAATAGACCAATAAGGGATTGAAAATAATAAACAATAACTGTGTTGAGAAAAAAAAATCTTTCAGAGACATAGGAAGAAAGAATATATATTTGTAAATGTGGATATGTGTATGATGATAGGTCTTTATAATGTACTGTCACTGATTTACTATAGAGATTATCTGAAGAATTATCTTCAGCAAACACTGACTGTGTGTTGTGAATAGAAAAAACAATTGACACTGAAAAATGAAAGCAGGTACAAATTGTGTTGCCCTTATATGAAATAAAAATAGAGATGATTGTGGTATGCTCACAAGACAAACTAAATTCCCTGAGGAGTGACCATATAGAGATCCTTATAATACTATTTAGCAAATGCAGTCTGCTCTATCAGTTTTTTTGTTTTATTAATTATGTAGACGTTTTCATTAAAATTTCAATAATTACATTAACCATGTAAGTTACAAATCAAGACATGTCCTTGTATGACTTTATATATATTGTGTTTGAGGGGGAAATAGAATGTAGTTCAATAAGAGAGGAAAGGTGCAAATGGAGATAGTATGTACCCAGTGCTGTGAAATTTGTCTTTTTCTTCATAGGAAGGGTCATGTTCCTTCATAGATATTGTGTGTTTTCTCAACAGTTTCTATTAACAAAACATACAATTAAAAGATTTATCTCTTGTTTAATGCTGTCTCCAGATAATAGTAATAGTTTTCCAGGAAGATTAAAATGAGGACCATGAGGAAATGATTGTGGAGGGAAAGACTGTGGATGAAAAAATGCCATGTCATGACTAAGCATTTTGTGGATTATCTCCTCAGAGATAATAATATTAATATTAACATGTATTTATCAATTATTGCACTCATTTATTAATGCTAGTCATAGGCTAGACAATAAACATATAAAAGTGAAAGAAAAAATGTTTAGGAGTCAAGTAAATATCAGATATGCATAGAGTAAGAATCTGGGGTAAGGATTGTATACAAAAATGTCAGCATCATAAGTAAATCATCAGGTTCAGAAATATGAATTCACTGAGAGCTATTGAAATAGAAGTAAGGGAAATGTGTTAAGTCATTTCCTTGGAATTATAGATAAAATGGTAGATTTAGTGTTTTAATTTTTCTTTTTTACTTGTATCAGTTTGTGTCATATATATTTGCTTTAATGGCAAAGATATTTTAAACCAGCAAACAAAGTGTGAACTAAACTAGTTAAAATTATAAATTAACATATTAAACAAATCAAATGAAAATGTAAGCATTTGTTATTAAACTCAAAGGAATAATATAGATGAGGTTGAGGATAGAGATGGGATTCTAACATTCACACCAAAGAAAATCACTATGATTATCAAATAGAATAAGGCATGAATGAAATTTTAGTTTTCAATCTCACACTGATCCATTTATTCTGCATATGTTTGTATTCTTTTGTGTCTTCCATTTTTGCTCATTATTTCCTCTTCATTCTATAAAAGGTCTTATATCTACATTTACATTATTGATCTAAATATAAGAACCAAAAATGAATTCCCATTCAAAGATCTTGGAAAAAAAATCACAGGAGAGGAACTATAAATCAACTGAGTAATACTTTGTTTTCTCCTAAATTTTTATTATCAGATATAAAAATAAACATTCAATTAAAAAATAAGTCATGAAGTAAGATATACAGTATAATTGATTCCACAAATATACCTAAACAGCATTATAAAATGGTATATGTAAATCTTGCTGTTATGTGAGGAGAACATGGAAAAAATAATAAGCCACTTAAAAAAAACTACAATTATTATTATTACAGATTAATAACTAAGAGGCTTAAAATTTATTACCTGTTTCTGTATTTAGAAATAAGTAAAAAGTAAAATAGTGAAAATATCTGTTAACATGGGTAGTAAATGGTAGATTATGTCTTTTTTTCCACTTAACTTTGTTTCTGTTCTATAAGATTTTTAAAATTCAGGATCCAATGATAGTTCACATTGTTTTCAATCACCTGACACACTGTTCTGCCTTTTTTAATGGTCTGACAAAGATGACTAACATTTTGCAACTCACACATCTTTTGATGCTGGTCCATAAATACAATCAAAGTTAGAAGTGAAGAAATGTTACTTTTGACTCTGGCCAGAACTCCAGTAAAGAGCTTTGTCCGATCAATACAGACCCTATTAATTCTGATCCTAGACTGATGATTGTTGCCTCTGCTCCCTCCCCAGAGTTAAATTACTTTGAAACAGCACAAAAACTACTCAGAAGGGTTAGTCAGAAACCATACAAAATGTTTTCTTCCTAACACTCCAGTTATCACCGAGTTGCACACAAGGAAAGGATGCGAATATGGTTTTATAGTGTATATTTCATGCTATAGGCACCTCCTAAAGTGCTTTGTAATGGAGCTAAATATCAGTCTGGGTAATTCTGAAGCTGTTAGGTGAGTGCTCTACAAGAGCTGGCTTTGGGATATTACAGCCCATATTGTTGATAGGTTGAACGTTGGCTAGGACCGCAAGGATATTTTTTATACTTTTCTAGAAAGATGTTTGATTCTCATTCTTTTCCATTTCAACTGGAAAGGTCACAAACTCAGTCACAAGCTCAGTTTTTTAAATGATGAAAATGTATTAAGTGCCTACAATGGGCCCGTTAAATACAGGACCTACAAATATAAATGAAAAATGGTTATGCCCTCCAGGTGCTCGTTATCTGGTCAGTTTGGCTGCGATATAAGCATATAGTTATAATCAGCTGTGAAAATTAGAGATTGTCGTAACTTAACGGAGAATACATGCGGAAGCTTATATTGATGGTGTGCTATTTACAAAGCAGCAGAGGAGACATGAAACTGGAATTTGACTTTGAAGTGTTTATCAGATTTGTCCACTAGATTTACTAAAATTGAAGAGACATAGCAAAAAAGAGACAAAGGACTCATAATGTAAAATATATATATTTCATGACACACATGAGAAAACTGCCATTAATTCAGTGTGGCTATATATGTGGATCAGAAAATATAGAAAATAAAACAGAAAATAATTTAGGCTATGTTATGGAGAGTGCTTTGAATTTCTTCAAAAAAATTTTAAGAAAAAATAAAAGATTTGAGGCAAGAAATTGACAGTTAAATCCGGTATTTTTGAGTGAAAATTTTAGCAGCAATATGACGGATGGATTGAAAAGAAGTGTTAATAAAATCAGAGACAGACTAAGACAATCATGGTGAGACAATTAGTGAGAAATAAGAATGTGTTAAAGAGGTTGAGAATGGCTGATAGAAGACTTATGTGAGAGAAGCTTTAGACACAGAAAATATGTAACTGTTATAATTTTAGAACTCATGTAATTGGATTTTTTCTCCTTAAGCAAGTAAACAGATTAATAAATAATGCCATATAGCCCAGGGAGATCAGCTTGGTGCTTTGTGACCACCTAGAGGAGTGGGATAGGGAAGGTGGGAGGGAGACACAAGAGGGAGGAGATATGGGGATATATTTATATATATAGATGATTAACATTGTTATAAAGCAGAAACTAACACACCATTGTAAAGCAATTATACTCCAATAAAGATGTTAAAAATAAACTAAACTAACTAACTAAATAAATAATGCTCTTAAGATAGGAAAGACAAAACCAGGAATGGATTTGGGGAATGAAATTGAGTAGGATTGTTCAATTTGAAGTGGTGATTACCTGCAGGGCATTCTTGTAGCAATTTGTTCTGCTTTATTTATATTCTGACTAAACTCATTTACTGGTGATAGGAGAAAGGTCAAGACAAGGAATGAAGCTTTAGATGATATAAGTATAGATAGGATTGAATTTTGCAAGAGAAAATGAAATCCCCTTTCAACAGGAAAACAAGAACATAAAATGACAAAGAACAGAAGCCTGGGGAACCTGAAACCTTTAGGGTTTAGAAGAAGAAAATAAGTTTATATGTATAAACAGTGTCTTCATTAGTGATTTGAGAAGGAAGATCCAGAAGACCCTACTCCAGATACAAAGAAAAGAAATTTTGTAAGAAGTTAACTTATACCTTATCTCTGTTCCATGAGCCCATTGTGAGAACACCTTCAAGTTGTCAGTCAAACCCTCCAAACTTGACTCTCTCTAGTTATGTCTCCTTCAAATTTTCCACCTCATAAATTTACATATTTGGGAAAATGTGCTTATCTTGTATCAGACATTACTTCTGCAACATAAATACTTAAAATCCTTACAGGTTTGTAATTTTTACCCTATAATTGATCTTCAGCATTTAAATGTCAATTAATGGGTCTTCAAAAGTCAGAGAAGGATTTCATTCAGTTTGTATCAGTGACCCGGGGTAGTTGAAAAAACAAGCAAGCTCTTTGTATCAGTGACCCGGGGTAGCTGAAAAAAAACGCAAGCTCTCTGAATATTCCTCCCTGGGGCTGGGCACTCCTTTTCGCTTCCACCTGCTCTGTGTGCAAACTGCTCACTCTTTATGTGGAAGACAGGTAGCAAATAATGTGCACTGATGATAACTTCTAAGATTCATATAGAATGTGTTGCAGAAGGTGTTTGTATATATTTATGGCCTGCTTTATAGAATAATGTAAAATTAAAGTAATTCAGACCAATTTTTTCACATAACTGACTTGTTTATTTCAAGATAACGATTATAAATGTGAAAACTCACTTTTTAAAAAATCCTTTCAGAATAGGCAAAAAAAAAAAAAGTGATGATGTTTTTATATCCAGAGTACATTTGTCCCAGAGAGAATATAGGCATTATTTCATCATTCAGTTTTATTTACCTGTAGTTGATTTTCTTGAGACATATATTGGCTTAATTTGAACAGATGGATTAAGGTTTTAGTTAAGGCATTTAGCCACAAGCTATTTTGTAGTTAGGTTCTTTTCAGACCTAGTCACAGTATCCCATCGATCCATATACAGAATTGTCCATTCAAATCAATGATGCATTCTGAATAAAAATATATGGTGAGAAGCAAAAATTACTTTGATATGGGCTTTATAAACTAAAATATCTCCCATTTTGCTTAACTTACATACTTGGGAGGACTATTTACCTTTTTTGTAATACTAAACAGAAATAGATAGCTGGCTGACTAAAGCAGCATCAACACAGCTATTCAGTATATCTTTAGTTAGTTTTTCTGCCTTTTTTAAAATGGGGACTGATAGTAAAATGTTCATTAGAGACAATTTTTCACACATTTCTTCCTTCTTTGAATTAATTTTTTAAGAGAATTCAGAGTTTAGACATGATTTAAAAAAAGGTAGTTTAACAAGCCTAAAAATATGAGAGAATTTCAAGTGCGTACACAAGGTAAAGCAAAATAATAAGCAAAAACATTATAAACTATCAGTCAGTAATGTAGGCGGTCATTTAATGAGGCCAATTCTTAAATGTATCAGATGTTGTTAAATTATAGAACCACTGAAGAGACTTAACACATAAAGGTAGTCATAATTACAAGAGTGGAGCAATGTCTCTTTTTAACTACCTCTCCTTACCTTTTTCCAATCTCTTTTTTTTTCAATAACATTTAAACTCTACTTAATTCTATCTTCATATTTAACAGTAAGAATGAAACAATTGTCAAAATAAAAAATGATATGACCAATTAAAAATGATTTTCATTGATATATATATATATATATATATATAAATCCATATATAATGATAAGCACAGGAGATGTGCACTGAATAAGATTCATGATTCCATTTCATGACATTCCTGGTACATATTCATAGAACTTGATTCCTCAAGAAAGCTCTCATATATGGTTTATATATATAGACTACTAAATGATACATTGACCAGCATATTAAACATTTATATTATAATCCAAATGTGGTCTCATGTGGCCTTTTCTTGTAGCCAATGGGGAGTATAATTACATATCTCCCAAAAGGCAAATCTATTGGTGAATTAATGTGGTCAATTAACTATATTTAGAAAATACAATTTATATTACAAAAAACAGACTGCTTATATTCAGACAATATTTTATAAATATTATTTCTAATAATAAAACTTTTTGATAGAATGGATTTCTTGACTAGATAAAACTATACTGTCAATGAGGTGATAAAATATATTGTTGTTCAAAGACAGACTCACATGTTTAAGACAAAAGATGATCAGGTTGTAAGGAATCTGTAGTAATTCCCAGTGGAAATTGGAGGGTTTAACTTGGATATTCAATTTCTTAAAAGACTCAAAGATATGGTCAAGCAAAACCAAATTTTTCTTTAGGGAGCAGTTTTGATTCTACTAAAACATATGAATACATTTACTATGGTAGCCAAGCGCATGAGATGAACTTGTGGCAAAACATACTCATGGATAACTGCATTGATTTGTTAGTTATACATAGCTATTTGAACTAAAGAAATACAATTTGGAAACTGATTGCTAAATATAATTTGACTAATTTTGCAAATTAGTCTTTCTGACAATAGTTTGTTTATAGTATTAATTGCCAACTGAGATCAACAAGGTTTCTTGAATTCAAGAATGATCTTCATAAATTGGGACATTTGTAGAGACGTGGATGGATCTAGAGACTGTCACACAGAGTGAAGTAAGTCAGAAAGAGAAAAACAAGTATCATATATTAACGAATATATGTGGAACCTAGAAAAATGGTACAGATGAACTGGTTTGCAGGACAGAATAGAGACACAGGTGTAAAGAACAAACATATGGACACCAAATGGGGAAGTGGTGGTGGTGGTGGTGGTGGGATGAACTGGAAGATTGGGATTGATATGTATACACTAATATGTATAAAATAGATAACTAATAACCTACTGTATATAAAATAAGTAAAAATTTAAAAATTAATTTAAAAATAAAACTGCAAAAAAAAAGAAGAATGATTTTCATGGTATAACTTTAGAAATATTCTGAAATATCCAAAATAAATATATAATAAATATTTATGCTTACTGCTATATAAATATGGTAGAATAACATGTAGTTATTAAAATAATGTTATTTAATTATTTTGCTCACAAAATGTTTTACTATATATTGTCAATTGAAAATGCTAGTTACATGGAGTGCATTAGTGATGTACTGTTTCAGCCTGTAAAGTTATGTTGGAGAAAACAAAACACTGTCTCACTGTTTGTGGGCCTATATTAACTCTGGTTCTTCTGGGTGATAAGGATAAACATCATTTCTTACTTTTCTGTATTCTTAACTTTTTAAAAATAATTAACATCAAGTACTTAAATATTCTTAAAAGAATCAAATTACGAGAGTCAATGTCTAAACTATACCGCTTCTGTTATGATATCTCTGAAACACTCATCAATTTTTATCTAGGGAATTTTCAACATAATAACTGAAAAAAATTAATATTCAAAGAAACATAAAGGAAAAATTTTGATATTAGAGATGTTAGATTAAACAAACATATTTAACTCTCTTCCCTACCAAAACTGCCCTAAAATTATAATAAATATTTTTAAAGTCACATTTAAAAAAAGTAGATATATATTTAAAAGAGATTAAAAAAATAAGTAAAAGAGATTGAGAATGGAGTAGGGAACAGTAACAGCAAAAGAGTATAAAACAGTGTAACTTATTTAGGAGACCCAGGAATGCTTAATCCTTAGTCTTCTGTGAGAAAAAACATGAAACAACATAAATTGTATCATAGAAGGTCCCCTGCAATAAAAAAGCTTAGTAATGTGTAATAGCAGTGCCCACTGAATTAAAGACTTTTTAAGAATCCCTGAATCATTTTCTCATGCAGCATTGTTAACTGCCTTCTCTCCTCCCAGGTTAAAGACATTTGAACTCCAGAGAAGGTAAGAGAAAAAAATGCAGGGTGAATGAGGGGAAACACACGGCAAAGGAGAGGACTGAGTACATTGTGATGTCGGAGGCTAAGACAATGCTCTCACACTGGATGACGTGGCCCCAGCATTCTTTCCCCACTCATTTCTAGAGTGTTGGCATCCACCGTCATACTCAGAAGTTAGGAGTCTAAAAGAAATTTCCTTGGTATACCAGAAAAGATAGAAGGCTGTAGATGCAGGAGTTTCCCAAGAAAATAACCTGACTAAGCTACTTTAAAAATAAGGCCACAATTGACAAACCTCTACACCTACAAGTAACTTCCAAGCAACTTTCTACTGACCACTCTTAAATATGAGTGGACAGCCAATGATTGCCAGTCATATGTGAAAAACAGAAGAGATGAAATTATGGAGTAGAGAATTTGGGGTTGAATTCATGTTAAGTTGTATACAGAAAACTAAGCAAGCAAACAAGCAGACTATTACTTTCAGAGAAAACAAGAAAGTGAAAAAAAAAAAAAGCATACTTTTGACATACAACATGTAAATGATGTTTAGATGGTCACAGTTTCTAAATTTTAATTAATCAAAATTAATAAATAACTACATTTTAATGATAAGAAGATCTGAAAAACCTGTGCCAGTGGTAGAGTGGCTTAAGCAAGCAAAGCAAAAGAAAAAAAAATATTTATTTTCCCAAAATAAAAGTTCACAAATTATGTCTAAAATTGAAAAAAATTTATTAAAATAATTACAAACATGCTATTTAGCAATGTGGATGTCCTACAATAAGTAGCTAAAAGAGTTAATAGTCCCTGTTCTCTAGACATATACAAGTTGTGTAAATTTATTTGACTCTTTAAATCATATATATAATTTGGATAATAATGTAATTACATGTTAATTTAAGATATATCCATAGCCAAATGTGAATGATAAAATAGTGTGACTGAAATTTGACATATTTCTAGGGTCAGCAGTATAGACTGAAATCCAAATAAATAAATTAACAAAAAAATAACAGATTTATAAATAAATAAAATAATTTGAGTTGTTAGAATCATAGCAGAAGTACCTATTTGATAATAACTAATGAACAATGTTGACAAATGTAGATTTTGAAGCCCAGTGAGGGAAAAATGATTTACCCAGTAAAACAGGAGAATACTGCCCAAAGGTAAATCTTAAATTTTATTAACCATAGCGACTAAAAAGCACAATAGCATGCTTTTATTAAAGGGAATACATTCTGAAATGTCACACTATACAGTGTGATTGAGACACTAGTTGGGAAATTTACAGATTGAATTCAGCCTAAAAATTCTCTGTTGAGAGTATCATCTTAAAGGGCTATTGTCAATGCATTCAGAATCATAAGCTCTCCATCCTGTCAATTTCACTGCATTCTAAAGATGCTTGACAACTTTCATTGCAATATACTGTGAACAATCTTTCAGTCCTGCAGCAACTCAGTTAGCATTATCAACAAAGATATGAAATCCTCTATAAAGGTAAACCTGATAAAGTGGATCAATATGGACTTTGGCAATATAAACCCTCTGGCACACGAGAAATGCCATTATGAGGCAGGCTCCATGGCTACTGTCCTACCAAAAGCCTCTATATAAAAGCTGCCAAAAAGACAATCAATTTGGTAAAAATCTCTGCAGGTGTTTCAGAATTGAAAATAAATATTGCTGTCTGGGAGCCTCTCATGATGGCCCTTTAAAATGATTAATTCATATATAGGATGTTTCTTAAACTTTTCTCCTCAGTTTTCTTAAATACTATTTGAGTTTCTACCTCTTCAGCTGTGACACAGTTATACACAGCAAAACTAGACTGTTTCAAATCTGTAGAGTAGCTCAAGGTTGTCCTCAGCACTTGTGACATGCTTACTCCTCCATTTCACAGAGCTTCTACACTGTTAATGTAGTCTTTCATTAAAAACTTACAACTCTGGATTTTTCCAGTCTAGCATGAAATAATCTTAGACGTTGCCACTCTGTCCTAACAAATAAAAAGTTAAAACAAATGGAAAAATAAACAACTCCTTTTAGATCTGTCAGAGAAGTTAAGACACAGCGCAAACCACTTCCTCCAAAATTGGAAAGAAAGACAGATACAAAACTTGGCCAATTATGTCCAATAAAGCTGAAAAAATAAAATAATAAAATGAGAACTTAAAAAAAAAAGAAAAACTTACCAATGCAAAAACCCATGAGTAGAAACCTCCATGAGAACCAGTGTTGAGGTAGGAAAACCTAAATTCTAATTGACGAATTGCTGGAGCCTCAGCATAAAAAATGCTGAGAGTTTATAAATCCAGGACCTAGAGTCTGTCATACAGAGTGCAGTAAGTCAGAAAGAGAAAAACAAGTACCATGCTAATGTATATATATGGAATCTAAAAAAATGGTACTGATGAACCTCCTGGCAGGGCAGGAATAAAGACGCAGAAGTAGAGAATGGACTTGAGGACACAGAGGGGGAAGGGGAGGCTCTGACAAAGTGAAAGAGTAAGCAGTGACATATATACATGACCAAATGTAAAATGGATGGCTAGTGGGAAGATGCTGCACAGCACACAGAGATCAGCTCGGTGCTTTGTGACCACATAGAGGGGTGAGATGGGGAGGGTAGGAGGGAGGGAGACGCAAGAGGGAAGAGATATGGGGGCATATGTATACGTATAACTGATTCACTTTGTTGTACAACAGAAACTAACACAACATTGTAAATCAATTATACTCCAATAAAGTTGTAAAAAAAAAAAAAATCCAGGGGACCCAGCTATAGGGGAAACCCTGCATGTTTGTGATATTTACTTCCAGGATCTCTACCTCCATGACCTCATAGTAAATATCAGAGAAAAATACCCTCCAACTTCCAGCAGGGGAAAGGAAAAAAGAACCATTTTGAAATACATAAAGTGATTTGGAAATGGTCTCCCATTTTTTTTTAATTACTTGAAAGAGTTTATGTAATCCTGATATTATTTCTTCCATAAATATTTATTAGAATAAACCATTAGAAACCATATGGTTTAAATTTTCTTTGTGTAAATGCTTTTGGTAATGAATTCAACATATTCAATAAATTTTATGCTTTGCAAAAAACAAACAAACAAAAAAGAAATACACAGCAGCACTCTGTTCTTAACAAAGCCTGCCTTTAGGAGAAACTATTTTACCAGAATCTAACCTGCTGGAGTTTAATCAGAGCCTAATGTACTTAGGGAGCAGGGAAATACATAACTCTAACTATCATGTGGGAGAAGGGAAATACCTAACTTCAGTTTCTACCAGCCATCTTGTCCACCTAACTGGGGAAAAAACTGAGAAGCACCGTTGAAGTTCATAGTCCAGGTACACAGGTTCACCAAAGACTGAAATAATCATACAACTATAGAGTGCTTCCGCTCCCCACTCAGATGTGAACATAGTAAATTAAAATAAGAATGCTAAACTGTATAATTTTTAAGTTTCTTTACAAAAATCACATTAAAATTCTGCAAAATTGTAACTATAAGTGTTAAATGGCAGGGTAAATATGATGGTGGCAAATTCCAGTTTGGCAAGGAAAACACAGAGACAAAAGCGGTCAGAAAAATTTACCTTATTGAAATTGATATTTTTAGTGATATTTGAAGTAGAAATAACCCTCAAATGAATTATTTTTTATAGAAAGTAATTGAGTTACTAAAAATTTCATTGAAGATTTTCTTGTGTGTGTTTGAATGGGAGGTTTTCAAGGTCATCTCTTATTCATATTGAGTATTCTCCATAATTAATGACTTATTTAGAAACAGAAATCCAAAAAACATTATTAATTTTTTTATATACTTAAAAGAAAACCCTCAGAGATCAAAATTATCAGCATAGTAGAAAATAATAAAAATATCTAAAGCTGTGTCAGTCTAGGATAAATGATGGTGTGTGGTCTTCATATAATAATGTAATGTTCAAAATCTGTTTAATATGAAATGATAGTATATCATCTTAATTCCTTCAAGGAATTAGGGTCAAACTTGGCAAGTTTACTGTAATAACTTTTTATTTATCTAAACTTGTATTTTTCTTGAGGTTTTATACTCTTGTCTCCAGGAAGTTTTTGAACATAACCACACATGCACACACACATAATTATTTTTATTGGCACTTCAAATATTTGTCATTAATATTCATTATATATTATAATAATATGGAAACCCCAGGAATTCCAGATAGTCTTGAATTTTCTTTCATTAACTCTGGACTCTTGCTTTCCACTGGAGACTTAAAGAATGCAATTTCTTTGAGTTGGAACTGTAATCAACATTCTCTATTTCAAAGCAGAATATTGGCCTTATCATTTGTCAGCAAAGTAGACTTGTATGATGCCAGCCAAATTATTTCATGGTTGGTTAATTATATAGCTCTTAGTATTTCTGCATTTGGCTATCTTGGTCTGTAGCAATTACTACACTGATGATGGACACAATTTGTTCCTTGATTTGCAGCATTTTTATGAAAATTTAAATGACAAATTTACAATAAAGTACGCTATGAATAAAAAGCACAAACTTGTATAGGATGTTACCTATAATTCTCTATAAGCACAAACTTTTATAGAATATTCTCTATAATTCTCTAATAAGTAGGTTACAGCTAAGTTCTTTCAAATAGTTGACTAAAGGCTTTGGCAACTTTAACATGAGCAGAGGAAATAGTCTATTTTTTCTCTCATTTGATAATCAATATTTTACCCATAATTCTCAGATGAAGAAGAATTTTTTTTATAAAATTAAGTATGGTAAAACCAAGAAGAAATTTGAAGACAATATTAACACATTTTCCTATTAAAGCTGGGACACATGTCCATTAAGTTTATTACATCAATCAAACACAGTACTCGTCCAACGTTTATTGGTCTTAATTTATGACTAAGATTATCAGGTCATGTTATGACTATTAAAGTGCTTCTCTCATATTTCTGGTCAAGGGCCTGGTCCTACTTCATCAACTCTGAATTACTCAGTGTAGAACTATATGTACAGAATATTTAAATCTATGGTAAATTATTAGTCCTATTTCCCTAACATAAATGATTTCCTAGGGGATGTCGGTTACTTTAGAAAGTTCACTGATGTTTCAAATGTATCAAAGAACCTAAACTTGTAATCTAATACACATACAGGGAACACACACACACACACACACACACACACACACACACACACTACAATTGCTTGTTATTTATGCAGCCTAATCATAGCAGTAAAACCTTGGCTTGCAAATATGATATTATTTTAGACCCTGAAAGAAGTATTTTGATTTGTATAACTTATTATATATTATTAGTTCTTTAAATTACACTGTACCTTGTTGATGAAAGTATGTATACATTGAAGAAAAAAAACCTGAATGAATCTTCTTGATTAAAATCAGTAATGTTATTTATATTAAGCATTACTAATTTAAAATTGGATAAACAACAAGGTCCTACTTGTTAGTACAAGGAACTATATTCAATATCTTGTGATGAACCATAATGGAAAAGAATATAAAAAAGAATGTATGCATATGTATAACTGAATCACTTTGCTGTACAACAGAAATCAACACAACATTCTAAATCAACTATGCTTCAATTTAAAAAAGCATTCAATTGTACATTTTGAATGGGTAAATTGTGTGATATATAAATTATACATCAATAAAGATGTTTTAAAAAGTAAAAACAAATTTCAAATAAATAAGACTTTCAAAAAAACAAAAAATCAGAGAAATGTGTTTGATCAGGAACAAAACAAGGGTAAAATCCTAATGTTCTGAGTGTGAAATAAAGTAATATCCATATTGCATATTCAGTAAGTTAGGTTTTGTTTCTTGTATTTATGAAATATTGGTATTTAAAAATACAGATTAAAATTTATTAATTGTAAATTTTAGTCTTTTAATGCATAATCTTGAATTCATTATCACCAAAAACCTTCAAGTCAAAAATATTCAAATTAATTATAATCAGCAATATTAATAGAACACTTGCAGCTTGTAATGTGTGACAATATGTAATTGCTTTCAAATATTAAATTTAATACATAAAAGTAAATCACTACAGCATTACTTAAAGTTTTGAAAAAGAGAGTGTCTTAATAAGCTATACTATGTACACTCACTGATAAAGCTGAATGAAGAAGAATAGATTTTCAGTTAATAATTCTATTTGAAGCTATTAGGTAAAAACTAGACCATTGAAATATTAAATTCATATAGAATGTGTAAGATTGGGAATTGATACTACTATATTTAAATATGTTTATAAACTTTGTCATTGTGTGGATTGAAGGTAACAAACGGTGTCAATTAAAATGCTTTGTATTACAAAAAAGAAAGTAAAACTTGATAAATAAATAAGGTTATAATTGTACATAAAATTTAGCTGCTTGCTGATAAATAGGATTAGCTATAAACTTATAAAATATAATCATGACAATTTATCAAAAATATGAGTAAATATTATCCTACAACAGAAAGATGATTTCAATTTAGCTCAGGAACTAGAATGGATAACTAATTTCATCATTATTATTCCATATTGTCAGAGTTGAAATATAAGATAAAACACAGTAAAATAAAATGTGAAATAATATAATAAAAAGAACTGATAAAACATTGAAAAATAATGCATAATGCTATTGTTGATTATGTGATTCTAGGATTATGATCTCCAAGTAAAGTAGATTTTCTGGAAATAATAAAGTATAGAAATGTTTTACTTTCAGGACAAATACATGAAAATCAATAGTTTATTTTTTTTTTAATTTTAGGAGTATCTAAAAATAAATGAAGAAAAAATGATATTTGTAATATTTCAAAACTGTAATAATCCTGGGAAATTTTAATAAAAAAGACAGAATACAAAATTCTTCAAAATTTTGGTAGAACATAAAGTAAGATCTAAACTTAAAAAGGGATAAAAATGATTTTGAGGGAAAGACTTCAAATAATAAAAATAGCCACTCTCCCATAATTAATATATAAATTTAATACAAATTCAATTATATTTCAACAGAAGTTTGGTTTGTTGGTAGATGGAAGTGAGCAGGGCTGATAAAATCCGAATAATAGTTCTAATATATCTAATATCATAATATATTTAGAGTTTTTATAATAAAATTAATATTGGCTTGGGGATAAACACATATATCAATATTGACTTGGGAATAATCAAATCAATTAATAGAACTGAATTGGGAATCTTGAAATAGTTCCCAGTACATATAAATATTTAATGTCTATCTTGCAAATGTAGTGCTTCAACTCCAGAGAGAGAAATAAAAAACAGTTGTTAATAAATGTTGACATAATTGTATCTTCCTCTGGAAATAAATGTAAGCTGGATTTCTATGTCACATAAAACATACTGAAAAAATATCCAAATGGTATCAGACTTAAGGTTAAAAACATTTATCAATTTTATACTAATAAAAATATAACAAGAAAATAAAAAATAGTTGTATTAAAATCTAGAGTCAATCTTTAGGTCAGGTAACTGTAAAAATAAAGAAACATTTGCTATATAGAATTTCTTAAAAGATTGTATTTCAGAATATACCATAAATGAAGTCTACCAAATTTTGGGAACTGAGAAAGAGATATTTATAGTAAGAATTCAAATTTCCAGACCTCTTAGAGATAAACTGCAAAATCACATGTAACCTGGTGAAAAATAGACACCAGGCCTAAGTGAGCAAAAATAGATGAGCATAGGCCACTCACAGAAGAATAAATCCAGTTGTCCAAACATAAAAAAAGGATGCCTAAACTCAGTAGTAAATTTAAGTGACAAAGAGATAGTAATTTGTATATTTTGGACTGGAAAAATTAGTGACATATCTATTCCTTGTCGGATAGTAGGGAAGACAGTATGCTCAGTTCTTGTTCAAGAAAATGTGAATTATTTCAGCATTATGGAAAAATATAATAAAATTTGATATAATTTTTAAAATTTATCTTTTGACCATGTAATTTACTCTCCTAGAAAGTTATTCTATATAAATACAAGAATGATGCAAATAAAAATAAGTACAAGAATATTAATATCAGAATATTTGTCATAGTAGTAAAAATGTAAGTACAAACAAAAACAAAAACCCTAAATAAATACCCATCAATAGAGAATTAGTATATCCACACCAAAAAATATTACCTAACTTTTAAAGGAATGACTTAAAATTCAACCAGTTAACTGACATGGATTTCCAGGAGATAATTTAGGATGCATAAATGTGTTTAAAAGTTGATCCCACTGTGTTTCACAACAACAGCAAAGAGACTACAAATGTATATGCTTGTGTGTGTGTTCTATATGTTTTATATGAGTGTATCTTCATATTGGCATGGAGGAAAACATAGAAGGTGCTAGCAAAATACTAATATAGATTACCTCAGGACCTTGGAAAGGATGAGGTAAAGCAACCAGAATATTGGAAGAAAAAAATAATAAAAAACTTCCGCACTCCAAAAATCTGCACACAGATTTTTATAGCAGCTTTTTTCAAAATTACCCAAATGTGGAAACAACAAAGCTGTCCTTTAGTAAGTGAATAGACAAATTGTGGTACATCCAGAAAATGGAATATTATTCAGCATTAAAAAGAAATAAACTAACAAGCCATGTAAAGATGTGAAGGAACCTCAAATGCCATTTGCTAAGTGAATGAAGCCAATCTGAAAAGGCTACACACTGCATGATTCCAGCTATATGACATTCTGGAAAAGGCAAAGCTATGGAAAGAGTAAAAAGATTACAAGGGGGTGGGGGGAGTTTCTTTTTGAATAGGTGAAGAACAGAAGAATTTTAGGGCTGTCAAAATACTCTCTATGATACTATAATGATGAATTCATGCCATTATATCTTTGTCTAAATCCACCAAAAGTGAACCCTAATGTAAACTATGGACCTTGGGTGATAATGATGTGTCAACGTAGGTTCATCAACTGTAACTAATGTGCTGCCCTGGTGGCAGATGAGGATAATGAGGGAGGCTATGCATGGGTGTGTGTGTGTGTGTGTGTGTGTGTGTGTGTGTGTGTGTGTGTGTAGCATTTGGAATATCTCTGTACCTTCCTCTCAATTTTCTGTAAACATGAAAGTGCTCTAAAATAAAGTCCTTTAAAAAGTTACTTGGCAAAATGTATTTTTTTAAAGTAACAACAACAAAAGTGGAAGTTTTTGGATAAGGCAAGTCATGGTTTCTTGTAAAAATTTCAGAAGAGAATTCAGATATGTTGGATCAGATTTTGTTTGCTTCTTTTTGGTTCTCACATCTATGATATTCTTTTCTGATAACAAAATGGCAGCAGTATTTCAAAACATCACATATGCACAAAATACCATCTGGAACAAGAGACAGACGTTTTGTTTCCCCAGATTTCCCAGGAAATGACTTAAATATATATATATATATATATATATATATATATATATATATATATATACACATATATATATACACATATATATATATGTATATATATATATAATACAGCTTATATCCTTTGCCCAATTTTTGATCAATCATTGTGTCCAGATGAAGCAAACTAGGCCATGCTCTTGGTTCTAGAATTTAGCTTTTCTTGGAACATGTGAATCCCCAAAAGAATAATAGTGAAGGTAGAAAAGATAAAATAAATTCATGGTAGGATGTGACAAAGGTCTCAAAGAGTCAATTATCTTAATTAACCAATGTCTATACACATAACATGAACTATTAAAAATGGTCATGCTTATATGAAATGCATTTATATCTTCCCCAAAGGAAGAAAAAAAAGAAACACATTTCTTTGTTATCAGAATCCAGGTCTCCAAGGATTACCTTGGTTGAGTTTACTAAGAGAGTCTCCACTCTACACTGTCTTCCACTGATACACTTGAGATGAACATGAGAAAGCTTTCATGAACTACTCTGGCTTTAGCATCCTCTTTCCTATTCATGGAGCCCTAAAGACCTAGAGATCATCAAAGAACCAACAGTCATGTTTCTGTTATTTTTGTTATTCTCTAGCAAAATAACTCCCTAAAACCTTAGAAGAATTTTGATCTGTGTGCTACCCAGAAATTCCATGGGCTGGTCCTCAAAGCCAGAGTCCTTAAATACTTAAGTTTGAGTCCAAGAGAGTGTCTTGAAATCTTTAACTCACCTTGGTATTCTGCATTCTCATAGAACTCTGTTTACTCAGCGTAATCCTCTGTTTAAGAGAAATCTGAAACAATAACTTGGATAGCAAGGCACAATAATATACTTCTAAAGTACATGTTGCTTTCCAAATTTCTCTACATAATTATATTTATTTTTCTCTTTTTTGGGGATAGATAGCTGTGTGCTCTGTGTGTGGGAGGTGGGGATGAGGGTGGAGTGTGATGGAGGGAGGTGTTCCTGGTCTTAACGTTTTTAATCACTTTACCACTTTCCTACCTTCCTAGAATTTACAATATCCACTTAAATTGGCTCTCTAATCCTGGAAAAGAGAATGCTAGCCAATTTTGTGTTGCAGTGAACAGCTGAAAGAGCATGTCTTAGAAAAGAAAATGAGGGACTACATTAAAGGGCTCAGACTTAAATACTCATCCTCCATAGTGGGCACAATGAACTTTTCCTGGGTGACATAAAAGAAATCAGGTTTTATTGGGAAATGAGGAATAAATATTACAGAGTAAATCACAAATGTCTACTAAGAGTACTATTACATGTTAATTATTTCTGAATCAGCCAAAATAAGCTAGACTGTGTTGCTTTTATAACAGCTATGACATGCTACCAACAACAAAAAACAAAGACTTGCCTTTTCTTCACTACATTTTCATCAAAGGTAACCTTGCCTTCTTCATTGCAAGACTCTTGCTAGCTGGAAAGCCAGTATGAGACATTTCAGTTGTCATGATAAACACTTGAAACATCTGCATGGCAGGGTAACATAACACTTCCACTCATAAATCATGGTTCAAGACTGATTTCAGGGATCAGGATTATAAAATCCTCCCAGGAGGATAGGCTACAAAATATTGGGCAACTACAACACCATCTCCTTCAATTAGAAACTAATCACAGGGCTGGAGTTTTATGTCAGCTATCATATATAATTCTTATAATATTTCTTATGAAGAGAATAACTTTTAGTTTAAACTAAAACTGAAACTCAGAAAGCTTAAATAATTCATGAGAAATATAATATATTGAACAATAGATAGCATCAGAACAGAAAGTACTATGTGACTCTGAAACACAAATTCTTTCCCTGTTTCACACTACCACAAGTTTAAAATCTGATTTAAGGTTATGCTTGAGAAAAGGAAATTGAGTAAAGCAACATTAAAATTAAGGTCTCCTAAAATTTGTTTTATTAAGCATTGAGTTTCAATGTAAGTTAGTAGGAACCACAATTCAATGTACACATAATTATGTTGAAAAGTTTTCATAAATTCTCTTTATGAATAAAACTATTTCACTGTGTGTATTTTCTTAGCTAAATAATTTTTTTAAAAAAACTTTCACAGCAAAGGATATGAACTTAATAAAATTCTAAAACCCCATTAATGATAAAATACAGTTGACTTAGACTTCAAGGAACTCATTTATCATTTTGAGCCTTAGATTCATTACTATAAGATGAATATTTTAAACAAATTGATTTCTAAATTCCCATAAATTTTGGGGGTAATCATTTTATCAGTTAAGTCAAAATGTTTGGAAGTGCAATTCGAGTTTGTAGATTCAATTTGGTCTCATTAAACTGGGAAATTTCACACAATTATTTTAGAAATAGGTTCATCCATTCTTCGTATTTCTCTCAGATTTCGAGTAGTCTTCTAACCTTACTATCACGGATGACTGACAAAGCTCACCAAGAGACAGAAAGAGAGATCTAGAGAGAGGGCAACCCAGTAGTACAATTGATCCTGACATATCTTGTACTTGATCCATGAGAACAAGATCGATTCCCCAATAAAGTGAGTGAAATCATGTGGCTTGATGCAAAGCAGATGATCTCTGGACTTGGAGGGACCAAGGTTAAAATCTGGCCCTGCCCCTTACTTCTAACTTTGAAAAGTTACTCACTCTCTGGGCCTCTATTTTCTTATTTATAAAATGAATATAACAGAATATTAATGGCATTGCTAGGAAGATTAATTACAAATTCAAGAATCCAGGTTAATGATGTATGGCTCATAGTTGATGTTTAAATATTATTTATAGTATTACAATCATTATAACTCTTTTAATGAGACTAGCAATACAAAAAATGAGTGAATTAAAAACTGGAATGTGAAAGACTGGGCAAAAACTGAAATGAAGGAACATGATCAAGACAAATTTATTGATGGAGATTTTAACTAGAGGAAGGGTAAGATTCTGTGGCAAGGCTTTGTCAAAATGTAGGTGTCCTGAGAGAGGACTGCTAGAAGGAGAGTTAGTAATAACAAGCATTCATTGAGAAAGCATTCCAACTATAAAAATAAGGCCCTTCATGTGAAACTTTCCATCCATATCAGTTGTTTATTCATATCAACTTTTATATACTTCTAGTATAAGTGTAAATGTTTTATTATTTGAAAGCTTTTTACAACAAATATAGAGTTTTTTTCCAAATACATTCAAGCATGAAATTTTCTCTGAACGATTATTTTTATTGACAAGCTTACTGTAAGTGAAAAACAATTGGAGACATTAAACAGCTGCTTCAAAAATGTGTTTAGAAAAGTGTGTTTCCCTGGCAGTAAAAACAACATTATTCTGTCTCAGGAATATATTTTTCCATGCACTTCAGGATAAACTAAAACATGAATTAAATAATAATAATAATACTTATTATTTACACTTATGCTACCATTATAATAATATTGATTGAATGGTGTAGGAATAACTTTTGAACTAGTTTGTGTCTTCAACTGACCAAAGTGTGTACTTTCATCAAATCTTAATTAGTCAATGTCATGAACAAAATTCTAATATTTTTTATTTAGAGAAAATTCAATAACACATTGTTAATTCTGGAAGACAACTTTATGAAATACATTTACTACAAAATCAGCTACCTTGAGTTAGGCCAGCCATAGCACCATTAACATATTGAGAAAATTAAACAAGAACTTTGGCCAAAAATTTAGTAATTACACTCAAATAATTGGGATCCTGCCTTCTGTAATGAGATAACATTCCAATATTCCTGTAGAGTATGTGGGAGGTTCTTGTTCCCAGGTGTGGCAATGGGTTATGTTGATTCACTCATGCTTTCACTTGTGAATAATAAAAAAAAAAAAAAAAAAAAAAAAAAAAACTGCTCACAAATTAATGAATCTGGCCCAGGTTAGTGACGTACCATCTAGTTATTGCGTAAAATTGTTTTTCCATTGAAAACAACAATAAGCAGTTGGCTCAGTTGTAGACCAAATTGTTGTTTAAAACCAATGAAGCTAACCAATCTTGCTATCCTACACTGTCCTGTAAAGGGGAAAGCAGATTATTTGCTAGAAACTTGAGATTGGATCTGTTTTATCTTAAGCAATGCAAGAGGAGAAGATAATATTTAAACATATATACTTGAATTATCAAGATTATCATCTGAATTCACTTTAATTTTGTACATCACATTATTTTGATTAATAAAAAAATGTTAGTTTAAAACTCTGTGGTTGTAAATCACGGCTCTTGTATGACAATGTATAAATTATGTCTGAATACTTTATTGTTATTAGCTTATTCTCACTTTATTTATTTAAAAGTACATATTTAACACATTATTTTGGTAACTATATTAAAAGATTTAAAGAGAGAAGTTTTGTTTATCCTTGTTTGTAAGGAGGTGCCTATAGTTCTTCCATTAACAGAACTCTTTGAAGCTAAATTTTTGAAGGAATGGAGCTCTCCATCACTGTAACAAGGTAAAATAGGTCAAGCCTGCACAGGGCCAAACTAAAAGAAACCAATTTTTGCGCTTCCCTGGTGGCGCAGTGGTTGAGAGTCCACCTGCTGATGCAGGGGACACGGGTTCGTGCCCTGGTCCGGGAGGATCCCACATGCTGTGGAGCGGCTGGGCCCATGAGCCATGGCCGCTAAGGCTGTGTATCTGGAGCCTGTGCTCCGCAACGGGAGAGGCCACAACAGTAAGAGGCCCACATACCGCAAAAAAAAAAAAAAAAAAAGAAAAAAAAGAAACCAATTTTGTAAACAGTTTCACTAGCTGGAGAACAAACTGAAAACAAACAAACAAACAACAAAAAAAACTTGCCTTTCTGGAAAGTTGCAATAGGCTGTAATAAAGTAAGGAAAAGGAAGAAATGGAAAAGCTTTGCATACAAAATGAAAAGGTATCTTTCAGCAAGAGTAAGAATATACCCTTCTTTATCATCATTTTCTTTTCACATTTAAACAGGGAATGCTTCCGTCAATGTCATCCCAGGCATTATGCTTGTAATAGACAGGAGTTAAGTAAAGATACACATATTAGGTTACTGTTAGCCTACAGGTGAACATAATTACACATTTACTTTTCAGCAAATATTGAAGTTATAAGTTAAAATAAAATAGCAGAATAAGGTGATGGTGCCAGAAGCATTTCACAATGTCTTCAGCGTTGTTTGAATTTCTATTTAAAAGTCAATTTAAAGATAAATTCATTTGCAAGAACTTTTTTTTCTTCTGACCGTAAGTTAAATTATTGACAATTGTAGACAAATTGATTTTGGAATATTCTTCCATTTCTAAGTTTTAATCATGTATTGAAAAATTATATTATACCTCTTGGGATAATTAAAACCACCCCATGTGTCTCAAAACCAGAATTAGAAATCACTGGTTTATGTAATTGGCAATGAGATATCTGTGGCCACTGCTTTAATCTAAGCCAATCAGCATAATTTCTCTCTTTCCCGGAGTGATCTCTGAGTTCTATCATTTATTGATTTTGCTTTGTATTTTTAAGTTCACATGAGCCCCATTTATCTATATTTATATTTATTCTTTTCTACAATAAACTTGTATTGCTTTATCAGGTCATATTTGGCCTCATCACTTGCTCCCCTCACTTATTCCACTCATCATCTTTCTATCCTTTCCTCCATTTCCCACCCTTCAGATACAAGCCTTTCTCATCTGCTGTTTCATTTATCTGGAAGCCTCTTCTCCAAGAGCTTCCTATCACTTAAATGTTCATTTGATTCAGGTCTCCCCTCAAAGACTATTTCCCAAAGAAGACTTTATGATTATTCTGTGCAAAGTAATATCTCTTCATACACCATTTTAAAAAGTTTTTTTCTTGTTTATTGTTTTAGTAATAGCCCCTTTATATTACATGAAATTATGTTATAAAAATACAATATTTACTTTTTTATTTGCTTGTTGTCTGTCTCTGGTACTAGAGCATAAATTCCATGAGAACAGTCACTTCATTATATCAAAATTATAGTCCCAGTATATGGAACAGAAGGTAAAGAATAACAGGTACACCCAGCCCCCTGTATCTGCCAGGTTCCCATCTGCAGACTCAACCAAATGTGCATCAAATATATTCTGGAAAAAAGAATTCTAGAAAGTTTCAAAAAGCAAAACTTACATTTGCCAAATGCCATGCACCTGTTTGCATAGTGTTTAATTGTATTTACAATTATTAACATAGCATATACATTGTTTTAGGTATTATATGTACTCCAGAGATGATTTAAAGTGTACTGGAGGATGTGCACAGGTTATAAGCAAATACTGTGTCACTTTATATGAGATTTGAACATCTTCAGACTTGAGTATCTGGAACCAATACCCCATGTATATCGAGGGACAACTGTATTTTCTTAGTTCAGGCTTCTGAAACAAGACACCATGGACTGAGTGGCTTAAAAAACAGATTTTTGTTTCTCAGTTCTGGAGGCTGGGAAGTCCCAGATCTGTGCCATCATTGTCAGGTTCTGATTAGAACTCTCTTCTCTGTGGGCAGAGAGAGAAGAGAGAAAGAAAGAGACAGAGAGAGAAAAAGAGAGAGAAAGGTCTCTCAGGTCTCTTCTTACAAGGGCACTCATTCCACTATGAGGGCTCCAGCTTCTTGACCTAATTACCTTCCAAAGGTCCAATCTCCAAATACCATCCCACAAGGTATTTGATTTTCGACATATGAATTTTGGGGGACACAAACATGAAATTTATAACAGATATTCAGTAAATAATTGTTATAATTGTTGAATGAAGGAATTTAAAAAAATAATAAGGAACTATTTATATTTTATTATTCTTTAAGATTCATGTCCAAAAGTTGTTTTTTATAATGTGTAACTTCTGTGTATAATCTGAGACTTTTAGAATAGTGTTCTTTAAAATAAACCTGTTCTTGGGTATTGTTTATATATATAAATATATATATATATATACATTTAAAAATTTGGTGGTATGCTATTAGTTGATAAGTACCTTATATAATTCAAATAGCAAGACAAGAAGCACTAATAAAACATCAACCTTAGAAAACCACAGCAAAACAGGTCCTATGGGAAAGCTTGTGATTATGTGGAAGTGAGAAACGGAGTTAGCTAAACTCTAGCTTAATATGATTGGGGGGCACTGAGATAGTCCCTGAGGAGTAATTACAAAAGAATCAGTAATTCCCTACTTCAGGAAAACAGAAGCAATTGCTAACATTGTTGTTATAGGTAAATTAATGGAGTAATTCTACCTTAAATTTCTGGGAAAATTATAAATTTATCTCTTCTTCCAGAATATTAACTGAAACTTTCCTTATTTTAGGACTGCTCCAAGTGAGGAAAGAGTTCCTATTTCAGCCATCAATATTTATGCATTGGCTTTTCTCTGAGTGCTTATATTGTAGCCCTGTGAGCTTAACATATGATAATGTAAAGCAGAGGAAGAACTTGCTTTGCTCTCTGCATGGTCTTGTTCAAGTCATTCAAGTTATTAAAGTGAATATGTAAACAGTTGGACTTTGTAGCTTCCCCTGAACATTCAGGTTTTTGAGTTAATGATGCCTTGATAAGCAGATTCTTTCCAACCACGGACTCCTATCCATCAGGTACATCTACATTTTTACCTTACTGTCTCCTGAAAATGCTGTTCCTCTGCCTAACTCAATGAAGCTGACCTGTTATAATGGTAGCAGACAACGGATACTCTTCTTTCTCTTTGCTGAGATTCTTTTAATTTTTAAGTTAACATGACACAACTTAGTTTACATCTGTTTTCCAGTGAATTTTTGTAGTAATTATTACTATATTATTTTCTTCCTCCAGTTATATCACAAAACTTTTAAAAGCAGAATTTATCTCCTGTTTCCTCTATATTCTTTAAGTATCAGTCAAAAGATATACTTTTAAAATTGATATGTTTTGACTGCTACTTGAAGTATTTTTTTAAAGCACATGATTTCACCCAAAAGTATACATATGCTGATATTCAATGGGTGAAATAATGAACTTATACAACACCCCAAAATCTCCTTCATACTTCCATGGTAATTTTCATTCTATATTTTGTATCTGTTACTAGTGAAACAATTTGCTTAGCTATTCAAGATGAGTACTTCAGATTCATTTTTTTTCCTCTCTATTTCTTCCTCATGCCTCAAATTCAAATAGCAGCCAGATGTTTTAATTATGCCTCATTAATTTCTCTCATAGTCACCTTTTGTTTTGATGCCAGCTTCCTGGTTAAGATCTTCATGATAGCCCTAGCTAGTTTTCCAGATTGTAATTTCCATACTCTCTATTATGTCTTTCCTTATCCATATGGATTTATTTTTCTACAAACATATTTTAATCAAGCATATAGCTGATAAAAACACTGGATGTCATTGTAAATGGACTAATGTTTAAATTCCACATTCCGTGTTTGAATTTGACCTTAAATAAGAATACATATTCTTCCCCATTAAATGCTTTATCCTCTTGCTTTTTATGTGCTAATTTTACCAATCCTTTTCCATGAAATGCATGACTTTCTTTCTCGGTGAAATGAAACACTATTTATACTTCTAAATCCAGTTCAAATAACACTTGCTCCCTGACTGATTTCTTTATCCTGCTAGTCACTGTATTCATTTCATATAATACACAAGCACTACTTTTATTGAAATACCTACATTTTCCTTCAATATGTTTATTGCATCTGTTTTACCTCACCTGTAGTCCTCTATTTCTTTATAAACTAAAAGTATGTCTTATTCCATTTTATATTTGCAGAGGTAAGCAAGATAATGTCTTACAGGTGATGAAAACTCAATAAAAAATAAATGAATTGGTCAATAAATGGCAAAATGAAGGAAGGAAGGAGGGAATGATGGGTCCATCTGCATGGCAACATTAGGAAGACATAGGTGATGGAGAAGACAACATTAGGAGGGTGAAATCAAAACAGTGAAGAAATGAGACTTCACCCAGAGCTGGCTTATTTTGTGACCTTCTTCAAGACTAGTTAAGTCAGCTTTTCCTGCACTACTGTGATAATCTCTCCATCCTTAAATATTTCCTTTTAAAATTAGATTATTCAAAACACATAGTGTCCCTTAGCCCTTAATAAACTATTAATTGGAATACATTCATAAAAGGTCTTGTTAAATTTCTTTTCATGTATACCTATTGTTTATTGGTGACATTATCTGTATCTTTACATTTTTCTCACTCTCATAAAGCTGAATGAATAGACAGGAGAAATTGACTGTTTAATCAGCTTTGTAGACCACTGTAGTTTATATCTAAGCTGATAGAACACTTGTATGATGTGTATATTTCTGTGTGTTCTTGTTTCTATTAAAGGTGAGGTGGGAAATTCCTTCCAGAATCCCTGCTATGGAACTCTAATTTCCCTAACTTTTCTCCAAGTAAATGTATTATAACAATGTATTCTATACATTGAAACTGATGACTAAATAGGTAAAGTGACTTGACCAAAGTCACACAGTTATTAAGTGACAGGACTTTAGAATAAGGTTTTCCCTACCTTATTCTAGATTTCAATCCAGGCTCCTTCCTGCTACATCAATTTGGCATCTCCTTAGAGACTAGGTATTAAAGATCCTGTTACATTCCATTAGTTATCAAAACATATTTAAGCTTTGTTCACTTCTGAAAAACAGTCTGCTTTCATTTCAAACTGAAAAACTAGAAGGAAAAAAGCAAAGGGATTTTTAAAATTTCCTAACATTCTGAGCTATTAGTTCACTTCTAAAACCACAGGCATCTTGATAGTATTCATATGATATGCTGTGGCAGTAAATTGAACTTTAATTGATCCATGATGTTAACCCATGTTTTGGTGCTGGCAAGAAGATCTGAGGTACTGGTAAATAATTTGAGGTGTACCAGACATTTCTGTGAGTTGAAACATCCTCATAGTTTTGCAGTTGTCACTGCAGACTTAAACTAGAAATATCAGTAGTAAAAACATCATGTATATTTTGAAAATATCTTAATATTTTAAAATTAAAACAAAGCCTGAATCAAAGCAAATGCAAAAAAACAAAAAATCAAATCAATATGTTAAGTCATATGCTACTAAAGTACAATTTCAATTCTGAAATCATATAATTTAACAATGGAAACATATTTCTCCAACTGGAATTACACTGCCCAGCTTTGTTTTATTTGGTGATAGGAAATCACCTTACAAAATACAGGTGTTTACCCTCAGGATTTCCTCCTCAATACATCAGACAATTTGCATTACACCTACTCTTCCTCCCATTGAGCAAATGAGCCAATAAGGTGCAGTAAGTAAAGAGAAGAGGAAAGAAATAAGGGAAGAAAGTCATTTTTGCCAGCTGTGTAGGAGAACAAGTAAAGGCTATGCTATTTCACTCAGCACAAAAGATCCCTGAATTTCTTTTTCCACCACAGAGCAGCAGGTTTTCCCTCCTCCCTAGCCATCGAACCAACAATACTTCAGAGATAGCTCAGTTCTTTCGCTTTTAGTATCTGTTAAAATGTAGAATTGAAAGCACACTATAGAGCTTTGATTTTGCATTTTTTTTTTCCTCCCCATAGAAACAAAAACCTAAAAGGAAGTTCAGCCTCTTCTAAAGGGATCCTGAAACCACAAGGAAAAGTCAGGATTCAAAGGAAAAAGCATTGTCTAGGCATCCTATTATCTTGGACAATGTTATGTTCACCAAGAACTTCAGAGACCCCTGAGGATGCTTATGTAAATTGCCTCATCATATGGGAGAAATCTAGCACTATCCATGCCATTTAAATAAGTAAGTGAGGAGCTCAAAGGGGCAATGTGGTTTGCAAACGGTACACTGTGTCAATAGACCAGGAAAAATGTTAAACCTTAAGTGAAAATAAACCCAACCCCAAAGATTAATGACTGTGCCAAAGTTAAAACTGTATAAGAAAAAACATAACATGTAAATGTGACACAATTTATACAGTCAACTCTTTTAGAATTCCTGAAATATGGGTTCAGCAAGGAGATTTATTCATAAATACTATAATGTTCTGAAGTTTACTTGAAGAGATTATTGGTTTATCAAAGAACATACTGTGAAGGAGAAAGACTTTGTATGCAGAGGATAGAAAATAAATCATCATCCTGACAATACTAGGAAGTGGGGTGTGTGTGTGTGTGTGTGTGTGTGTGTGTGTGTGTGTGTGTGTGTGTGTGTTTTGTCTCCTTTGACTTTAATTAATCTCTCTCTCTGGACTTCTGTGAACTGGAAAAAAGGTTTTATTTTTGTTTTTGGAGCTTGCTTGACAGATGGAGTTCTTTGAACTATATCACTGCTCTAACTCTGCCAACCACAGCATTCGTAGCTGAGGATTTTAATTTGTTTTACAACTAGACAAAAGCAGAACAAGAAACGATGTGGGCAGTGGAGTGGAGAGGTGAGGGTCAATCCTGAGGACACAGATGGCTATTAGTAAGGTAGGCAAACAATGCCTACCTCGTTCTATTCCTTCCTTCTAAATATTATAAAAGGTGCCTGCTAGCTGAAGCTGAATTATTTTTTTGTTCTTTAACCATTTACCATTATCTCTAAAATGATAATAATATAATCAGAAACTTGATTTTTCTTCACATTACATTTTTTTCACATCATACAGTGCTTCACCTCGCCCATAGGACATGATGTATACAATTGGCTGCATTGGTTTAAATTTAAATGTGGTCAATTTAAAGCAAGCTGTCTTGATTAAGGGACTATATATTGGGCAAGACTCTGTATTGGACTATATATTGTAGAAGGCCATTTGAAAACACTTTTAAACAACATGAAAAATAATTAATAGATTTAATTCTGAAATGATTCACTTCACTGAAACTTATTGTTTGCATAACTATTCAAGGACTCAGTTCACACTACAAGGCACTAGGGATTCCTACTGATACCTTCCTCTCCCTACCACCCGCTGCCCCCTTGTTTCATAAATGTTAGCTCACTAATGACATTCCATTTTCTCTCTGAATTAGGGAAACATATGAGAAAAACACAAGGGAAGGCAAGACAGTTGAATGGAATTAAGAAAACATTTTCTCTTTAGATTTGATTTTCCATAGTACCTTATATTGAGAGGTAATTAACAAAGGGGACTTTAGTTTCATAGCTGGACACTGGCCAAAGCAAAGAACAGTAGTTTTTTCTTTCTCTCCTTTCTTTCCTTTTCTTCTTTCTTGCTTCTTTTTTCTTCTTCTTTCATCAGACATTTACTGACGATGAGTCTACTAGGTACCACATAACATAAAAGGTTTTAAATATACTGATATTTAAATATTTACTCGAATACTTAAATATCCTGTTTTGAGTTTAAAATTCTGCCAAATAAATTAACTCAAAGAGTTAGTGCCAGTGTTTCCCTGATAGCTCAGTAATTGAGAATCCTCTTGCCAATACAGGGGACATAGGTTCAATCCCTGGTCCGGGAAGATGCCACAGAACAACTAAGTCAGTGTGCCACAACTACTGAGCCAGTGCTCTAGAGGTGTGAGCCACAACTACTGAACCTGCATACCACAACTACTGAATCCCATGCACCTGGAGCAAGTGTTCCACAACAAATGAAGCAATAAGAAACCCACACATTGCAACGAAGAGTAGCCCGCGCTCACAGCACTAGAGAAAGCCCATGTGCAGCAACAAAGACCCAATGCAGCCCAAAATAAATAAATAAAATAAATAAATTTATTTTTTAAAAAAGAGTCAGTGCCAAAGACTAAAGCAGTCATGAATCTAAATTTGCTATATGCATTATTTACTATAAACTAAATGCTAAATATCACATATTAAGATAAAAGAAAATATTACTCATTGATCAATGATTCTAATGTTATCTGTGATTTTAACAGAGGTAAAGATGTATGAGTTAAAAGCATCCCAGCAGCCAATGGACAACAGTCTGCGTACTGACGTAGAGGGTGCCATACTTTGATAACTATCTGTCTATATGAGACTTTTTTCCAATATTTTATTAGAAACATTATGAACATGCTGCAAATTTGATAGAAATGTACAGTGAATAACCATATAATCACCATCTAGATTCTAAAATTTTAAATATTTTAATTTGTTTGCTTTAGATGTTCTTTTAAAGTGTGACTTTTGGCTTGAAATAAAATAGTAAGATGCATAGACAACTAATCACATCAAAAGCAATTCTATAGCCATATCAGGCCATCATTATTTTACAGAAAGTCTAATGGAATCAATGACATCTTAGTTCAGAATTGAATGATGGTTTCACATAAGAGGTAACATTCAAAGTTTTGTGCCCATTGGAATCAAATTATTATAGAGAAACACTGCATGTTAAAGTGAAAAAAACATTTTAAACTGTTTTTGCATATGAATGCAGAAACTAAATTAATAATATTTATTCCCATTTTGATTAAGATTTCATTATGTGCTGTGGGGACAAATCCTTCAAATCAAATTAAAGTAAATTAAAATAAATAATTCAATGGAAATAAGTGAGTTTTTATAGACACACTATGATTGTCTCCCAAACTATTATCAACAGAGAAATTATGTTTAAAATTATTTAAATCTTTGTAAATGCCATTTATACTTGCTACTCTTATACTTTGCAAATATTAGTTTAATGTCACACAAGCGAATTGTGAAAAAGCACGTAGTTTTATGTCTTGGAACAGATGCCTGGGAATTTTCAGAGTTGCATTCTAAACAGGGATCTATGAGATTCTGGTTATGCAAACCTCTGGGCATCAGATTTCTTACTGATTTTTCTTTTACCTTTAAGAGAGAGAAAGAGTGATTGTGTGTGTGTGTGTGTGTGTGTGTCTGTGTGTGTGTGTGTGTGTGCATGTGAGAGAGAGAGAGAGAGAGAGAGAGAGAGAGAGAGAGAAAGTAAAAGGAATTCTCTCTGATTTTCCTGTAGCTGGTACTTGAATTGCTTCTCCAGATGATTACAAATCTACAAAGATAGGGGAGGATTTGGAATTTTCCATAGAAGTTATGTGGATTGCTTAACTAGGGTAAGTAGTCTTTTACTATCTTTACCTAAACTTTACTAAAGGAAAATTTCCAAAGCCAGCACAGGTCTCTTCCAAGTGCTCTTTTTATTCACAGGATCTCACACAGCATTAGTTTGGCAAAGGTTAACTCATTTTTAAACTGTAGTCTTGATCTGCTCCAACTCTATCATCCATATCTTACAAACCCAGACCTTGAGCCTCCACTGGTTAGAAATGGAATTCCAAGTCCCTGTGCCTTTGATTCAGCCCTTTTACTTAAACTTATGTTACAATCCCTTCACTCTCTTATCTCAATTCCCAATATAAATAAAAATGTTTTCTAATAGAAATGCCTGTACTATTTTTCTCATCAGTACTAATAGATATGTTTTTCATGTAGATCCATTAATTGATCCCGTATGACTCCTTATACCAGAAACCCTGAGGCTTGCAGATAACCTGAAGATAAACAGATAAACAACACTACAAAAGTGAACAGATTATACATCAAAACATGGAAACCATTATATAATTTCTGGACCTGGAGATCCTATTCTAGAATTGTCTCAAGACGGCTGCATATGTGATCTTCATTGATCATGTTGGGAAGACAGTGCAGTGAGAAAAAAACAAGAAAAACAGCAGTATTGTTCACCCATGGGACCCAATGCCCAAAGGATCTCATAGTCCAAAAGAATTCTCATTCTCTATATGCAGAACTAGAATGACAATACAAATATCCAATACTGACATAATACTTCCATGAAGCAGGCCCTTTTTTAAGTGCTTTACACGTATTAACTCATACAATGTTCAAAAACTCTCTACTGAAACCATGTTGCAGTAGAGAAATGAATTACAGACAGGTTAAGTAATTTGCCCAGTTAAGGTCACACAGTTAAGAAATTGGAGGTCCCAGGATTTGAATCAAAGCAATTTGCTTCAGAATCCTTGCCCCTAACTACATTAAGAATATATTTAAAATTCTGATATTTTGTTTTCTCTAATAGAGTTTTGCTAAATTTCCTGACCTATGGTATTTAGATCTTTTCATATTTGTCTTGCCTAGTTCCATTGCTCATTTTTGTCACTTAACTGCTGCCATGTTTAAACCCTCTTCAATATCATCCATTTACAAACACATTTAACAATAATATATATTACAAGTCTCAGTTATTACTGATGTTCTGGGAATCAGATTTATACTGCTTTAAGAAGCTATGGATTCCATTTTGAGGCAAATAGAATGTCTCACTTTTATAACAAAAGTAGATGACCTGTTATTCAGTGTTTCTGACACAAAAGGATTGTCAACAATAATTGAATGATATTGGGCAACAGAACACCTTCTCCGAATATTTACTCTTAAGATCACAATAAACAAATAGATTAAGAATAAAAAATCCTTTCATTCTTACATACTTGTGTATTAATTTAGTCATACTCATGTTGTCAGTGGATTTTAGTATTTTTTAACATCTTTATTGGAGCATAATTGCTTTAAAATGGTATGTTACTTTCTGCTTTAAAACAAAATTAATCAGCTATACATATACATATATCCCCATATCTCTTCCCTCTTGGGTATCCCTCCCTCCCACCCTCCCTATCCCACCCCTCTAGTTGGTCACAAAGCACTGAGCTGATCTCCCTGTGCTATGTGGCTGCTTCCCACTAGCTATCGGTTTTACATTTGGTAGTGTATATATGTACATGCCACTCTCTCACTTTGTCCCAGCTTACCCTTCCCTCTCCCCTTGTCCTCAAGTCCATTTTCTAGTAAGTTTATTTAGCGTCCTCAGAAAGCCCTCCATCAATTACAAGAAAAAAAAAAAGTAAGAAAAAGCAACACAACTTTAATATTGCTAAATATATTCCAAAATAGTCCCTAAATGTCAAAATAGAGGCAGTTACATAACCAAAAGTATATGGATTGCTATTTGGCAGCATTTATTCCAACTTCATAACACTCCCTATGTCTCTGAAACCCACATCTGGAATATGAAGTTAAATCTTCTCCAGAGAGCACAGGTGCAGCTGAAATCCTGATTCTGTGTCCATTCCTCTTGCTGACTCCACCTTATTACAGCAGTAACAGTTCAGGAACTGCTATCATCCATTACCTTCATAACACAACTTTAGAAAGATGGCCAAATCTTTTCCAAAGTGAGCAAACCCGTAAAGCAAACCAGAAAAAAACAAAAAAATTAGTGGTTAATGAATCCACTAGGATTCAGTGAAATCACTTAATATGACAATATTTATTACGAGTTCCATTAGTTAGATAAATTCTTCTTACTAAATCCAATAATCAATTACACTTCAATGACATGGAAACAAAAAACAGGGTTTATGTATCCCTCTTCTAAAACAGAAAATAAAGCATAGAGATAAAACTGTGATTGAGTCTTTAGGAGAAAGAATTGAATCACACCTACAGAAACTAATTGAATTTTTATGGAGTTATTCAGTTTGTCCATGTGAAGGTGCAAATTCACGTTCACTTTGAGACAAGCCATTGAACTTTCTTATGCTCCATGGTGTGTGTATAACTTGTGAAAATGTATCTACTAGGGCAAAGATCATTTAAATATCAAGTTATTCATATTTGCTGAAATGTTTTCAAACTGTTGTTTCATTTTATTTTGTTTTAACTTTTTATTTTATATTGAAATAGAGGTGATTAGCAATGTTCTGATAGTTTCAAGTACACAGCAAAGGGACTCAGCCATATATATATACCTGTATCCCTTCTCCCCCAAACTCTCCTCCCATCCAGGCTGCCACTCAACACTGAGCAGAGTTCCCTGTGCTATACAGTAGGTCCTTGTTGGTTAACCATTTTAAATATAGCACTGTGTATATGTCAATCCCAAACTCCCTAACTATATCCCTTCCCCCTACCCTTCCCCCCTGGTAACCATAAGTTCATTCTCTAGGTCTATGGGTCTGTTAATGTTTTGGAAATAAGTTCATTGGTATTATTTCTTTTTAGATTCCACATATAGGTGATATCATACGATATATCTTTCTCTGTCGGACTTCGAAGTAGGTATTTATGGGCCAATTTTGTCTGGTTTACTTGTGTTTCTCTGGTCTTTATTTATTTTTAACATTTTTATTGGAGTATAATTGCTTTATAATGGTGTATTTGTTAGTTTCTGCTTTTTAACAACGTGAATCAGCTATACATATACATATATCCCCATATCCCTTCCTTCTTGCATCTCCCTCCCACCCTCCCTATATACTCCTCTAGGTAGTCACAAAGCACTGAGCTGATATCCCTGTGCTATGTGGCTACTTCCCACTAGCTATCTATTTTACATTTGGTAGTGTATATATGTCCATGCCATTCTCTCACTTCATCCCAGCTTACCCTTCCCCCTCCCCATGTCCTCAAGTCCATTCTCTATGTCTGCGTCTTTGTTCCTGTCCTGCCCCTACGTTCTTCAGAACCATTTTTAAAAATAGATACCATATGTATGTTTTAGCATATGGTATTTGTTTTTCTCTTTCTGACTTACTTCATTCTGTATGACAGACTCTAGGTCCATCCGTCTCACTACAAATAAATCAATTTCATTTCCTTTTATGGCAAGTAATATTCCTTTGTATATATGTGCCACATCTTCTTTATCCATTCATCTGTCAATGGACACTTAGCTTGCTTTCATGTCCTGGCTATTGTTCATTACATATTGTAATGAACATTGTGGTACATGACTCTTTTTGAATTATGGTTTTCTCAGGGTATATGCCTAGTAGTGGGATTGCTGGGTCTTATGGTAGTTCTATTTTTCGTTTTTTTTTTTTTTTTTTTTTTCTTTGCGGTAAGCGGGCCACCCACCGTTGTGGCCTCTCCCGTTGCGGAGCACAGGCTCTGGAGGCGCAGCCTCAGCGGCCATGGCTCATGGGCCCAGCCGCTCCGCGGCATGTGGGATCTTCCCGGACCGGGGCACGAACCCGTGACCCCTGCATCGGCAGGCGGATTCTCAACCACTGCGCCACCAGGGAAGCCCCCTATTTTTCGTTTTTTAAGGAACTTCCATACTGTTCTCCATAGTGGCTGTATCAATTTACATTCCCACCAACAGTGCAAGAGGCTTCCCTTTTCTCCATACCCTCTCCAGCATTTAATGTTTGTAGAATTATTATGATCGCCATTCTGACTGGTGTGAGGAAACTGGTGTATGCAAATCAAAACTACCTCATTGTAGTTTTGACTTAAATTTATCTAATGATTAGTATTATTGAGCACCCTTTCATGTGTTTGTTGGCAATCTGTATATCTTCTTTGGAGAAATGTCTATTTATGTCTTCTGCCCATTTTTGGATTGGTTTGTTAGCTTTTTTGATATTGAATTGTATGAGCGGCTTGTAAATTTTGGAGATTAATCCTTTGTCAGTTTCTTCAGTGGCAAATATTTTCTCCCATCCTGAGGGTTGTCTTTTTGTCTTGTTTATGGTTTCCTTTGCTGTGCAAAAGCTTTAAGTTTCATTGGGTCCCATTTATTTATTTTTGTTTTTATTTCCATTTTTCTAGACGGTGTGTCAAAAGGATCTTGCTGTAATTTATGTCATACAGTCTTCTGTCTATGTTTTCATCTTAGAGTTTTATAGTGTCTGATCGTACATTTCTGTCTTTAATCCATTTTGAGTTTATTTTTGTGTATAGTATTAGGGAATGTTCTAATTTCATTCTTTTACATGTAGCTGTCCAGTTTTCCCAGCATCACTTATTGAAGAGACTGTATTTTTTCCATTGTATATTCTTTCCTCCTTTATCAAAAATCAGGTGACCATATGTGCATGGGTTTATCTTTGGGCTTTCTATCTTGTTCCATTGATCTATATTTTTGTTTTTGTGCCAGTACCATACTGTCTTGATTACTGTAGCTTTGTAGTGTAGTCTGAAGTCCGGGAGCCTGATTCCACAAACTGTTGTTGAAATCCCTTTTAAAAATAGTGCACGTTTCATTGATACTGGTTTCCTTAACACCATAAGTACTATTATATGAAGAGAGGTAGCTTTCACACCTTCACTAACAAAAATTTTGACCAGGAATAAATCTTACATGGGAGTGGGCGGGTGTGCGTATTAGTGGGAATATGGGCAAAATTTTCTCTTTGTTTCATTATTATTTCAAAATAATTATTTTTGTGGTAGCTAATCTGAAATGACTCCTGTGATTCATATCTAGTTAGGTTCCCAGGTACAAGTCTACTGATAATCCACCACCAGATCGCATTCCCACACAACCTTATATTTAATACTCTTCTATCAATACTGTGCCCCAGTGATAACAAAGTAGAAAAATATGTTTGTGCTAAACAGTACTGTTCATTTAGGTGAAAAAATGGGAAGAAATAGAAGAGATGTTATGTAGAAGTAAGACTAAACTCAAGAGAAAAGGCACATTCCATTAAATTAGTTCACTTAGAACTAAAGAAGCCAAATAATAATTCAAATGCAAAAACTCTTTTAAGAATGCATTTATTCATAAGCCAAATAAAATGACAACAAATTGCTCTATGTTTTTCCCCAATAAGACTTTATTTACAACACTGAAAACAAATAGCCTCAGCACACATACAGACTGCTATGAGCAAGTTCACTGGGTCCCTAAAATAGGAATAAAGTAGGAATAAAGGGGAACTTACTCAACCTGATAAAGACTATCTACAAAAACCCTATATCTAACATCATATTTAAAGCTGAGACACTGAACTCTTTCCCACTAATATCAGGTACAAGGCAAGAATGTCCCCACTCACCACTGCTTTTCAAAGTCCTACTAGAAGTTCTTGCTAATGCAGTAAACCAGAAAAACAGAAAATAAAAGTTACACAGATTGGACAGGAAAATATAAAACCATTTTTGCTCATACAAGACATGATTATTTCTATAGAAAATCCAATAGAATAGACAAAAAAATCCTGGAACTAATAAGCTATTATAAAAAGTTGCAGGATAGAGGAATTTGAAATTAAAAATACAATACCATTTAAATTAGCTCCCTCTAAAATTAAATACTTAGATATAAATCTAACAAATTATGTACAAGACATATATGAGAAAAAACACAAAACTGATTAATGAAACCAAATAAATAAATAAATGAAGAGGTATTCCATGTTCATAGATAGGAAGTCTCAATATTGTTAAAGTGTCAGTTCCTTCCAACTTGATCCATAAACTCAATGTAATCAGAATCAAAATCTCAGCAGGTTATTTGTGGATAGTGACAAACTGACTCTACAGTTTATATGGAGAGACAAAAGACACAGAGCAGTCAATATTGAAAGAGAACAAAGGTGAAGTACTGATGCCATCTGATTTCAAAACTTACTATTAAAAAAAGCTACAATAATCAAGATAGTGTGGTATTAGCAAAAATAACAGGCAGATAGATCAATGGAATAGAATAGAAATCCCAGGAATAGATCCATATAAATATAGTCAACTGGTTTCTGACAAAGGACAAAAGGTAAGAGAATTGAGCAAAGAGAGACTTTTCAACAAATGGTGCTGAAACAATTGGAAATTCACCTGCAAAAAAATGAATCTAGGCAGATATTATACTCTTCACAGAAATTCATTGAAGTGGTTCACAGACCTAAATATAAAACACAAACCTATAAAACTCATAGAAAAATAAGAAAACCTGGATGACCTTTGGTATAGCAGTAATGTTTTAGAGATATCAAGGGCACAGTCCATGAAAGGAATAATTAATACGGCGGATTTCATTAAAATTAAAAACAGGGCTTCCCTGGTGGTGCAGTGGTTGAGAGTCCGCATGCTGATGCAGGGGATGCAGGTTCGTGCCCTGGTCCGGGAAGATCCCACATGCCGAGGAGTGACTGGGCCCGTGAGCCATGGCCGCTGAGGTTGCATGTCTGGATCCTGTGCTCCACAACAGGAGAGGCCACAGCAGTGAGAGGTCCACGTACCACAAAAGAAAAAAAAAAAAAAAAAAAAAAAAATTAAAAACATCTTCTCTGTGAAAGATTTCACAGTATGAGAAGACAAATCACAGACTTGGAGAATATATTTGCAAATGACACACCTGATAAAGAATTATTATCCAAAATATACAAAGAACACTTAAAAGTCAACAAGAAGATAAGAAAGAACTCAAAAAATGGGACAAATACCTTAACAAACACCTCACAAAAGAAGACACATATGAAAAGATGCTCCACATCATATGTCATCAGGGAAATACAAATGAAAACAACAAAAAGAAACAACTACATACCTACTAAGATGACTAAAATCTGCAACACTGACAACCTCAATTGCTGGTGAGGATGTGGAGCAACAGGAACTTAAGTCACTGCTAGTGGAAATGTTAAATAATACAGCCACTCTAGAGGACTGTTTGAGGGTTTCATACAAAACCAAGCATACTCTTATACAATCCAGCAATAGCACTTCTTGGTACATATCCAAAGATGCTGAAAGCTTACTTCTACACAAAATCTTGCACACAGGTGTTTATAGCAAGTTTATTCTCTATTGCCAAAACCTGAGTAAACATGAAGTCCTTCAATACTTGAATAGACAAACAAATATGGCACATTCAGACAATGGAATATTCTTTCCACTAAAAAGAAATAAACTATCAAGCTATAGAAAAATGTGGGGAAAATTTAAATTCCTAATACTAAGTGAAAAAATGCAAACTGAAAAGACTACACACAAAGAGTCATGCTGGAGGAGGAGTAGGAGGACATAGAGTTCATCTTTCCCCACAAATGCATCAGGAATACATCTACAAATGGAACAATTCTTACAGAGCACCAGCTGAACACTAGCAGAGCCCCTTGGACACCTAAAAGGACAAGAAAGATCCCCATGTAACAGGGTAGGATGAGAGAGAAAGGAAAGGAAAAGGAAGAGGAGAGAAAGCAGGATGAAACCTTCACCCCTGTCGAGGAAGGAGCAGCTGAAGGAGACGGGGGGTTGCCACATCTGGGGAAGCCCCTTCACCAGCAGGGAGATCAGTTGGGACAGAAGGGGAGCTTCAGGGGCTCTCAGAGGAGAGCACAGCAACCAGACTCTGGCAGGCAGGACAGAGTGAGACCTACACTGATGGTTCATGTCACAGTCCTGTGTGAACCAGCCTGTGACATGTGACCACTGCTGAAGACGGGGCTGGGATCAGGAATGTGGGGTTTGGAGAGCAAACCCAGGGAGAGGACTGCTGTTGGCTGCAAGGAGACAGCCTGTGGGGATGGGAATGAAGAAATCTGCAACTGAGAATGCTCGTGGAGGAAACCTAGAACACCATAGAAACAAAGCACCATTGTTAAGTGATGTGCAAGGGGCGAGGCTGCCATTGCAACCTCTCTCCCCACGTGCTGGCTCCTGCCTGCCAGGGCGCTAGGAAGGGCTCTCACAGGGGCTGGCTCTCTTGTGCCCTTGACCACTGCATAACCCATGTGACTCATCACCACAGGGGTCAGCTTTCTTGTAACTCTGGCTGCCACTGCCTCTGTGCCCCCTCCTCACTGGGAAAACTCATGTGAACCAGGGCAGCCTTGGGAGCAGACCCCTGTGAGTGGCCCACAGGCAGAGATGGGGCTGAAACCACAACTGAGCCCCAGGGGGCATGCAACTGAGGAAGAAATGCTGAAATCTCTCCTCCCAGCTACACAAACTGAATCGACACCTCCAGAACTGACTTTATAAATCAGAGCCTACAGAACACCTGAATGAATGGACAATGAGTGATCCTGCAGCAGAGACAGGTATGGTTTTAGCATCTGTAGACTTTGTGGGCACATACATGCAGGGATTAAGCCAGGTGAGCTGCTCCAACAGCGCCCACAGGGAGTCCAGATCCATGATTATTGCAATTCTGAGACCTGATTTCAGCGGATCTACATGGTGGCCTGGTATAAACGTCTGAGAGACAACCAGGACAATTGTTGGCATACCCACAGTTAAGGTGGGTCTGAAAGCAGTGCCAACAGCAGTGTAACCTGAGAGCTTGTACAAGGGGTGGTAAGTGACAAAAGATAGTGAACAGCTTCAGAGGAGAAGGAATACTCAGTGGCTTCCTTTCCAGTGGGTGTGATCCAATTCCACCTATCTTGCACCACTGATCAGAAACACAGCTCAGAAACAGATCTGGGAGCCTCTACTCTAACAACTGGACAGCAGACGTCACCTCTGATAAGACAGTGACAACCACAGAGCACAGGGGAGACCCTGCTCAATATCCATTGCAGGCTCTGGTCACCACAACATTAGTCACACCTCCTATCAAGAGGATAATGGCTAGCATACACTGAGAAAAGATGTGGCAGAAATCTATACTAAAAACAGCCCTCACACCAAAACATATTAAATCCAGACAGGCTACACCAGGATGTTCCCACATAAAAATAGACTCCCAAGACAGTCTGAGTGTCTGGCATTGGGAAGAAGAACCACCAGAGCATTTAGCCTTGAAGGTCAGTGGGGCTTGAGTGCAGGAGCTCCACAGCACTGGGGGAAACAGAGACTCCACTGTTGGAGCACACACACAATGTCTCACATGCATTGGAACCCAGCACAAAGCAGTATTTCCATAGGAACCTGGGCTAAACCTACCTAGAGGTCTTGGAGTGTCTCCTGAGGAAGCTAAGATTGACCATAGCTCATGGTGAGGGCAAGGACACTGGTAGTGGAAGCCCCAAGGAATACTGATTGTAGTGAGGTGTCCTGGAAGTCCACATTGCAGCACCAAGAGCTGGGCCCAACAAACAACATGCCAGCTCCAGTGCTGGAAAGCCTAAGGCCAAACAACAAACAAGATAGGAACACAGCACCACCCATCAGAAGACAGGCTGCCTAATGTCGTACTGAGCTCACAGCCATTTCCAAGAAACACAACTTAACACAGCCCTATTCATCAGAGGGACAAAACCCAGCTCCACCCACCAGAGGGCAGGCACCAGTCCCTCTGAGCAAGAAGCCTGCACAAGCCCCTGGACCAACCGAGAAGCAAGAGGAACTATGATCCTGCAGCCTACGGAAAAGAGACCACAAACACAGAAAGTTAGACAAAATCAGATGACAGAAATATGTTGCAAATGAAGGAATGAGATAAAAACCAACAAGAAGAACTAAATGAAGAGGAGATGGGTAATCTACCTGAAAAAGAATTCAGAGCAATAACAGTAAAGATGATCCAAAATTTCAGAAAAAGAATGGAGGCACAGATTAAGAAAATACAAGAAATATTTACAAAGGAGCTAGAAGATTTAAAGAACAAACAGATGAATAATATAATAATTGAAATGAAAAATACAGTAGAATGTATCAATAGCAGAATAACTGAGGCAAAAGAATGAATAAATGAGCTGGAGGACAGAGTGGTGGAAATCACTGCCACAGAGCAAAATAAAGAAAAGAAATGAGGACATTCTCAGAGACCTCTGGGGTAATGTTAAATGCACAAACATTTACAATATAGGGGTCCCAGAAGGAGAAGAGAAAGAGAAAACACCTGAGAAAATATTTGAATGTATCATAGCTGAAATTTCCCTAACATGAGAAAGGAAACACTCACTCAAGTCCAGGAAGCTCAGAGATACACACACACAGGATGAACCAAGGAGGACTACACTGAGACATATTAATCAAACTGATAAAATTAAAGACAAAGGAAAAATATTAGAAACAACAAGTTAAAATCAACAAATGACATAAAAGGGAATCCCTATAAGATTATAAGCTGATCTTTTAGCAGAAATTCTGCAGTCCAGAAGGGAGTGGGATGATATATTTCAAGTGATGAAATGGAAGAACCTACAACCAAGAATATTCCATCCAGCAAGGCTATCATTCAGATTCGATGGAGAAATCAAAAGCTTAACAGACAAGCAAAAGTTAAGGAATTCAGAACCAACAAACCAGCGTTACAACAAATGCTAAAGGAACTTCTCTAGGCAGGAAGGAGACCAGCAACTTAAACAACATTGTACATATATGGACTGCTATATCAAAACCTCATGGGAACAACAAACCCCAAAACTATGCTAGATACACACACAAGAAAAGAAAAAGCAACCCAAAGACAACACCAAAGATAGTCATCAAGCCACAAGAGAAAAGAACAAAACAGGAAGGGAAGAAAGAAACCTACAAAAACAAACCCAAAACAATTAAGAAAATGGCAATGGAACACACATATCAATAATTACTTTAAATGCAAATGGATTAAAGGCTCCAGCCAAAAGACATAGACTGGCTAAATGGATACAAAACCAAGACCCATATATATGCTCTCTACAAGAGACCCACTTCTGCCCTAGGAACACCTACAGACTGAAAGTGAGGGGATGGAAAAGGATATTCCATGCAAGTGGAAATCAAAAGAAAGCTGGAGTAATAATATTCATATCAGACAGAATAGACTTTAAAATAAAGACTGTCACATGAGACAAGAAAGAACACCACATAAAGATCAAGGGATCAATACAAGAAGAAAATATTACAACTGTAAATATATATGTACCCAACTTAGGAGCACCTCAATAGATAAGGAAAATGCTAAAAGCCATAAAAGGAGGAATCAGCAGGAACAAAATAATAGTGTGGGACTTTAAACCCCAATTACACCAATGGATAGATCATCCAGACAGATAATTAATAACAAAACACAAGCCTTAAATGATATACTAGGCCAGATAGACTTAATTGATATTGATAGGGCATTCCATCCAAAAGCATAAGAATACACTTTCTTCTTAAGTGCACATGGAACATTTGCCAGTATAGATCACATCTTGGGTCATACATTAATGCTTGGTAAATTTTAGAAAATTGAAATAACATCCAGCATCTTTTCTGACCACAACACTATGAGATTAGAAGTAAATTATAGGAAAACAACTGTAAAAACACAAACAAATGGGGGCTAAACAGTATGTTACTAAACAATCAATTGGTCACTGAAGAAATCAAAGAGGAAATAAAAAAATACATACAGACAAATGACAACAAAAACATGAAGATCCAAAACCTATGAGATGCAGCAAAAACAGTTCTAAGAGGGAAGTTTATAGCAATGTAGTCTTACCTCAAGAAACAAGAAAAACCTCAAATAAACAATGTAACCTTACACCTAAAGCAACTAGAGAAAGAAGAACAACAACAAAAGTAAAGTTAGTAGAAGGCAAGAAATCATAAAGATCACAGCAGAAATAAAAGAAATAGAGATGAAGAAAACAATAGTAAAGATCAATGAAACCAAGAGCTGATTCTTTGGAAAGATAAACAAAATTGATAAAACTTTAGCCAGACTCATCAAGAAAAAAAAGGAGAGAACTCAATCAATAAAATTAGAAATGAAAAAGGAGAGGTTATTACTGACACCACAGAAACACAAAGGATCATGGAAGACTACTACAAGCAACTCTATGCCAATAAAATGGAAAAACTAGAAGAAACTGACAAATTCTTAGAAAGGTACAACCTCCCATTTGAACCAGGAAGAAATAAAAAATATGAACAGACCGATCACAATAAATGGAATTGAAAGTGTGTTGAAAAAACTTCCAAAAAATAAAAGTCTAAGACCAGATGGCTTCACACGTGAATTCTATCAAACATTTAGAGAAGAGTTAACCCCTATCCTTCTCAAACTCTTCCAAAAAAATTATAGAGGAAGGAACACTCCCAAGACCATTCTACAAGGCCATGATCACCCTGATACCAAAACCAGACAAAAATGTCACAAAAAAAAGGAAATTACACACCAATATCACTGATGAACATAGACACAAATATCCTCAACCAAATATCAGCAAACTTAATCCAACAACATATTAAAAGGATCATACACCATGAGCAAGTGGGATTTATCCCAGGCATGCAAGGATTCTTCAATGTATGTAAATCAATCAGTGTGATACACCACATTAACAAATTGAAGACTAACAATTATGTGATCATCTCAATAGATGCAGAAAAAGCTTTTGACAAAATTCAACACAAATTTATGATATAAACTCTCCAGAAAGTGGTCATAGTGGGAATTTACCTCAATATAATAAAGGTCATATTCTACAAACATACAGCAAACATCATTCTCAATGGTTAAAATTTTTAAAAATTTCTTCTAAGATCAGGAATAAGACAAGGATGTTCACTCTCACCAATTTTATATAGCATAGTTTTGGAAGTCCTAACCATGGCAATCAGAGAAGAAAAAGAAATAAAAGGAATACAAATTGGAAAAGAAGTAAAACTGTCACTGTTTGCAGATGACATGATATTATACATAGAGAATCCTAAAGATGACACCAGAAAACTACTAGAGCAAATCAATGAATTTGGTAAAGTTGCAGGATATAACATTAATACACAGAAATCTGTTGTATCCCTGTAAACTAGCAGCAAAAAATCAGAACGAGAAATCAGAGTCAATCCCATTTACCATTGTGTCATAAATAATAAATTACCTAGGGATGAACCTACCTAAGGAGGCAAAATACCTATATTCAGAAAACTATAAGACACTACTGAGAGGAATCAAAGATGACACAAACAGATGGAGAGATATACCATGTTCTTGGACTGGAAGAATCAATATTGTCAAAATGACTATACGACATAAAATAATCTACACATTCAATGCAATCCTTATCAAATTACCAATATTGTTTTTCACAAAATTAGAAGAAAACATTTTACAATTTGTATGGAAACATAAAAGACCCCGAATAGCTGAAGAAATTTTGAGAAAGAAAAATGGAGCTGGAGGAATCAGCTCACCTGAGATCAGGCAATACTACAGAGCTACAGTAATCAAAACATTATGGTACTGTCACAAAAACAAAAATATAGGTCAATGTAACAGGATAGAAATTCTAGAGATAAACCCACACACCTATGGTCACCTAATCTATGACAAAGGTAGCAAGAATATACAATGGAGAAAAGAGAGTTTCTTCAACAAGTGGTGCTGGGAAAACTATACAGCTACATGTAAAAGAATGAAATTAGAACATTCTCTAACACCATACACAAAAATAACTCAAAATGGATTAAGGACATAAATATAAGACTGAATACTATAAAACTCTTAGAGGAGAACAGACCAAACACTCTCTAACATAAATCACAGTAAGATCTTTCTTGAATCAACTCTTAGAGTAATGAAAATAAAAACAAAAATAAACAAATGGGACCTAATTTAACTTAAGAACCTTTTGCACAGCAAAGGAAACCATAAACAAAACGAAAAGACAATCCACAGAATGGGAGAAAATATTTGCAAGCAAAGTGACCAACAAGAGATTAATCTGTAAAATATACAAACAGCTCATGTAGCTCAATTTCAAAAAAACACAAACAATGAACGTAATCAAAAAATGGGGAAAAAATCTAAATAGACGTTTCTCCAAAAACGGCATACAGATGACCAAAAAGCACATGCAAAGATGCTCAACATCAGTAATTATTAAAGCAATGCAAATCAAAACTACCATGGGGTATCACCTCACACCAGTCAGAATGACTATCATGAAAAATATCTGCAAACAGTAAATGTTGGAGAGGGTGTGGAGAAAAGGGAACCCTCCTACACTGTTGGTGAAATGTAAATTGGTACAGCCACTATGGAGAATAGTATGGAGGTTCCTTAAAAAAACTAAAAATAGAGCACCATATGATCCATCAGTTCCACTCCTGGGCATATATCTGGAGGAAACAATAATTCAAAAAGATACATGTACCCCAATATTCATCACAGCACTATATACAATGGTCAGGATATGGAAGCAACTTGAATGCCAATCAATGGATGAATTGATAAAGAAGATGTGGGACATATATACAATGGAATATTTCTCATCCATAAAAAATAGTGAAATAATGTCATTTGCAGCAACATAGATGGATCAAGAGATTATCATACTGAGTGAAGTAATTCAGACAGAGGAAGACAAATATCATATGATATCACTTATATGTGGAATCTTTTAAAATGGTGCAAATAAACTTATTTTCAAAACAGAAATAGAGTCACAGAGGTGGAAATAAACTTACGGTTACCAAGGGGGAAGGGGGTGAGGGATAAACTGTGATATTGGGATTGACATATACACACTACTAAATATAAAATAAGTGATTAATAAGACTCTACTGTATAGCACAGAGAACTCTACTCAATACTCTGTAATAATCTGTATGGGAAAAAATCTAAAAGAGAGTGGATTTATGTATATATTTGATTCAGTTTTCTGCACAGCAGAATTAACAAAACATTGTAAATCAACTATATTCCAATAAAAAATAATTTAAGAAAAAGACTTTACACAGTGTAAGATTCTAGCTATATAATATTCTGAAAAGGCAAAAGTATGCAGACAGTGAAAATATCAGTAGTTGCCAAAGATTGGGAGAGGGAGACATGAATTGGTGGAGCACAACAGATTTTTAGGGCAGTAAAAATACTTTGTACACATCATAATGATGAGTACACATCATTATATATATATATAATATAAATATTAAATTACATACATATAGTATAAATAAATTTATAATATAATATATACATAATATATATTATTATATAATATTACATCATATATATCTATAACAAATATTTAGAATATAAACAATAAGAGTGAACTGCAGTGTAAACTATGGACCTTAGCTGATTATGATGTGTCAGTGTAGGTTCCTCAGTTGAAACGATGTACCACTCTGGTGAGTGTGTTGACAATGAGGGAGGCTTTATGTGTGGATGCAGGGAGTATACGGGAAATCTCTGCACCTTCCCCTCAATTTTGTTGTGAATCTAAAATTGCTCTAAAAAACAGTCTTAATAAAATGAAGCTAAACTAATAAAAAGCAACAATAAAAAATAAACTTCAGCCAACAACAGCAACAAAAAAATACTGAGTTTTTTTTTTTTTTAACTTCTCTTTTCTATAGGGTCATTTCTACTTTTCCAAAGTCTTCCAAAAGAAGGTGGGATTTCTATTTTAAAATGTTAAAGAAAAATATATTTATATTGCTAAAGTATATTAATGGGAAGTACTACTACATCTGAAAGGGAGAAATTCAGGAATCTTTTCTCTCCCTTGATAAGCAAGTCACAGACCATTGGGTCAGAAGTGTCATCTTATTCTTGTTTTCCAAGTCATAGGGCCATAATAGTGACAGAATTAAAGGTCCTATGTGTGTCTAACCATTTCCCTCTTCTTTCTGAGTGTTCTGTTCTAGTGTTTGACTTAAATAATAATTAGATGACCTGCTACATAGAGTCTAAGCACTCTCTTCAATTTACATTCATCTGACTGTCATAAATTATGAAATATCAGGCACTGATTTAGATACTGATAAACTTCTAGCTATTCTCACTTTTCCTCTTTTATGTAGTCTTTTAGAACATTGTTGTAAATCAGAATTTAAAAAAAAAAATTGTGACACATTATCTATAACACGAGCATGGATCTTACCATCAATTTTCTATCAATAAGCTCTGGAGAAGAATGTTTTGAATCTAAACGTCAAATAGGAAAATAAAAATTTAAATTTACTGAAATTTTATTATGGTATCATAAAAGAGGCTTCAAGCTCCCACAAAATGTCTGATTTTGAAAGGCTTCTTGGTGCTCATGTCACGATGAGTTAACCACAATATTTAACCTCAGACAACTGACCAATATGCTTGCTAACAGGTGTTATTTAATTGTGGCCAATTAAACGTTTGATAATGTCTGCCAGAGTCAGAAAACTAATATTTCTGAAAGTTAATAAGGAACAGTATTGAAATTATCTGGAAAAATATCTTAATAAATATGGGTGCACAATAATACAGCCAGATATTTTATGTCTAACAATAGTTATTCCCCCCATGACTTGTGGCAAGAGTAATGTTTTCAACTATTCTTAAGTAGAAATTAATATTTAACTTATAGTATTTTTGGAAAGGGAAGTCAATATTTGCCATATAAGATATATTGGAGCAGGAGTTATTTTATGACTACTAGATGCATATACTTTAATTTCTGTAGAGTGTAGTCTAAATATTTCTGAAACACTGATGTTTTATATTCTATTTAATGTAAATGCTTAGTTAAGGACTAAAGAGCAAAGAAACATTGCACCATGAGTTCCTCTTCAACAAGCACCACTACTAATATTATGATTCTCCACTGTCAGCCTGTAAATATGTGAGAGACTCAATTACTGCCTTGTTTAAGTGGTGAAATATATATTTGGTTGCTAAGATATCTGTTTTATTCTTTATCCCATCACCAGATCCTACATGGCAACGTTCTTGCCTTTGATTCAACAAACTTGAAATTTACTCATGGTGGGAAAGCAGTGGGAATTCTTTGAAAACACTGTAAGGCAAATAAAAAGCCTGCAGCCACTTGGGACAAGAGATTACAGTTGAAGCAAACAGTTTCATCTTTATTTTTACTTAACTAATCAGGTTAAGGTATCTGTTCACAATGCATTTTTATATTTCTCAAGGGTACGTGAGACATTTTCCAAGATAGATCATATATTAGGCCACAAAACAGGTCTTAACAAATGTAGGAGGATTGAAATCATATGAAGCATCTTTTCTGACCACAATGGTATGAAACTAGAATTTAATTATGTGAATAAAACTAGGAAATTCACAAATATGTGGAAATTAAACAACATGCTACTGAACAACCAATGGGTCAAAGAAGAAATCAAAATAGAGATAAAAACTATAATGAGAAATGTAAAATGTGAAAATTTGTGGGATGCAGTAAAAGCAGTACTAAGAGGGAATTCATAGTGATATTTTCTAAGTAAACTTTTAACTTTGAGGTAATTGTAGATTGGCATAAGAAATAGTACAGAGAAATCCCATGTACCTTTTACCCCATTTCCCACAAGAATACTATATTGCAAAGCTATAGAATAAGACCACAACCATGATTTTGATATAGTTGCAGTCAAGATACAGAACATTTTCATCATCACAGCATTCCTCATGTTGCCATTTTGTAGAGACATATACCTCCCTCCTGCCCCCATTCACTCCTTATATCCTGACAACCAAAATCTCTTCTTCATTTCTATATTTTTTTTAGGTCAAAAATATTACCTAAAGAGAATCACAGTCATACAATATGTAAACTTTTGGAATTATCTGTTTCACTCAACATAATTTCCTGGAGATTCATCTAAATCCATCAAGAGTTTATTCCTTTGTACTGCTGAGTAGTATTCTAAGGTATGGGTGTACTACAGGTTGTTTACTTATTCAGTCATTAAAGAATGTATGGATTATTTCCAGTTTGGGGCTATTAGAAATAAAAATGTTATCAAAATTTGTGTACAGGCTTTTGTGTGGAAATAAGTTTTCTTTACTTCTCTGAGATAATAGCTCAATAGTACAATTATTGAGTCATATATTAGTTGCATTTTTTGTTTCATAAGAAACTCCTAAATTCTTTTTTGAAATGGCTGTACCATTTTATGTTCCTAACAGCAATGTATCAGTGATCCAGTTTCTTGGCATCTTCACAATAATTTTTTTTAACCATTCTGATAGGTATGCAGTAATATTTCATGGTGGTTTTATTTTGCATTTCCCTATGGCTAGTGATGTTGAACATCTTTTCCTTTCCTTTAAGACTTCCTCTCTGACCTATTGATTATTTACAAGTGTCTTACTTATTGTCCAAATGTTTAAGTGTTTAAATATTTTGCTGTTTTTTAAAAAAATTATTTCTAGTTAAATTCCATTATGGTCAGAGAACACACTGTATATGATTTTTAGTTTGCCAAGGTTTCTTTCATGGACCAGAATATCATCTATCTTGCTATATGTTCCTTGGCACTTGAATAGAGTATGTATTCTGCTGTTGTTGAGTGTAGTGTTTTATAAATTTTGGCTACATTCTGTTTCATGATGATCTTGCAGTATCCTTGCTGATTTTCTTTATAGTTGACTATCAGTTGTTGAGGGAAGTGTGTTGAAATCTCTAGCTTGTGGATTTTTTAATTTGTTCCTTCAATTTTATCACATTTTGCTTCATATAATTCTCAACTATGTAAGTTTTGTGCATATAAAATTACTATGTTTTCTTCATAAATTTTCCCCTTATGTTACCCAAATAATACATTTTCTCTTTGTCTCTGATAATTTTACCTGCTCGAAAATCTATCTTATATGATGTTAGTAGAGCCACTCTTACATTGATTTAACTCATGTTCTCATGATATAGCTTTTTACGTGATATAGCTTTTTTTATGTGATATAGATTTTTTACTTTCAACCTGCCTATATCGTTGTATTTGAAGTGAGTTTCTTGTTGGCAACACAAAGTTTGGTCTTGTTTTTTAATACATGTTGTCAACTTCTTCACCTCCAAGCTTGGGATCAAGCAAAAAGAAAACCAAAGAAACTCACTCAACATGCTATAACTTGTGTCCCAAGAACCTCAGCTGTGTGCTTTCTTCTCTCTAACTTTCAGAAATTTCTTTTGTTTGTACTATAAATAATGTTCAGGATTTTTAATTCTACTTAACAGGTGGAATAGGGAAAGATATTTCTACTCCATCTTGCCAGTAGCAGAAAAAATATATTGATTTAAAATATATATATATACTTTTTATTATGATGATGGTGGGTGAAGAAAAAAACTGTTTTTAAATCTTATTGTTCTAAAATAATATTTTACATATATCACACATATCATTTGTGATATAAAGTTAGAATACAGATAAGAAAGAAAAGATGACCAAATAAGACAGAAATGTCTTTTGTTGGGATAAGCAATTAGGCAATATTTAATTATCCCAAACTCTCTGAGCACACATATAGGAAGGAGTCCATTAGTAAAATGTTCTTCTACCAAGTAGGAGGCATTGGAGTATAAATAAGAGGAAACTGAAACTAACTGTAATTTAAATCACACAGTAAGTAATGTCAATAACAAGAAGTCAAAGGTAAGCTGTTTTCAGTTTTTTTGATAGCTTAACAATGTCATCAAGGACCCAGAATTTCCTGATTTTCTAGTCTGAATTTCCAGTGTGTCTTGTTTCATCTTCATGACGGCAAACTGACTACATTGGCTAGATTATCATGTCCAGGACTATTATGTTCAAAGTCCGAAAATAAGAGAAAAGTTATGAGATGCGATCACTCACCTCAAGTGCCTCTCTCTTTCTAATGGGGACAAAAATTGTCAACAAAACATTTAAAAGCCAACATCATATAATATCTAATTAGCCAGAATTGAACTAAATTCCTGTTGCAAAGGAAGTTCAGGAAAAATTATATCTGAAAGGAAAATTACTGGGAGGTAGGCATGGAAGAACATATTCAAAAAGTTCAATTATCTACACTTGCAACACCTGATAATCAAGTCTGACACTGTTAAATGTGGCATTTTAAAAGTTCCATTTTACTGAGACTTAGGGTTAATTCACTAATTCATTAGATTCTTTCACTAATAGCTCTAGGTGACTGTGAAGTAATTCATGTATTACCCAAGCATTATAATAATAATTTTTTAAAATGTATATCTACATGAATATTAATATATAAACATCAAGGTTAAAATCATGTCTTATTATCAGGATTTCCAAAATGTATTCCACAAGATCCTAGTCCCATAACTTCCAAGAAAATAATTTTGTAAGCTCAAATAAATTTGAGAATTTATTTGAATCGTTCAGATTCTACTAGTCCTTGGAAACTCATTGAACATATATTTAAGCCTCTGAGAAGTCCTAAAATTAAAAAAAAAAATAGTTTAAATATGTTTAGCTCAGTATTTCTAAATGTGTAACACTTTTCCCACAATTAAAATTATTTATAATGTGCATAAATTGTATTTTTGAAAATGTATTCTGAAAAACATGGTCTGCCATGAATGAACTATTCTAGGAATACAAAGCTAGTCTGCTGAATATACCTAATCTCATCATCTTTAATATTTAAAATAGCCTGAATCACTACAATATCCTTTATTTGTATCAGTAATAGTGATTCCATACATTGCTATTTACAAAATTCTTTCTTTTACATTCTTATTTAATCACAATAACCTTGGGATTTAGTTTCTATTATAGCAGGCAATTTATAGGTGGAGAAAATCAATGACTACAAATAATTTATTCCTTACACTCAGTTCAGTGATGGAGCTGCAAATAGGAACAAGGTTTAAATGTTTTCTCTACAACTTACTACTAGCTATTGAACACATTATTTAACATCTTTGAGACAAAGTTTTCTCAGCTATAAATGAAGGATGGTTATGAGAATTCAAATAGCTAGCACTTAGTAACCATTTAATGAAGGCATGACAGAGATGATCATTATTGTTATTATTACTATACTATCACCATACTGATAAGTACCCTGCAGCTTTTTCTTAGAGTTAAAATCATTTGGTTCAGTGGAAAAATTTGATTTATATTTTCATGTCTCAACTAATACCTGGCTCCTTCATAATCTGCACAGACTATAATAAGGTCCAAAGTAGTATCCACAGACTACATCATGCTTTTTGTTTTGACCCATTGCCTTTCCATATTCTTTTCCCTCAACCTAGAATTCCATTCCATTACTGGTTCACCTGAAGAGTTAGTACTCATGCTTCACAATACATCTCAAATGCTATTTACATGGTGATATTTTAATTCTATTTTCCAGTGAAGAGCTAGTTCCTCTCCTCTGTAAGTTCTCATCCACACTGTAGCATGTACTTTTCTATTTATTTCACTGTTTCCTCACTCTATTGCAAACTTCTTGAAAGTCCATGATTTATTCATGTCTGTATTTCTACTGTCTGGCAACATACTGAGAACATGATATGCTTGTTACATGACATGTGCTATTTTGTCTATCATAAAATACACATCAAAAACATTCACAAAATATTTACTGTTTTTTTTTCCAAATTCATGGTTTCAGCATATTTTATTGAAAAGAAACATACATAATAGAGTTACTGCAAATATTCATTACTAACTAAAAACAGTATCTTCTGTTCTTAAATTATATCAGTTTATTTATAAAATTCAATTGAAAACTACTCATGTGTCTTAATTGATTGGTGCAAGGCTAGAATATCTGTACAGGTATTTCTAACATTGACAACTGTGGTAGAATTTTCTTTTTTGGTAGATATATGTGTATATTTTTTATTCTCTTCAGTTCCCCATGAAAATAATCTCATTTTCACTTCAGTCATTCCTTCCACTAATTGATGTGGACTTTTTTCACAGTCAAGTACAGATTAATTTTATAATAGTGAGACAAAAAGATTATTTTCATTTTTTTTATGGCCCAAACTCATGTTTCCTTTTGTTTCAGAAATGCTTTTGTAAAGTATCATCTTTTTTTGTCCTTCAAAGGCTGTTTGAAATCTCATACGAGCTACCAGGTAGCTCTGCATATGTTTCTAAAAATACACTTGCTGGAGGGATTCTGATTTCCTGAGATATCTTTATAGCTGTAACATATAGTGTCCAAAATATAGAAACCTTTAAGAACACACCTAAAAAATTGTGGTGATTCCAGATCTCATTTGTCTTCAAGGTGGCCTCTGAGAATTTGCAAACGTTTCAAATTGAAATTGATGCATAAGTTTTTAAGGGATGTTTCATGTATGTTCTCTGACTTGCACCTGAAAAGAAATTGTTTTTAAGGTGGGCAATATATCCAAGTATGACCTGCACATTAACATCAATGTTATGATTAACGTGTTGTTTTTTTTTTTTGTGGTTTTTTTTTTTTTTTTTTTTTTTTTTTTTTTTTTTGCGGTATGCGGGCCTCTCACTGTTGTGGCCTCTCCCGTTGCGGAGCACAGGCTCCGGATGCGCAGGCCTAGCGGCCATGGCTCACGGGCTTAGTTGCTCCGCGGCATGTGGGATCTTCCCGGACCAGGGCACGAACCCGTGTCTCCTGCATCGGCAGGCGGATTCTCAACCACTGCGCCACCAGGGAAGCCCTAACCTGTTGTTTTTGAATACTCAGGTACTCTGCTGTTTTTTCTGTGAGATCCAGTATCTTATTCTTACTCCATGTCCATTAAGGTAGAAACAAGAGACAACCAAAAAATATTCCATTCCAGAGCTGGAGTTGAGTTTGCATGTATTGGAAAAACATGTTACCCAGAAGCATTAGGAAAAATTGTGCAGCTACCTAATTCTTAATCTCCCAAAGGAGATTAGAAGGCAAATTCCCAGTCTTGGCAGAAAAGAAAAGACCAAAAGAGAGAGGTCCATCCCTGTTTCATTAATGTGCAAAGATGCAATAAAACACACAGAAATTTGTCAGATAATCAAAGCAAAGGAACCGTTGACAGCATGGCTATAAAGTACATCTTCTCACTCTCACAAAGATTCTGGTATCCCAAGGGTAACAGTGAAACACAAAGAGCTGCTGGACAGCAAATAGTAGAATTAAGAGGGTCAAAGATATATGGACAGGTGATTGAAGTTTGGAAGTTTTTTCCCCAAAGTCCTTTGGAATAATTTAGTGCTCTTTAAACATGGCTCATCAGGGTGGAAAACCCTGAAACACTGTGATATGAATTTTCACACCAACTCAGTGGAATGGGAACTTAGAAGAGTAATTAAACCTAGTTACAGGTGACAAAGTTTCATTTTTTTACATGCATGTGTTATGATGTTCTTTGAATTAACACAAAATTCAGATGCATCTCCTCTTTCATGTATAACTATTTAAAGGCAGATTTCTTTCAAGGAGTTTGGAAGGATTTTTTCTGGGCCTTGGGAGAATCATATTCACTTGCCTTTTGTTTTGGTACTTAAGAGAGTAAATCAAGAGATTGGTTCAAGGTGATGGAGTACAAGGATGTGCTCTCACTACCTCTTGAGAGAACACCAGAATCACAACTAACTGCTGAACAATCATTGACAGGAAGACACTGGAACTCACCAAAAATGATACCCCACATCCAAAGACAAAGGAGAAGGCACAATGAGATGGTAAGACGGGCACAATCACAATAAAATCAAATCCCATAACTGCTGGGTGAGTGACTCACAAACTGGAGAACACTTATACAACAGAAGTCCATCCACTGGAGTAAATGTTCTGAGCCCCATGTGAGGATTCCCAACCTGGGAGTCTGGCAACGGGAAGAGGTATTCCTAGAGAATCAGACTTTGAAAGTTAGTGGGATTTGATTACAGGACTTCAACAGGACTTGGGGAAACAGAGAACCCACTCTTGGAGGGTACACACAAAGTAGTGTGTCCATCAGGAACCAGGGGAAGGAGCACTGACTCCATAGGAGACTGAACTAGACGACCTGCTAGAGTTGAAGGATCTCCTGCAGAGCCACGGGGTGGGTGTTGCTCAACGTGAGGAAAAGGACACTGGCAGCAGAAGTACTGGGAAGTACTCCTCAATATGAGCCCTCCCAGAGTCTGCCATTAGCCCCAACAAAGAGCCCAGGTAGGCTCCAGTGTTGGATCACCTCCAGTCAAAAAAACAACAGGGAGGGAACCCAGCCCCACCTATCATCAGACAAGCACATTAAAATTTTACTGAGCTCTACCCACCAGAGCAACACCCAACTCTACCCACCACCAGTCCCTCCCATCAGGAAATTTGCAAAACCCTTCTAGATAGCCTCATCCACCAAGGGCAGACAGTAGAAGCAAGAAGAACTACAGTCCTGCAGCCAGTGGAGCAAAAACCACACTCACAGAAAGAGAGACAAGATTAAAAAGCAGAGGGCAATGTACCAGATGAAGGAACAAGATAAAACCCCAGAAAAATAATTAAATGAATTGGAGATAGGCAACCTTCCAGAAAAAGCATTCAGAATAATGAGAGTGAAGATGATACAGGCCCTCAGACAAAGAATGGAGGCAAAAATTGAGAAGATGAAAGCATGTTTAACAAAGATCTAGAAGAATTAAAGAACAAACAAATGGAGTTGAACAGTACAATAACTGAAATGAAAAACACACTAGAAGGAATCAAAAGCAGAATAACTGAGACAAAAGAACAGATAAGTGAATGGTGGAATAACAGATAAGACAGAATGGTGGAATTCACTGCTGCAGAACAGAATAAGGAAAAAAGAAGGAAAAGAAATGAAGACAGCCTAACACACCTCAAGGACAACATTAAACACAACAACATTTGCATTATAGGGGTCCCAGAAGGAGAAGAGAGAGAGAAAGGACCCAAGAAAATATTTGAAGAGATTATAGTTGAAAACTGTCCTAACATGGGAAACGAAAAAGCTACCCAAGTCCAGGAAGTGCAGAGAGTCCCATACAGGATAAACTGAAGGAGAAACATGCCAAGACACATAGTAATGAAATTGACAAAAGTTATAGACAAAGAAAAATTATTGAAAGCAACAAGGGAAAAATGACAAATAACATACAAGGGAACTCCCATAAATTTAACAGCTGATTTATCAGCATCAACTCTACAAGCTAGAAGGGAGTGGCATGACATATTTCAAGTGATGAAAGGGAAGAACCTAAAACCAAGATTATTCTACCTGGCAAAGATCTCACTCAGATTCAACAGAGAAATCAAAAGCTTTACAGACAAGCAAAAGCTAAGAGAATTCAGCACCACCAAACCAGCTCTACAACAAATGCTAAAGGAACTTCTCTAAGTGGGAAACAAAAGAGAAGCAAAGGACCTACAAAAACAAAGATAACAAGTAAGAAAATGATAATAGGAACATGCATATTGATAATTAACCTAAACATGAATGGATTATTTGCTTCAACCAAAAGACATAGGCTCAACAAGACCCATATATATGCTGTCTACAAGAGACCCACTTAAGACCTAGGGACACATACAGACTGAAAGCGAGGGGATGGAAAAAGATATTCCATGAAAATGGAAATCAAAAGAAAGCTGGAGTAGCAATATTCATATCAGATAAAATAGACTTTAAAATAAAGAATGTTACATGAGACAAGGAAGGACACTATATAATGATCAATGGATCAAACCAAGAAGATGATATAACAATTATAAATATATATGCAAGCAACATAGGAGTACCACAATACATAAGGTAACTGCTAACAGGTATAAAAGAGGAAATCAACAGTAACACAATAATAGTGGGGGACTTTAACACCTCATTTACACAAATGGACAGATCATCCAAACAGAAAATTAATAAGGAAACACAAACTTTAAGTGACACTTTAGACCAGATAGATTTAACTGGTATTTATAGGAAATTCCATCCAAAACCAGTAGATTACACTTTCTTCTCAAGTGTGCATGGATCACTCTCCAGGATAGATCACATCTTGGGTCACAAATCAAGCCTCAGTAAATTTAGGATAATTGAAATCATATCAAGCATCTTTTCCAACCACAGCAATATGACATTAGAAATCAAGTACAGGGAAAAAAACGTAAACCACACACATGGAGGCTAAACAATACATTACCAAATAACCAAGAGATCACTGAAGAAATAAAAGATGAAATAAAAAATACCTGGAGAAAAATGACAATGAAAACATGACAATCCAAGACCTATGGGATGCAGCAAAAGCAGTTCTAAGAGGGAGGTTTATACAATACAGGCCTACCTCAAGAAACAACAAACATCTCAAATTCAGAATCTAACCTTACAGCTAAAGTAACTAGAGAAAGAAAAACAAACAAAACCCAAAGTTAGTAGAAGGGAAGAAATCATAAAGATCTGAGGAGAAATCAATGAAATAAAGACAAAGAAAACAATGGCTAAGATCAATAAAACTAAAGGCTGATTCTTTAAGAAGATAAACAAAGTTGATAAACCATTAACCAGACTCATCAAGAAAAAGAGGGAGAGGACTCAAATCAATAAAATTAGAATTGAAAATGGAGAAGTTACAACAGACACCACAGAAATATAAAGCATACTAGGAGACCACTACAAGCAGCTCTATGTCAATAAAATGGACAACCTGGAAGAAATAGACAAATTCTTAGAAAGTTACAACCTTCCATTGAACCAGGGGGAGCCAGAAAATATGAACAGACCAATCACAAGTAATGGAATTGAAACTGTGATTAAAAATATTCCAACAAACAGAAGTCCAGCACCAGATAGCTTCACAGATGAATTCTATCAAACATTTACAGAAGAGCTAACACTCATCCTTCTTAAACTCTTCCAAAAAATTGTAGAGGAAGAACCACTCCCAAACTCATTCTATGAGGCCACCATCACCCTGATACCAAAACCAGACAAACATATTACAAACCAATATCACTGATGAATATAAAAGCAAATATCCTCAATAAAATACTAGCAAACAGAATCCAACAACACATTAAAAGGATCATACACCATGATCAAGTGGGCTTTAACCCAGGGATGTGAGGATTCTTCAATATATGCAAATCGATCCATGTGATACACCATATTAAAAAACTGAAGGATAAAAACCATAAGATCATCTCATTAGATTCAGAAAAAGCTTTTGACAAAATTCAATACCAATTTATGATAAAAAAAAATCTCCAGAAAGTAGGCATAGAGGGAATCTACCTCAACATAATAAAGGCAATATACAACAAACCCACAGCAAACATCATTCTCAATGGTGAAAGTATTTCCTCTAAGATCAGGATAAAGACAAGGATGTCTACTCTCACCACTATTATTCAACATAATTTTGGAAGTCTTAGTCATGGCAATCAGAGAAGAAAAAGAAATAAAATGATTACAAATTGGAAAAGAAGAAGTAAAATTGTCACTGTTTACAGATAACATGATACTATACATAGAGAATCCTAAAGTTGACACCAGAAAACTACTAGAGGTAATCAATGAATTTGGTAAAGTTGCAGGATACAAAATTAATGCACAGAAATCTCGGGCATTCCTATACACTAATGATGAAAAATCTGAAAGAGAAATTAAGGAAACACTTCCATTTACCATTGTAACAAAAAGAATAAAATACCTAGGAATAAACCTACCTAGGGAGACAAAAACCTGTATGCAGAAAACTATAAGACACTGATGAAATTAAAGATAATACAAACAGATGGAGAGGTATACCATGTTTTGGATTGGAGGAATCAATATTGTGAAAATGACTCTACTATCCAAAGCAATCTACAGATACAAAGCAATCTGTATCAAAATACCAATGTAATTTTTTACAGAACTAGAACAAAAAATCTTAAAATTTGTATGGAGACACAAAGACCCTGAATAGCCAGAGCAGTCTTGAGAGACAAAAAGCAGAGCGAGAGGAATCAGACTCTCTGACTTCAGAATATATGACAAAGCTACAGTAATCACAGTATGGTAATGGCACATAAACAGAAATATAGATCAATGGAAAAGGATAGAAAGCCCAGAAATAAATGCACACACCTATGGTCAATTAATCTATGACATAGGAGGCAAGGGGATACAATGGGGAAAAGATAGTCTCTTCAATAAGTGTTGCTGGGAAAACTGGACAGCTACATGTAAAAAAATGAAATTAGAACACTTCCTAACACGATACACAAATATAAACTCAAAATGGATTAGAGATCTAAATGTAATACCGGACACTATAAAACTCTTAGAGGAAAATATAGAAAGAACACCCTTTGACATAAATCACAAGATCTTTTTTGATCCACCTCCTAGAGTAATGGAAATACAAATAAAAATAAACAAAGGGGACCTAATGAAACTTAAAAGCTTTTGCAAAGCAAAGGAAACTACAAACAAGATGAAAAGACAACCCTCAGAATGGGAGAAAATATTAACAAATCAACAGACAAAGGATCGATATCCAAAATATATAAATAGCTCATGCTGTTCAATATTCAAAAAGCAAAGAACCCAATCCAAAAATGGGCAGAAGACCTAAATAGACATTTATCTAAAGAAGACATACAGAGGGCCAACAAACACATGAAAAGCTGCTCAACATCACTAATTATTAGAGAAATGCAAATCAAAAATACAATGAGATATCACCTCACAGCACTTATAATTGGCATCATCAGAAAAATCTACAAATAACAAATACTGGAGAGGGTGTGTAGAAAAGGGTTGACTGGCTGCAACAAGGCTTTATATTGTATAGAAATTTCCCAATGTTAAAATGTTTTTAAAATATACTATTTAATGATATTCTCACAAGAATTCAATGAGGCAGATAAGTATCAATATTTTGTAAATTAAAAGATTGGTGTTTAAACAAAAGAAGTGGCATGTCCAGGAGGACATGACTGAAAACAGAGGACTGGAACAAGTGACCAAGTTTCGTGTCTTAACCTATGCCTTTCCTCTTGCACACAGACCTCACAGTTTTTACTCTAGGTATCTGCCAATATTTTCTGCCAAAAGTGAGAAGTATCTATGAATCCAGAATATTTCTAACTGCTTTAGAACAAAATCTAAATGCTTTCATCCTCCTCTGTGTCCATAATATTGATTTCACTTAATTCTCCAATTATCCTGTGAATTACAGGACTTGTTAAAATTGTACTTTTATCACATGAGGAATATTAGACTAAAAAATTAAGAGTATAAGGTTATATGGCTAGTAATAGCTGGACTGAAATTCAAGCAAAAGTCCATTTTTAAATTTTTTTTCTCAAAATCTGCAACAGTCTTTTTGTTTATGTAGTACCCTACAAATAATTTATGAGTTGATTCTAATAATGTTAGACTAGTGACTACGGTTGATGTATTCTGGACAATAATGTGACATTTACTACAACTTGACATCAAAATATATATATATGAAGAACTAAATCTCCAGATCCAATCCTATCCCACGTTTATAATTGCTCAGAAGAAAACGGTAAATGAGAAAACCTCAGGCAAAACTTTTCTTCACTTAAATGAAAGTGGAGGTATATTGAGATATATCTCAATGATTTCCTCTTGTCCCTTCTGGGTTGTTTTTTTTTAGATCAAGATTAGAGTTGTTTGGTTGAATGTGGAACATTATGTTTAACATCAATAACTTTACAACAAATCTAAACTTAAATGAATTTCTTAATGTTTAGGTGTTATGATCAGTTACAGGGTTTAAAGCAATGAAAATAATATATCATTTTCAAAGAAACAACTGAAAATCTTTTTGAAATAAAAATAAATGTGACAAATTAAGAGATCAGAAGATATTTTGACTGATCAGCTTTTTACTGTGGACTAAAATGTATGTCATTCTATTATGACAAACCAACTTAAACAAAAGCAAAACAAATGAAAATTTAAAAATACTCTGCATAAAGAAATAATAATTAATTATAAATTAATAAGTATCTTTAGCAGATATGGTAGAAGTTTATGTATTCATTCATCAAATATTGACTGAGAGCCTATTATGTGCCAGGCACCATTCTAGCTGCTTGGGAGACATAGCGAATAGAACATTCCAGTGCCCTTTTCTGGAGGAGATTACATTCTACATCCTATGACAGTACTATTCAGATGAGAGTTGAAACCTGTACTTTGTGCTAGCTAAGACATTGCTATTTCTTTTTCATGCACCTCACACCTCCCTGCTAGTGACAAATAGAGTTATAAACTGCATTCACAAATCTGTTTGCAAATATATCTTAAATCCTTTCTTGCTTTGCTCCTGGTGACCTTTCCAAAACAACTTTTATTTGCAGAACTGTGTTAATTTATGCGTTCTAACCTCCTCATCAAAAATAACTTTGTACTCTTGGGTGAAGAGGAAACCTCACCAGGAATAACCCGTCTCTTTATCTTCATCAAGGGGACTCTGAAACAACTTGAGATCTTTTACTGCCAGCCAATCCCTGTACTAATATAGAATTTCACAGGGTTTCTGCAATAACTATCTTTGTGTCTTCTCATAAGAGCCCTATAATAGCCATAAATATTCCTCAGGAGAGCAAGAGAGACTCTGAAAGGCCTATAATAGCTATCATAAATGAATAATAAAATGTAGAAAGGACAAGTCACCATGAAAATGGCAAATGAATATGAGGACGTGTGTACTGTTCTTGAAGTAATTATGGGAGTGTTATATTTACAGAAATTCTCCACAGTTTTTTGTGGTGTTTGTGAAATTTAGCAAGAGTAGCATACACTGTAAAACTGGTGGCATGGAAAGAGGTGGTTTAGCACAATAAAACTTAGAAAGCTTCTCTTCATGTATCTTTTAGAAGTAAATCAAGTGCAACCATCTCACTACACTGACTTCTGAAATTTACCAGTCTTAACAACAAATTCTATGTACTCTGAGCATCCAGATAAACTTTGCTTATGTGCCTCAGAAAGAAACAATATGCCAAACAAAAGAGTTTCTACATATCATCAGAACTCATCAAGTAACTGGCAAGGAACTTAACAGCTAAGACGAAAATGTGATTTTTGTGGGTGTGGGGGGTTGGGAAGGTATATGTGTTGAAGGAAATTTTAAAATGAATAATCACTGCATGACTTTGAATTTAAGGAAGAAGAGATACGACATTGTATTGTACTTAGTAAGGAAACCAATTCCTGAAATCCCAGTGGAAAAGAGAAGTAAGACATATGCTTTAGGCAGAGGAAGCATATAATGTTTCCTAACTAAAAGACTGTTTATCCTGCCAAGAAAAAAAAAAAAAAAAAAAAAAAAAAAATATATATATATATATATATATATATATATATATATAAAAGAACAGCTATGAGAAAATAATTCTGAAAGACCTTGAGAAGAATAACTGAATGGAAAAAAAAAAAAAAAAAACTTTTGAAATGCTGGAGTGAAAGCACTCATCGGTTTTTACAAACCTACTGTGTGATATGCTGGAGTCTCAGCTGCCTTTTTTCTAATTGTAAAGGTTTGCATATGGTGTTTGCATAATCAATGAGCAACTGATTATGAAGAAACCTGCGGTGAAACATCTGATTTGCAATCACCTCTCTTTGCTTCCCAGAATTCTTTCTATATTAAAAAAGACCTTTAGAAAATACCGTCAGAGGGTATGTGCTCTTAGGAAGAGTTCTTTAAACCACTTATCTTGCTAACATAATATTGAGATCCCAGAAACTGTCTTTGACCGCATCTTATTCCTTGCTTACCAAAGTCTCCAAAATCAGGCCTTCATTCGAAGTCGTTTGTCAATGCATTATGTGAGCTCTTTTTTTGTGGATTCTTGCAAGAATTATCTTGTTTCTAACCTATCCTGTCCATAGAAAATAGATTAAGATCCCTCTTCTACAAAATTCATCAAGTAAAGTTGCTGCCTTAAATCTGCCTGTAATCTCAGCACAACCTATCTTTCTAGCCTCATAAATATTCCACACTAGTCAAAAATCATTTACTCCTTGATTTGATCATAAATTTGTTTATGCCTACTCTTTATTCCATATTCATCTCACTTATTCCATAGTACAGGCACAACTTAAATTCTCTATCATTTATGAAACCTTGGTTGACTACAGCTACTGAAATCCACTCTTATAATGATGGTCTGAATCATTTATTGGACTTTATCATTGACTGGCTCAAACCCTTATTTGTGTATATCCTTACTCCAAGAGTATAAGGTTAATTTCTGGAATTTATTATCTTAGTAAAACACAGGGTTTTGCACATCACATTGAATAGTTATTTTTTAAGAGCTCAGATATTTCTAATTTCTACAAGATAGGAAAAAATTGAAAACATGATGGCATGCATTGTATCCCTCCTTTTAATTCAAGGTAATTAACTCTGAAGTCTGGTTTTAATGGAAACAGATACTCAATTAACTACTTTTTAAATTTGAAAACTTGATGATACAGACGTCTTTATTTAGTTTACTTATGCTGATGTACCTGAAGCTGTGTAAAGACTCTGCATTTCTGGGACTTCTCATTAATGAGGCATACACCTAGCCTCGTAATAACTCATCTTCTCATTTACAAAATAAACATAAAATTTCCTGCCCATTCTACAACACAAGCCTGTTGAGAGAAGCAAATGTAAAAACAGGTGTAAAATTAATTTTCAAAGCTTATACAAATGTGAGCTATTTTACATGCTGCTGCATGCCTTCAGATTTTTAATTGTGCTCTGCCACTAAACAATTTACATGTCATTCAGTACTCTTGTTATACAGTATTCTTAAAGGCACATTTGTGATTATTCTTTCTTGCCTCCTTTCTCTGCCTAGTGGCTTTTCAATATGTATTGGAGGAATCTGGGCCTTAAACAATTACTGCTGAAATATTATACACATCATGATCAAACAATGGTTTTGACAATCTTAATTGAATTCGTTAAATTTATATCCTGCCTATGTTTAATATCCTGAAGAGAAAGGAGAACCAAGCTACTATGTTCCTTCTTTGAGTGATCTCTTTTCACTATTTTACAGCATGACCATGAAGTCTGAAAACACAGATAAAATTATCTTATCATGTTTTGAAATAAAATTTTTATTATGAATTTGTGTTTTCAGACATGTTTACCCCCTATATCTATGTCCTAGTGGTATCCAATAATGAGAATTGTTTTCTTTTTTTTTTTCAATATGTTCTCTAGAACTTTATTTATTTATTTACTTTTTGAATGCTATTTTATTTATTTTTTTATACAGCAGGTCCTTATCACTTACCAATTTTATACATATTAATATATATATGTCGATCCCAATCTCACAGTTTAACACACCACCACTACCGCCCACCAGCCACTTTCCCTCCCATGGTGTCCATATGTTTGTTCTGTATATCTGTGTCTCAATTTCTGCCCTGTAAACCAGTTCATCTGTACCATTTTTCTAGGTTCTACATATATGTGTTAATATATGATATTTTCTTTTCTCTTTCTGACTTACTTCACTCTGTATGACAGTCTCTAGATCCATCCACATTTCTACAAATGACTCAAATTTGTTCATTTTTATGGCTGAGTAATATTCCATTGTATATATGTACAACATCTTCTTATCTATTCGTCTGTTGATGGGCTTTTATGTTGCTTCCATGACCTGGCTATTGTAAATATTGCTGCAATGAACATTGGGGTGCATGTGTCTTTTTGAATTATGGTTTTCTCTGGGTATATAGCCAGTAGTGGGATAGCTGGGTCATATGGTACTTCTATTTGTAGTTTTTTAAGGAACCTCCATACTGTTCTCCATAGTGGCTGTATCAATTTACATTCCCATCAACAGTGCAAGAGGGTTCCCTTTTCTCCACACCCTCTCCAGCATTTGTTGTTTGTAGATTTTTTTGATGATCCCTATTCTAACTGGTGTGAGATGATAACTCATTGCACTTTTGATTTGCATTTCTCTAATAATTAGTGATGTGGAGCAGCTTTTCATTAGCTTCTTGGCTATCTGTGAGTCTTCTTGGTAGAAATGTCTGTTTAGGTCTTCTGCCCATTTTTGGATTGGGTTGTTTGTTTTTTAATACTGAACTTCATTAGTTGTTTATATATTTTGGAGATTAATCCATTGTCTGTTGATTTGTTTGCAAATATGTTTTTCCAATTCTGAGGGTTGTCTTTTCATCTTGTTTGTAGTTTCCTTTGCTTTGCAAAAGCTTTTAAGTTTCATTAGGTCCCCTTTGTTTATTTTTGTTTGTATTTCCATTACTCTAGGATGTGGATCAAAAAAGATCTTGCGGGGATTTATGTCAAAGAGTGTTCTTCCTATTTTTTTTTTTTTTAAGAGTTTTATAGTGTCCAGTCTTACATTTAGGTTTCTAATCCATTTTGAGTTTACATTTGTGTATGGTGTTAAGGAGTGTTCTAATTTCATTCTTTTACATGTAACTCTTCAGTTTTCCCAGCACCACTTATTAAAGGGATTGTATTTACCCATTGTATACCCCTGCCTCCTTTGTCATAGATTAACTGACCATAGGTGCATGAGTTTATTTCTGGGCTTTCTCTCCTGTTCCATTGATCTATATTTCTGTTTTTGTACCAGTACCATACTATCTTGATTACTGTAGCTTTGCAGTATAGTCTGAACCAGGGAGTCTGATTCCTCCTGCTCCACTTTTTTTCCCTCAAGACTGCTTTGGCTATTTGGGGTCTTTGTGTCTCCATAAAAATTTTAAGATTTTTTTTTGTTCTAGTTCTGTAAAAAATTGTATTGGTAATTTGATAGGGATTGCACTGAATCTGTAGATTGCTTTGGGTAGTATAGTTATTTTCACAATATTGATTTTTCCAATCCAAGAACATGGTATATCTCTCCATCTGTTTGTAACATCTTTAATTTCTTTTATCAGTGTCTTATAGTTTTCTGCATACAGGTCTTTTGTCTCCCTACATAGGTTTATTCCTAGATATTTTATTCTTTTGTTGCAATGGTAAATGGAAGTGTTTCCTTAATTTCTCTTTCACCTTTTTCATCATTAATGTATAGGAATGCAAGAGATTTCTGTGCATTAATTTTGTATCCTGCAACTTTACCAAATTCATTGATTACCTCTAGTAGTTTTCTGGTGTCAACTTTAGGATTCTCTATGTATAGTATCATGTCATCTGTAAACATTGACAGTTTTACTTCTTTTCCAATTTGTATTCCTTTTATTTATTTTTCTTCTCTGATTGCCATGGCTATGACTTCCAAAACTACATTGAATGATAGTGGTGAGAGTGGACATCCTTGTCTTCTTCCAGATATTAGAGGAAATGCTTTAAGTTTTTCACCATTGAGAATGATGTTTGCCGTGGGTTTGTCATATATGGCCTTTATTATATTGAGGTAATTTCCTCTATGCCCACTTTCTGGAGAGTTTTTATCATAAATGGGTGTTGAATTTTGTCAAAATGTTTTTCTGCATCTACTGAGATGATCATATAGTTTTTAGACTTCAACTTGTTAATATGGTGTATCACATGGGTTGATTTGCATATATTGAAGAATTCTTGTATCCCTGTGTTAAAGCCCACTTGATCATGGTGTATGATACTTTTAATGTGTTGTTGGATTCTGTTTGCTAGTATTTTGTTGAGGATATTTGCATCTATAGTCTTCAGCATTATTGGTCTGTAATTTTCCTTTGTTTGTAGTATCCTTGTTTGGTTTTGGTATCAGGGAGAGAGTTGCCTCATAGAATGAGTTTGGGAGTGTTCATTCCTCTGTAACTTTTTGGAAGAGTTTGAGAAGGATGAATGTTAGATCTTCTCTAAACATTTGATATAATTCACCTGTGAAGCCATCTGGTCCTGGACTTTTGTTTGTTGGAAGATTTTTAACCACATTTTCAATTTCATTACTTGTGATTTCTCTATTCATATTTTCTATTTCTTCCTGGTTCAGTCTTGGAAGTTTATACCTCTCTAAGAATTTGTCTATTTCTTCCAGGTCGTCCATTTTATTGGCATAGAGTTGCTTGTAGTAGTCTCTTAGGATGCTTTGTATTTCTGTGGTGTCTGTTGTAACTTCTCCTTTTTTATTTCTAATTTTATTGATTTGAGGCCTCTCTCTCTTTTTCTTGATGAGTCTGCTTAATGGTTTATGAATTTTGTTTATCTTCTTAAAGAATCAGCTTTTCATTTTAGTTATCTTAGCTATTGTCTTCTTTGTTTCTATTTCATTTATTTCTGTTGGATTCTTTATGATTTCTTTCCTTCTACGAACTTTGGGTATTGTTTCTTCTTCTTCCTCTGGTTCCTTTAGGTGTTTAGTTTAGGTTGTTTATTTGATATGCTTGTTGTTTTTTGAGGTAGGATTGTATTGCTATAAACTTCCCTTTTATAACTGCTTTTGCTGCATTGAATAGTTTTTGGATCATCATGTTTTCATTGTCATTTGTCTCCAGGTATATTTTGATTTCCTCTTTTATTTCTTCAGTGATCTCTTGGTTATTTAGTAACGTATTGTTTAGCTGCCATGTATTTGTGTTTTTTACGTTTTTCTCCCCTGTAATTGATTTCTAATCTCATAACATTTCAGTCAGAAAAGATGATTGATATGATTTCAATTTTCTTAAATTTACTGAGGCTTGATTTGTGACCCAAGATGTGATCTATACTGGAGAATGTTCCATGCACACTTGAGAAGAAAGTGTAATCTGCTGTTTTTGGATGGAATATTTTATTAATATCAATTAAATCTACCTGGTATATTGTGTCATTTAGAGCTTGTGTTTCATTATTAATTTTCTGTTTGGATGATCTGTCCATTGTTGTAAGTGAGGGGTTAAAGTCCCTCACTATTATTGTGTTACTGTTGAATTCCTCTTTTATACCTGTTAGCAGTTGCCTTATGTATTGAGGTGATCCTATGTTGGGTGCATATATATTTATAATTATTAAATATACTTGTTGGGTTGATCCATTTATTATTATGTAGCATCCTTCCTTGTCTCTTGTAATTTTCTTTATTTTGAAGTCTATTTTATCTGATATGAGTATTTCTACTCCAGCTTTCTTTTGATTTCCATTTTCATGGAATAACTTTTTCCATCCCCTCACTTTCAATCTGTATTTGTCCCTTGATCTGAAGTGGTTCTCTTGTAGACAGCATATAGATGGGTCTTCTTTTTGTATCTGTTCTGTGAGCCTATGTCTTTTGGTTGGATCTTTTAATCCATTTACATTTAGGTAATTATCGATATGTGTGTTCCTATGACCATTTTCTTAATTTTGGTTGGTTTGTTTTTGTAGTTTCTTTTCTTCTCTTGTGTTTCCCACTTAGAGAAGTTCCTTCAGCATTTGTTGTAGACCTGGTTTGGTGGTGCTGAATTCTTTTAGGTTTTGCTTGTCTGTAAAGCTTTTGATTTCTCCATCAAACCTGAATGAGATCCTTGCTGGGTAGAGTAATCTTGGTTGTAGGTTCTTCCCTTTTATCACTTTAAATAAGTCATGCCACTCCCTTCTGGCCTGTAGAGTTTCTGCTGAGAAATCTGCTGTTAACCTTATGGGAGTTCCCTTGTATGTTATTTGCCTTTTTTCTCTTGCTTCTTTCAATACTTTTTGCTTGCCTTTAATTTTTGCCAGTTTGGGCTTCCCTGGTGGCGCAGTGGTTGAGAATCTGCCTGCCAATGCAGGGGACATGGGTTCGTGCCCCGGTCCGGGAAGATCCCACATGCCGCAGAGCGGCTGGGCCTGTGAGCCATGGCCACTGAGCCTGTGCTTCCGGAACCTGCGCTCCGCAACGGGAGAGGCCACAACAGTGTGAGGCCCGCATACCGGAAAAAAAAAAAAAAAAAAAAAAAAAAAAAATTGCCAGTTTGATTACTATGTGTCTCAGCATATTTCTCCTTGAGTATATCCTGTATGGGACTCTCTGAGCTTCCTGGACTTGAGTGGTTATTTCCTGTCCCATGTTAGTGAAGTTTTCAACTGTAATCTCTTCAAATATTTTTTTGGGTCCTTTCTGTCTCTCTTCTCCTTCTGGGACCCATATGATTTGAATGTTGCTGCATTTAATGTTGTCCCAGAGGTCTCTTTGGCTGTCTTCATTTCTTTTCATTCTTTTTTCTTTATTCTATTTTGCAGCAGTGAATTCCACCATTTTGTCCTCCAGGTCACTTATCCGTTCTTCTGCCTCAGTTTTTCCACAATTGATTCCTTCTAGTGTATTTTTTATTTCAGTTATTGTGTTGTTCATCTCTGTTTGTTTGTTCTTTAATTCTTCTAGATGTTTGTTAAACATTTCTTTCATCTTTTTGATCTTTTTCTGAGGTCCTGGCTCATCTTCACTATCATTATTCTGAATTCTTTTTCTGGAAGGTTGCCTGCCTGCACTCCATTTCGTTGTTTTTCTGGTGTTTTATCTAGTTCCTTTTTCTGGTACATAGCTCTCTGCCTTTTCATCTTGTCTATCTTTCTGTGAATGTGGTTTTTGTTCCACAGGCTGCAGGATTGTAGTTCTTCTTTCTTCTGCTGTCTGCCCTCTGGTGGATGAGGTTATCTAATAGGCTTTTGCAAGTTTCCTGATGGGAGGGACTGGTGGTGGGTAGGTAAAGTTGGATATTTCTCCCTGGGTCCTGTTGTGCACTACTTTGTGTGTGCCCTTCAAGAGTGGAGTCTCTATTTCCCCCAGTCCTGTCAATGTCTTGCAGTTTAATCCCACTGAGCTTCAAATTCTGATTCTCTAGCAATTCCTCCTCCCATTGCTGGAGCTCCAGATTGGGAAGCCTTACGTGGGGCTCAGGACCTTCACTCCAGTGGGTGGACTTCTGTGTTATAAGTGTTCTCCAGTTTTTGAGTCACTCACCCAGCAGTTATGCGCCCCTCTTACAGTCTCATTTTTCCTTCTCCTTTGTCTTTGGATGTGGGGTATCTTTTTTGGTGAGTTCCAGTGTTTTCCTGTCAATGATTGTTCAGCAGTTAGTTGTGATTCTGGTGCTCTCGCAAGAGGGATTTGGTTGTCTGATAATTGTTTTCTACATGATATTTATAAACATATTTTGTTAAATGTTGAACTGACTGATTAATGAGTCTACAAAGGAGAATTTACAAGTTTGTGTTTTATTATTTTCACCTAATTTGCCATTGTTCCTAAACCAGTACCTATTCACCATAATGTGTTGTAGAAATGGTATTATGTACAGTTTCTTTCCTTCCACAAATACTTATATTGCCCAATTCTGTAACTGACACTAACAGAGTTCCTGATCATACCATACTCATGAGGAAACTACTTCCTCAGATGGAAAAAAAATTAACTGTTTATTCTTAAAATTCCAGTTTACATATTTTCTCTTCATTGAGTGTTTTTCTGGTTTGTCCAGCCAGATGAATGATTCTCCCTACTTCACTTTCTTAGATATCTTGTCTAAGACTATAGCATATGCATCACATTACCTGAACAGTAAGTATAACTGTTGTCCACCGTTGATAGTAAGTTTCTTGATTTCAGGAACATTTTCTGAATCATGTTTTTGTCTGCAAAGTCCAGAATATATTCTGGGCAAAAGGTTAGCATATAGCAAATATTTTTATGTTGTTTGTAGGTAGATACAAGTAATATTTACTCATTAAAATGCAATGATCTTAGAAAATAAATTTTAAGAATTGAAGATCATTATAAAAGGTATATCAAAATCTATATTTTCTTCTTCCAGAATGTCTCTCAGTTAATCAAACCAAAGAAGAATATCTGTTCTGATCTTTGCTCTCTTTCAAATGATTTGCCATAACAATATGAATTATGATGCCATGGCAGCGGCTAAGTGTAGATGACAATTCAGTTTAATTTACTGAGACCATTTGCTGTTTCTTCACCATTTTGCATACTGGCAGAATGGACTATGGTACCTTCAGCAAAGATTAGTTGACTCCTGGAGGTGAATATTCTCAGATAATAGACTCACAGTAATAATATACTTGACATTATTTGTCAATTCATGGATTTCAAAGTGTCACCATTTTATTCATTGCTGGAACAAGAATTGATTCTGGAGAAAACTGTTTTATAGATAAAAATCTGTTGTCTATTATGATTCATGTCAAACTGTCATATTTTGCATGCTATTCTCCTTGTCCTATAGTCAGAGTCTTCTTCCATTCCATCAGATGGGACTTTTCTCATTATTGCTGTCTATCACAAGCCAAATCTACAATGAAATATTTTAGCACTATACTAAAATGGTTTAGCATATTGTACTTCATTCCTGATTTTAGCTGTAATAGAATTCTAACCAAATAAATAAATCATTAATGTTAGAATTTTAGGCATCAACAAGAAAGTAATGAAGGGCCTTATTAGTGGTCTTAAATTTACTACACATACACAAGCACTCATTCTACTTATAAATTTAAGAATTGACTGAGTTACATTCTCTGTTAATTTTATTTTATGAATACATACACAAAAATCTCTATTATCTATCTATCATCTGTCTATCTGTATATCTATCTCACAACAACTGAATTGGATTCAATCACTTTCAGTGTACATACAGATGAAAAAAAACAACTGGTCATCTTATGAAGTATGTCTATTCTGTATTCTATATTTGTGAAGTATAATAAAATCTTTTAAAAGTCTAATTTCTGGGAACTTCTGTGAATGGGACTATTTAGTTTTCTTATAAAATATATGAGATAATTTAGTGGTCCAGGGATCAAATGTATTTGGAAGTTATTCTCTCAGTAGAGGATTTAGCAAATACATTTTTCAGCAATATGTTAAAATTAAGTATCTTTTAGGTTTTTGGTTGTTTTGCCACATTTTGAAAGAGAGACTATTAATGACTAATGTTTAGAAATACTGAGTTAAATTTCCTTTTCATATTAATTTTAGGAATGTAAGATCCTTGCAGATTCTTTTGTTTCGAATTTTGAATACTAATTTGAGGCTTTTTTGAAATAAAGTAACCATAAAAATATTTGTTGCCTAAAAATAAGAGAACAAGTCTTGGGACGAATTTTCATTAAGCAACATAGTAAAAGCTTCCTCAACTGAATAAAGTTGAAGAAGTCAATAGCAGAGAATATTATCACTACTGCTACTACTACTATGATTACTAGTCCTGTATTTTGATTAAAGTAAAGAAAGATACTTACAGTTTACTTCTTGAATTCTGACATCACCATTGCAAACTTTATTAGTGACTTTTATCTCTAATGTTGACAACTCAATTTTTTTTTTAGCAATTTAGTATTATTTTGGTAAAACCTTGGACCACCCATACTGCTACCTTTTCTCTCCAACTTGGGGGAAAAGGATTGACTATATGGAAGAGGTGTATTACCTATATAGAATAGGTATTAAATAATATCCTCAAGGTTATAAATTAGAGATATTCAATCATGAATGTACCTTTTCCTTAGTTTTCAATAGTGGTGAAGGTGTAGAAAAAAAAAAAAAAAACTTGCATCAACTATGAATCAAAATTTCAAAATTAAAGGAAATTTTTTTCTCCATTGATAATAAAAAGAAGTCAGTCTAAAAGAATAATAGATTTATAATTAAGAAAACTTGGACTGAAAACCCAATTCTAATACTTACTACAGGAGGACCTCAAAAAAGATGTTTTATCTCCCTAGTTCTTGAACTTCTCACATGTAAAAAGAAAATAATACTCATCTTGAAATAGGTAAAAATGGTCTGAGGTAAAAATGAAGAAATGTTAGAAAAGTGCTTAGCACAGTGCCTGAGAAAGGGTGGTTTTTAAATGAAGATTAATAACCACATGGTTGATGGAGTCTACTATATTTTGCCCAAGATTCTTAAAAGAATAATACATACACTAAGGAGGAAATGAAACCAAAGCAATTAAGCAAACAGAGGAAGGTAAGCAGTGGTCAAGAAATTGTGACAAATTTCTCAAAAATAGAAACTGTATGAAGTGTTGATGGATGAAATGGCACTGAGCCTAGAAAGTGAGCCCTCTGTTACCAGGAAGGTGCTGGTCAGCCAAGTGGAATACTGGAAAGTTTGGATTTGAAAACAGCAGATGAGGCTAAGGACAGCAGTAACAGTAGAGATGAAAATGGGAATTCCTTAGTCTACATGCACAAAAGGCAAAAATTCTCCACTTTTCTTCACAGCATTGGCTATCAGAATTGCTTGGAGCCAGTTCTTGTCTAGGAGGGGAAAACAAGTAGATATTTTTTTCTTTAGACTGATTGAATAAACTGGTTTAATTAGGTCAGTTAGTTTGGGTACTGGCAATTTAGTTAAGCCCTCCTCATTTTGGCATTGAGGATTTTCTCCAGATAGAACTAGATCCTGTCCACTATCTTTAAAATGTAGTGTTGCAGAAAATAAAACCTAGATTTAAAATAGGACTTTCTCATCACAGGAAGGAAAGATCCTGACCACACAAAAATACAAGTTTTATTTTAAACAGTAATAAAACTAGATCTCCTCCAAAAATTGTTTTATGGTCATCAGAAGATAAGGCTTTTGACACTTAGAAAAGAAAACATAATGTTACTGAGCAATAACATGGTCAAAGAGCAAACTTCAAAGAAGTTACTTGAAAGGGATGTTGATAACACAGTTGAGAGAGGTCATGTGGTTTGTACAGTACAATGTTAAGAATCTATCATTTTGTTCATGTTTTATTATTTTCTTTCCATTTACAGTAATGCTGTCTTATTATGAGGGGATAATTTTTCATCACCTTGATTCCTTTTTTATCATGTAATCCACATATTTATATCTAAGTGTTCTGCATGCTATTCATTTCAGAGACTGAAATTGTTAGTTATCACTGAGGAGACATGTAAGCAGGAGGAATATATTGAAAAATTAGATGAAATTATGTTACAGCTTTAGAAATTAGAATAATCGTTTTCCTTTCCATGCTATAACTCCTAAAGTTATTCATTCTGGGTCACCATAGAGTTCTTCAAAGTTTTTCCACAGTCCACTCTGGATGCCGTAGGATAACCATTTCCCTTCTAGATTAAAGCTATCATCAAGCCATAAATATCTAGCTTCCTCAATCTGTATTTTTTAAGTGTAGCTCAGAAACATTAATATTCTATTTTTAATTCTGCCATATACAAGGTCACTTTCAAGATATTTTTAAATAAAGTTTCAACCATTGTACAAAGTACTCAATGTTACTTCAAAGGATTTTAAAAAGCATGTACAAATTAAATTTTTCTTTCATACATGCAATTGTCTAGAAATACCATAAACCTTCCTTAGTACTATATAATTCTTCACATCTCAGCAAAATTTTATTTTTATTTATTTATTTATTTATTTATTTATTTATTTATTTATTTATTTATTTATTGCATTATGCAGGTCTCTCACTGTTGTGGCCTCTCCCCTTGTGGAGCACAGGCTCCGGACGCACAGGCTCAGCAGCCATGGCTCACAGGCCCAGCCGCTCCTCAGCATGTGGGATCTTCCCAGAATGGGGCACGAACTTGTGTCCCCTGCATCGGCAGGTGGACTCTCAACCACTGCACCACCAGGGAAGTCCCTCAGCAAATTTTTAAAAAATACATTGTAAGTAAATATTTATGTGAGACATTTCAATACTAACTGTATGCTTATAAGATATAAATTATAAAGATAAATCAATTATTCAATTATTTATTCTAGCCATAGTTATAACACAATAATTACAACAGGATTAATTTTCACTCAAATTACAATAAATAAAATACCAAGTGTGTAGAGAACCCTTAATATGAAATGTTAATACTACGCTTTTTTAAACTTCTTATAGTCCAACGTTTTAGAGATATTTGCCACCATTTCATTGATACTATTACTGGGTTAGATTTCTGACAGGTGTGCTGACCAGATTCTTGTTGATATTCCCTGGTGTGTGCTTATATTCTTTTGTAGCTATGTTAATGATTCTGTGACTCAAAAATATGAGTGATTATTTACCTACTTTTCCAGTTTCAAGCTATAGCCAGTACTCATTTCTTCCATCTTTACATAGAAATATGTTGCTCTCCTGGAGACTGAACTCTTGATTGGAGTTTGAATTCTTAAGATGCTTGTATACATTGTTCGTTATAACTCTAGATCATTTGCACTTAATAAGCACTTGCAATTTTTAATATCCTTCCTATCATGCTATTTTAGTTGAGATTTTAAATTATAACATTAAAAATACTGTATGATATCACTTATATGTGGAATCTAGAAAATAAAACTAACTAGTAAATATGACAAAAAAGAAATAGACTCACAGATTCAGAGAACAAATGAGTGGTTACCTGTAGGGAGAGGGAAGGGGGAGGAGCAAAATAGGATTAGGGGGTTAAAAGGTCCAAAATATTATGTATAAAATAAATAAACTACAAGGATATATCATACAACACAGACAATATAGCCAATATTTTAACTATAAATGGAAAATAACCTTTAAAAATTGTGAATCACTATGTTGTACACTTGAAACATATAATATTGCACATCAACTATACCTCAGACAAAAATAGCTAATTGAATTTTAGATATCTGACTTGGTTTTGCCATACTCTTAATCAAAAAAATGCATTTTAATCAAAGTATAAAATACTTACTAGCTTCTGTATTTTTCACCATTAAAGCAAATGTATCAAAAATACCAACGTCATTTAATAGCATGGCTCAAAATTACTTTATTTGATGTCATGTGTTCCCTTGTAAAATACTTTATATTATATTAAATTTTTATTTTGGGGTATCAAGGATTTAATGTATTGTGACCTACAGTCATTATCTTCTTTTCCATGCTCATATTAACAAACTTTGTCTGTAAGAGACCTTTTAGATTGACTTCTGTGTCTTTTTGACAAAATTCCATTAATCTTCAAAAGCATCCTTGTGTATGGAATAACAAGATCTTCCAGCCTTAATTTGAACCTCTGTGCTACAGACATAGAATTAACCATTCTTCCTTGAAAGTTTAGTGGAAAAATAACACTAGTAATCACAATCTGATCACTCATTTAGATTGTCTTTATGTTCAGCCATCTATAGTAACATTACCCCTAAAACCTTCCCATGTACAGATCTAAAAAGTATGTGTCTATGCTATCCAATTAAATTTTAATTATATAGTAATATAGTTTCTACTTTAATCTTTTGAGTCAATGAATATAGCTCTTTTCCTCTCTTTAAGGAAATATTATACCACTAACAAAAAAAGCATAATTACTTATTTGACTTAAGTGAAAATATAAGATGTTACTAAAACAACAGTAAAATATTAAAACAACAAAAGAAAGTCACTAAATGAAGTTCAAGATTTTTCTTGGTAGCCTTTTTATTTTTTGCATCTCCCTATAAATATGTAAGAAAATTATTTAAATTAGAATTAATAATAACTCCTCACTGTGACTTGCTATATAAATGCTTAAGTAATGGTTATGTTAGCTCACTTTTTGAATTTACCTTCAATTTGAACACACTGACACTGTAATGTTTAACAGTTCTGTTTTTTAAAAGCAAAGAAAAGCAGCAACAGAAAAAAAGAAAGAATCCTATATGACTTTTGTTTTAGATGATGAAAACTGGGTTATCCATTCTCCAAATCTATGTGAATTTTTTATTTTGCCAACAAATGGTGCATTTTTACAATCCATTGCATAATTATAGGTAAAAGAATCATACTCAGAAGTGCTGGCTAGACAGACCATTTCTGCCTCTTAATATTATAAATTTTAAATTATATCAAAACCCACACATTATCACATATACAATTACAATTTCATTTTTCTAAATCTTGCTCTAATATTAAAACTTTAAAATGTATCCTTTGAGTTCTGGGCTCTTATTTTAACTTAACACCTTAAGCTTAGTTAACTTGGATTAGCAGTATATAAACACAACTGCTTCTCCCAGTTGGCATTATCTTGAGCCAAAGCCAATTATTGACTACTCATTCTCCAAATAAGATCAAGAAGGTAACTAGCATCATAGAATTTCACATAACTGGCAAAGAAAAATACTTATAAATAAAACCTCCCAAAGTTTTGTTTGAAAACAAGTTTAACTCAGAGGTCAACAGCATAATGTATCTTTAATTATTGACAGCGTTAGAGTAGAAATCCAATTTCTCAGATGTCCATGGATAAATGTTGTATTCCTATCATGTTGATATACAGTTTCCCCAAAGCAAGTAGGAATGATAGAAAAAAAATATAAGAATTAAAAAAAAATAGGGTTAGACTAATAATATCTGGCATACAGTGGCACATGTTACACCTCTAATATAATTTTTCAAATTATTTGGGTTTTATTATGGATACATTTAAAAAGACCAATATTTAAACAATTATAATACACTTCAACTCAATGATATGTTTTGATTAACATACTTCATTTTATAATAATTTATATCACATATAACTTTAGTTATTATGTTTTAGTGTAGAGATCCAAGTTCTTAAAATGTATAAAAATATTCTATGTCTCTCAATTTCCACTTCTTTATTCTGTACAAATATCAATGCCATAAAAAAAATCAAAATTACTGGTATGGGAGACGGCTTAAAGATGGCGGAAGAGTAAAATGCACAGATCTCCTTCCTCCTCACAGAGACATCAGAAATACATCTACACGTGGAACTTCTCCTATAGAACACACACCGAACGCTGGCAGAGGACCTCAGACCTCCCAAAAGGCAAGAAACTCCCCACATACCTGGGTAGGGCAAAAGAAAAAAGAATAAACAAAGACAAAGAATAGGGACGGAACCTACACCAGTGGGAGGGAGCCGAAGGAGGAAAGACTCCCACACACTAGAAGCCCCTTCGTGGGCAGAGACTGCAGGTGGCAGAGGGGGGAGGGTTCAGAGCTGTGGAGGAGAGTGCAGCAACGGGGTGCGGAGGGCAAAGCAGAGAGATTCTCATAGGGGAGCAGTGCCGACTGGCACTCACCAGCCCGAGAGGCTTGTCTGCTCACCCGCCGGAGCGGGCGGGGGCAAGGAGCTGAGGCTCGGGCTTCAGTCAGATCCCAGGGAAAGGTCTGGAGTTGGCAGAGTGAAAACAGCCTGAAGGGGTTTGTGCGCCACGGCTGGCCGTGGCCCTTCAACTGCAGGGAGTCCAGTTGAAGTCTGGAGCTGCTGCAGAGGCAAGAGACCTTTTCTTCCCTCTTTGCTTCCTGGGCCCGAGGAGAGGGGATTAAGCGCACCGCTTAAAGGAGCCCCAGAAACGGGTGCAGAGCTGCCAAAGAGACAAGAGACTTTTTCTTGCCTATTTGCTTCCTCGGGCGCGAGGAGAGGGGATTAAGAGCACCGCGTAAAGGAGCTCCAGAAACAGGATCGAGCTACGGCTTTCAGCATGGACAGTAGAGACGGGTGTGGGACGCTAAGGTTGCTGCTGCCGCCACCAAGACGCCTGTGTGTGAGCACAGGTCACTCTCCACACCGGCCCTGCCAGGAGCCCGTGCAGCCCGCCACTGCTGGGGTCCCATGATTCAGGGACAGCTTCCCAGGGAGAACGCGTGGCACGCCTTGGGTGGCATCTGCCGCCACAGACTCGCCCCAAACCCGAGCCACTCCCTCCCCTCAGCCTGAGTGAGCCAGAGCCCCCGAATCAACTGCTCCTTTAACCCCGTCCTGTATGAGCGAAGGGCAGACGCCCTCGGATGACCTACATGCAGAGGTGGGGCCAAGTCCAAAGCTGAACCCCAGGAGCTGTACGAACAAAGAGGAGAAGGAGAGGTCTCTCCCAGCAGCCTCAGAAGTGGTGGATTAAAGCTCCACAATCAACTAGAAGTGCCCTGCCTCTGTGGAAAACCTGAATAGACAACGAATCATCCCAAATTGAGGAAGTGGACTTTGGGAGCAAGACATACTAATATTTTCCCCTTTCTTTCTTTTTGTGAGTGTGTATGTGTGTGCTGCTGTGTGAGATTTTGTCTGTATAGCTTTGCTTTCACTATTTGTCCTAGGGTTAGACCGACCCATTTTTCTGTTTTATTTTAATAGAAATTTTTCTTCTTAATAATTATTTTTTTATTTTAAAAACTATACTTTATCCTACTTTATTTTGTCTTCTCCCTTTCTTTCTAACTTTCTTCCTTCCATTCTTCCCTCTTTCCCTCCTTTCTTCCTTCCTTCCTCCCTTCTTTCCTCCATTCCTTCCTCCCTTCCTCTCTTCCTTCCTCCCTTTCTTCCTCTCCACCTTCCTTCCTTCCTTTCTTGCTTTCTTCCTTCCTTCATTTCTTCCTTCTCTCCCTCCTTCCTTCCTTCCTTCCTTCTTTCCTTTTCTTTCCTTTCTATTTTTTCTCCCTTTTATTTTGAGCCATGTGGATTAAAGGCTCTTGGCATCCCAGCCAGGCACCAGGGCTGTGCCTCTAAGGTGGGAGAACCAACCTCAAGACACTAGTCCACGAGAGACCTCCCAGCTCTATGCAATATCAAAGGGCAAAAATCTCCCAGAGATCTCCATCTCAACACCAAGACCCAGCTTCACTCAAGGACCAGCAATGAACAGTGCTGGACACCCTATCCCCAACAAAGAAGAAGACAGGTCTACAGCCCCATCTATTAGCAGAGAGGCTGCCTAAAATCATAATAAGGCTACCAACATCCCCAAATACACCACCAGACATGGACCTGCCCACCAGAAAGACAAGATCTAGCCTCATCCACCAGAACAGAGGCACTAGTCCCCAAAACCAGGGAACCTACTCAACCCACTGAACCAACCTTAGCCAGTGGGGACAGCCGCCAAAAACAGTGGGAACTGCGAACCTGCAGCCTACAAAAAGGAGACCCCAAACCCAGTAAGATAAGTGAAATGAGGAGACATAAAAACACACAACAGATGAAGGAGCAAAATAAAAACACACCAGACGTAACAAATGAAGAGGAAATAGGCAGTCTACCTGAAAAAGAATTCAGAATAATGATAGTAAAGATGATTCAAAATCTTGGAAATAGAATAGACAAATTGCAAGAAACAGTTAACAAGGACCTAGAGTAAATAAAGAGGAAGCAAGCAACAATGAGTAACACAATAAATGAAATGAAAAATACTCTAGATGGGATCAATAGAAGAATAACTGAGGCATAAGGACAGATAAGTGACCTGGAAGATAAAATAGTGGAAATAACTACTGCAGAGCAGAAGAAATAAAAAAGAATGAAAAGAACTGAGGACAGTCTCAGAGACCTCTGGAACAACATTAAATATACCAGCATTCGAATTATAGGGGTTCCAGAAGAAGAAGAGAAAAAGAAAGGAACTGAGAAAACATTTGAAGTGATAATAGTTGAAAACTTCCCTAATATAGGAAAGGAAATAGTCAATCAAGTCCAGGAAGCACAGAGAGTCCCATACAGGATAAACCCAAGGAGAAACATGCCAAGACCCATAATAATCAAACTGCTCAAAATTAAATACAAAGAAAACATATTAAAAGCAGCAAGGGAAAAACAACAAATAACACACAAGGGAATCCCCATAAGGTTAACATGTGATCTTTCAGCAGAAACTCTACAAGCCAGAAGGGAGTGGCAGGACATATTTAAAGTGATGAAGGAAAAAAAACTACAACCAAGATTACTCTACCCAGCAAGGATCTCATTCAGATTTGATGGAGAAATTAAAACCTTTACAGACAAGCAAAAGCTGAGAGAGTTCAGCACCACCAAACCAGCTCTACAACAAATCCTAAAGGAACTTCTCTAGGTAAGAAACACAAGAGAAGGAAAAGACCTACAAGAACAACCCAAAACAATTAAGAAAATGGTAATAGGAACATACATATCGATAATTACCTTAAATGTAAATGGATTAAATGCTCCCACCAAAAGACACAGACTGGCTGAATGGATATAAAAGCAAGACACATATATATGCTGTCTACAAGAGACCCACTTCAAACCCAGGGACACATACAGACTGAAAGTGAGTGGATGGAAAATGATATTCCATGCAGATGGAAATCAGAAGAAAGCTGGAGTAGCAATTCTCTTATCAGACAAAATAGACTTTAAAATAAAAACTATTACTAGAGACAAAGAAGGACACTACATAATGATCAAGGGATTGATCCATGAAGAAGATATAACAATTGTAAATATTTATGCACCCAACATAGGAGCACCTCAATACATAAGGCAAATACTAACAGCCATAAAATGGGAAATAGACAGTAACACAATTATAGTAGGGACTTTAACATCGCACTTTCACCAATGGACAGATCATCCAAAATGAAAATAAATAAGGAAACACAAGCATTAAATGATACATTTCAAAAGATGGACTTAATTGATATTTATAGGACATTCTATCCAAAAACAACAGAATACACATTTTTCTCAAGTGCAAATGGAACATTCTCTAGGATCGATTATATATTGGGTCACAAATCTAGCCTTGGCAAATTTAAGAAAATTGAAATCATATCAAGTATCTTTTCCGACCACAATGCTATGAGACTAGATATCAATGACAGGAAAAGATCTGTAAAAAATACAAACACATGGAGGCTAAACAATACACTACTTAATAACGAAGTGATCACTGAAGAAATCAAAGAGGAAATCAAAAAATACTTGGAAACAAACGACAATGGAGACACAACGACCCAAAATCTATGGGATACAGCAAAAGCAGTTCTAACAGGCAAGTTTATAGCAATACAGTCATACTTTAAGAAACAGGAAACATCTCGAATAAACAACCTACCTTTGCACTTAAAGCAATTAGAGAAAGAAGAACACAAGAACGCCAAATTTAGCAGAAGGAAAGAAATCATAAAGATCAGATCAGAAATAAATGAAAAAGAAATGAAGGAAACAATAGCAAAGATCAATAAAACTAAAAGCTGTTTCTTTGAGAAGATAAATAAAATTGATAAACCATTAGCCAGACTCATCAAGAATAAAAGGGAGAAGACTCAAATCAATAGAATTCGAAATAAAAAAGGAGATGTAACAAATGATACTGCAAAAATACAAAAGATTATTAGAGATTACTACAAGCAACTGTATGCCAATAAAATGGACAACCTGGAAGAAATGGACAAATTCTTAGAAATCCACAAGCTCCCGAGATTGAACCAGGAAGAAATAGAAAATATGAACAAACCAATCGCAAGCACTGAAATTGAAACTGTGATTAAAAATCTGCCAACAAACAAAAGCCCAGGACCAGGTGGCTTCACAGGAAAATTCTATCAAACATTTAGAGAAGAGCTAACACCTATCCTTCTCAAACTCTTCCAAAAGATAGCAGAGGGAGGAACACTCCCAAACTCATTCTATGAGGCCACCATCACCCTGATACCAAAACCAGACAAAGAAGACACAAAGAAAGAAAACTACAGGCCAATATCACTGATGAACATAGATGCAAAAATCCTCAACAAAATATTAGCAAACAGAATCCAACAGCACATTAAAAGGATCATATACCATGATCAAGTGGGGTTTATTCCACAAATGCAAGGATTCTTCAATATATGCAAATCAATCAATTTGATACACCATATCAACAAAGTGAAGGGAAATGAAATGAAATGAAATGAAATGAAATGAAATGAAATGAAATGAAATGAAAATCTCAATAGATGCAGAGAAAGCTTTTGACAAAATTCAACACCCATTTATGATAAAAGCCCTGCAGAAAGTAGGCATAGATGGAACTTTCCTCAACATAATAAAGGCCATATATGACAAACCCACAGCCAACTTCATTCTCAATGGTGAAAAACTGAAATCATTTCCACTAAGATCAGGAACAAGACAAGATTGCCCACTCTCACCACTCTTATTCAACCTAGTTTTGGAAGTTCTAGTCACAGCAATCAGAGAAGAAAAAGAAATAACAGGAATCCAAATAGGAAAAGAAGAAGTAAAGCTGTCACTGTTTGCAGATGACATGATACTATACATAGAGAATTCTAAGGATGCTACCAGAAAATTATTAGATCCAATCAATGAATTTGGTAAAGTTGCAGGTTACAAAAGTAATGCACAGAAATCTCTGGCATTCTTATACACTAATGATGAAAAATCTGAAAGTGAAATTAAGAAAACACTCCCATTTACCATTGCAACAAAAAGAATAAAATATCTTGGAATAAACCCACCTAAGGATACAAAAGACTTGTATGCAGAAAACTATAAGACACTGATGAAAGATATTAAAGATGACACAAATAGGTGGAAAAATATACCATGTTCTTGGATTAGAAGAATCAACATTGTGAAAATGACTCTACTACCCAAAGCAATCCACAGATTCAATGAAATGTCTATCAAATTACCACTGGCATTTTTAGAAAACTAGAACAAAAAATTTCACAATTTGTATGGAAACACAAAAGACCCCGAATAGCCAAAGCAATCTTGAGAACGAAAAATGGAGCTGGAGGAATCAGGCTCCCTGACTTCAGACTATACTACAAGGCTACAGTAATCAAGACAGTATGGCACTGGCACAAAAACAGAAATATAGATCAATGGAACAGGATAGAAAGCCCAGAGATAAACCCACACACATATGGTCAACTTATCTTTGATAAAGGAGGGAAGGATATACAGTGGAGAAAAGACAGCCTCTTCAATAAGTGGTGCTTGGAAAACTGGACTGCTACATGTAAAAGTATGAAACTAGAACACACCCTAACACCACACACAAAAATAAACTCAAAATGGGTTAAAGACCTAAATGTAAGGCCAGACACTATCAAACTCTTAGAGGAAAACATAGGCACAACACTCTATGATATAAATCACAGCAAGATCCTTTTTGACCCATCTCCTAGAGAAATGGAAATAAAAATAAACAAATGGGACCTAATGAAACTTAAAAGCTTTTGCACAGCAAAGGATACCATAAACAAGACCAAAAGACAACCCTCAGAATGGGAGAAAATATTTGCAAATGAAGAAACTGACAAAGGATTAATCTCCAAAATTATAAGCAACACATGCAGCTCAATAACAAAAAAACAAAAAACCCAATCCAAAAATGGGCAGAAGAACTAAATAGACATTTGTCCAAAGAAGATATACAGATTGCTAACAAACACATGAAAGAATGCTCAACATCATTAATCATTAGAGAATTGCAAATCAAAACTACAATGAGATATCATCTCACACCGGTCAGATTGGCCATCATCAAAAACTCTAGAAACAATAAATGCTGGAGAGGGTGTGGAGAAAAGGGAACCCTCTTGCATTGCTGGTGGGAATGTAAATTGATACAGCCACTATGGAGAACAGTATTGAGGTTCCTTAAAAAACTACAAATAGAACTACCATACGACCCAGCAATCCCACTACTGGGCATATACCCTGAGAAAACCATAATTCAAAAAGAGTCATGTACCAAAATGCTCATTGCAGCTCTATTTACTATAGCCAGGACATGGAAGCAACCTAAGTGCCCATCAACAGAGGAATGGATAAAGAAGATGTGGCACATATATACAATGGAATATTACTCAGCCTTAAAAGAAATGAAACTGAGTTATTTATAATGAGGTCGATGGACCTGGAGTCTGTCATACATAGTGAAGTAAGTCAGAAGGAGAAAAACAAATACCGTATGCTAACACATATATATGGACTTTAAGGACAATAAAATGTCATGAAGAGTTTAGTGATAGGATGGGAATAAAACACAGACTTACTAGAGCATGGACTTGAGGATATGAGGAGGGGGAAGGGTAAGCTGTGATGAAGTGAAAGAGTGGCAGGACATATATACATTATCAAATGTAAATTAGATAGCTAGTGTGAAGCTGCCACATAGCACAGGGAGATCACCTCTGTGCTTTGTGACTACCTAGAGGGGTGGGATAGGGAGGGTGGGAGAGAGGGTGATGCAAGAGGGAAGAGATATGGGAACATATGTATATGTATAACTGATTCAGTTTGTTGTAAAGGAAAAACTAACACACTATTGTAAAACAGTTATACTCCCATAAAGATGTTTAAAAAAAAATTACTGAAAAAAAAAAAATTACTGGTATGCTATTAATTAAATAAAAACTTAAATTTTCTAGTTTATTTAAATCAGGCATTTAAATTACATTTTGAAATCTAAAATAACATAATACAAATCCCTAAATTCTGAACACATATTTTGATAAGCAATGAGATTTATAAGTTGTTTTTTATGAAAAAAATGCAGTGACATGTTTAATCTCCTTATTTCCAGAACCAGATTTTGTTGTTGTTTTGTCATTGTTGTTGTTGTATAAGATTTAAATATGCTTCTATTGAAGTGATATCAGTAGCAGTGATAGAGTAAGAACTTCCAAAAACCTGTTTCTCTATAAAAGCTATGAGAACACTGGGAAGAAAATAAAAATTAAGTTTTTCAGAGGTATGAAATTTACCAAAGGTTTGCCCAAATCTGCAGTGCTTAGTCAATAAAAACTACTGAATCTTGGTTAAAAACATTAAGATTTGTGGCATTTTCACTTGCCCTATTCCTGTTCCTCTCTCCCCAGAAGGCTCAAAAACCAAGAGCTCCACAATTACATTGATACCCTGTAAAGAGCAGATGGATTTGAAACGCCACAAAATTCCCATTACCAGAAAATTCTCATTGTTTGACCTGTTTGGCTGTTCCCTGGAAACCCCCACTCCTAAAGGTTGTATTTTTTAACCTTACTCTGATATTGTTCTGTGTAAATAGTCTTTATTTCTGGGCATTTGTAAAAAACAGTTAACATCAATTGCTTACATTGTAGCTGCCTGTGGCAATAGTAGTTTCGGCAAATAAGAATCTGATCAAAACACTTTAAAAAAAGCTGGAAAATTAAATACCCTTGGGGGCTTTTAAAAGTTTTCAGAAATTCATGGGCATATAAAAAGTGACCCACATATGTACAACTGGGCACATACCCAGGAAAGACCTGAAAAGGCCCTGAAATCTCTCTTCCAGGAGATAATGAAGCTCTGTGCAAGAGAGAAGTTGAAGCTAAGGTAGAGTTGTAGACTGCCAGCCGTAGGATTGAGTGTATGACACAACATGCACAAGAAGCCCCTTGGCAAAGCTTGGGGACTTATTAGTTCAAGATTTTTAAGGTAATCCTGTCTAATCATTAGTTGACAACTGAGCTAATCAAGCAGAGACATTGGCTAAACGTGACAAAGATTGCTGACTTCACAAAGTTATTTTAGGAAAGACACCACAAAAACAAACAACAACAACACACTCTGGGGAGTGGGAGAAACTGATTATTAAAATTGTCACATTATATTATTTAAAATAATAAAATTTCAGCAAAAATCTACATGACATGCAAGGAAACAAGAAAGTATAGCACATATGCAGAGGGAAGGAAAAGAATGAATAGAAACTGTCCCTGAAAAGTGCAAGATTATTGGACTTACTAAACATAGCTTTTCAATCAGCTATTTTAAATATTTTCAAAGAAGTAACCAAAACCAAGTCTAAATAATGAAGATGACTCACAGAATAAAAAAATATCAATAAAGAGACAGAAATTATAAAAAATAACCAAATGCAAATTCTGGAGTAGGAAAATACTAAAACTGAAAAAAATATTCACTGGAGGGCTTTGAGATTAAATATGCTTGGCAGAAGAATCAGCAAACTTGAAAATAGGCTAATTGGAATTATTGATTTTGTAACAGGAATAAAAAAAAAATTAAGAGTCTCAGAGAGACTTTCAGAGAGACACCATCAAGTGTACCAACATATTTGTAATAGGAGTCTCAGAAGGAGAAAAGAAAAAAATGTCAGAAAAATATTTGAAAAAATAATGGCTGATGAATTGGGAGATTGGGATTGACATATATACACTAATATGTATAAAATGGATAACTAATAAGAACATGCTGTAAAAAAGTTAATTAAATAAAATTCAAAAATTCAAAAAAGTAATAATAACAATGGCTGAAAACTTGCCAAATTTGATGTAAAACAATCTATACAGCCAGGAAGCTCAAGAAGCTAAACTAAGACAAGCTCAGAGATCCATATCTAGTCACTTTATAATCAAACTAAAATGACAAAGACAAAGAGAGAATCTTGAAAGCAGCAAGAGAAAAGTGACTCATCATTTACAAAGTATCTTTAATAAGATTAACAGTAAGTTCTTTATCAGGACCCATAGAAGCTACAAGGTAGTGGAATTGCATATTCAAACTTCCAATGAGAAAAGGTGAAAAGTCGAGATTCTATATCCAGGAAAATGATTCTTCCAAAGCAAAGGAGAATTGAGACATTATATGTAAAGAAAAACAGAATGTGTCACTATCAAAACTGTCCTATAAGAAATGCTAAACAGAATCCTTCAGGCTGAATGAAAGAACATCATACACTAATTCAAATCCACATGAATGAAGAAATCTGGCAGGGCCTCCCTGGTGGCACAGTGGTTGAGAGTCCACCTGCTGATGCAGGGGACACGGGTTCGTGCCCCTGTCTGGGAAGATCCCACATGCTGCAGAGAGGCTAGGCGCGTGACCCATGCCCGCTGAGCCTGTGCGTTCAGAGCCTGTGCTCCGCAACAGGAGAGGCCACAACAGTGAGAGGCCCACGTACTGCAAAAAAAAAAAAAAAAGAAAGAAATGTGGTAAAAGTAACTACATGTGTAAATATAAAAGACCATACAGGCTTACCTTGAAGATATTGCAAGTTTAGTTCCAGACCACGGCAATAAAGCAAATATCTCAATAGAAAAAGTCACATGATTTTTTTGATTTTCCAGTGTATATAAAAGTTATGTTTACACTATACTTCATTCTATTAAGTGGGCAATAGCATTATGTCTAAAGAAACAATGCATATATCTTAATTTTAAAATCCATTATTACTAAAAAATGCTAAGCATCATCTTACCCTTCAGCCAGTTATAACCTTATTGTAATAGTAACATCAAAGATCACCATAACAAATATAATAATAACAAAATGTTTGAAATATTGCAAGAAATACCAAAATGTGACACAGAGACACAAAGTGGGAAAAGACTGCTGAAAACAAACAGCATCAATAGAGTTATTCAACCCAGGTTTGCCAAAAGACTTTAATTTATAAAAAACTCAGTATCTGTGAAGTGGAATAAAGTGAGACACAATAAAATGAGGTATACATGTATAAAGGACTATTTTGTTTATAATATATTTTTTTCTTCTGTATGATTTAAAATACAACTGTGCAAAGCAATACATACAAATCTGTTTTAAGGTGTATATAATGTACAGAGATGCAATTTGTATGACAATAGTATCACAAAGGAAGGAGGTAGTGGTGCTATAAAGGAGGAAAGTTTTGTATAAGTTGAAATTAAGTAGGTATTAATTCAAACTTGACTTATAATTGTTAATTGTAATTCCAGGGGAAGCCACTAGGAAAATAATTTTTTTTAATGCCACAACAAGGATATTAAAATGGCACACTAGACAATATTTATTTAACATAAAAGAAGGCAGCAATGGGTGATTAGAGGAACAAAGCGAACGTAAGACACGTAGAAAGAAAATAATAAAATGACAGACATAAATCCTATATTATCAGTAATTACACTGAATACAAATGGACTAAATATTTCAACCTAAAAACAGTATTGGCATAATGGATTATGAAAAAAAAAAAATGATCCAACTATGAACAGTCTAGAAGAGATAAACTTTAGATTCAAAGGCACAAATAGGTTGAAGGTAAAAGCATGAAAAGAAATATGCCGGGTAAACAGTAACAGAGACCTGAAATGACTATAATAATATCACAAAGTACAGAGTTTAAGGTGGAAATTTTGACAAAGAAAAAGAGAGGAAATATTAAAATCATAAAAAGTTTAATCCATCAGGAAGATCTAAAACTTATAATAATTAACACATATAAGTTTGTAACAACAGAGCCCCAATATACATTAACCAAAACTGACAGAACTGAAGAAAGAAATGAACTAGAAACAGAAAATTCAACAGTAACAGTTGGAGACTTCAATACTCTATTTTAATAATAGATAGAACATTTAGACAGAGATCAATGAGTAAATTAAAACTTGAAGAACACTATAAAACAATTAGAACTAAAACAATTCATAGACCAAAATCTGTGAATTGACAGTACATATATAAAATGTTATGTTTATGGTCAACTGATTTTCAACAAGCATGCCTAGACAAAGAAGAAATAATAGTCTTCAAAAAATGATGCTGTGACAACTGAATTTCAACTCCAACCCCATGTCATATACAAAAATTAAAACAAAATTTACCAAAGACCTCAATTTAAGAGTGAAAGTGAAAAACTATCAGAGGAAAACTTATATGTAAGTCTTTGTGAAATGGAGTAGACAATAGTTTTTTACATATGACAGCAAAGACCAAGCAAAAAAAAAGAGAAAGTAATAAGTCGGACTACATCAAATTTACAAACTTTTGCAATTTAAAAGACACCATAGAGAAAATAAAAGACAATGTACAGAATAGGTATAAATACTTGCAAAACAAATTAAAAACTCCCACAACTCAACAATATAAATAAAATAACCAACTTTAGAAATGTACAGTCAGTATTTGAATAAACATTTCTCCATATAAAATATTAAAATGGCCAATAAATACAAGAAAAGATGCTTAACATTGGTAATCTTCAGTGAAACGTATATCAAAACCATGATGAGAAATCTACTTCACACCTAATAAGAGGGTTATTTTAAAAGTTAGACAATAACAAGTGTTTGTGAGGATGTTATGGAAAAAAAAAAACCCTCAATATACTGTTACTGGTAAGAATGTAAAATGGTACAGCTGGTCTGGAAAAGAGTTTAACAATGAGTCAAAAGTTAAACATGCAGTTACCTCATGACTTAGCAATTCCAATTCTCATATATACCCAAGAGAATAGGAAACATAGGTTCACACAAAAACTTGTACGTGAATGTTCATAGCAGTATAATTCACAAGAGCCAAAAAGTGAAATAACACAAATGCTCATCAACTGAAGAAAGGACAAACAAATGTGATATATCCATACAATGGAATATTATCCAGTCATAAAGATGAGTGAAGTACTGATACATGCTATAACATGTATGAGTTTTGAGAACATTATGGTAAAGTAAAAAGTCAAACACAAAAGGTGACACACTATGTGATTCCATAGTATGAAATCTCCATGATAGGTCAATCCGTAAAGGCACAAAATAGATTAGTCGTTGCCAGTGGATAAGTCGAAGAGGGAATGGGGAGTGACTGGTAACTGATGCAGCATTTATTTGGGAGTAAAGAAAATGTTGTGGAATTTGATAGTGGTGATTGTTGCACAACTTTCTGAATATTCCTAAAACCATAGTTGTATACTTTAAAATGCTGAATTTTATGCTATGTGAATTATATCTCAATAAAATAAAATTGGAAAAAGTCTGAATTTTTTTCTTTTTCTCCTCACTTTAAATATCTGTAATCTCATTCCTGATTTTTTTTTTTAATTTTACTACTTCAACTGTATATTGTTCTTATTAGTCCAAGGTAAATTTCCTAATTTACCTCAAAATTATACTAGAAAGGGCAAGAACAAGAGAGACTGAAAGAGATAGGGAGAATTATTGAATTGAAATGGATTTAACTCACATAATTTTTAGCTCCATAAAATTCATTTGCATAATATTTCTGTCTTTCTGGCTAGAAATATAAAAGCACATTCAGTAAAAATATTCAAACACAATCTCTTCATTATACTCTTACCAGTAGATCCTCATTTGCTTCTATCAAGTATATTTTGATAGTTTTTTAGAACAAAGCTGACCAAGAAGTTCACTACTTATGATGTGTGGGTCTTGAACAACTGAAATGTGGCATGTATGTAAAATCCACCCTGGCTTTTAAGACACTATGAAGCTAAATGGAATGTAATAATATCTCATTAATAATTTTTAACTTAACTATTTTGAATTGATAATAGTTTTGATGTATTGTGTTAAATAAATCTGTACTAAAGTTAATTTATCCTTTCTTAAATGTAGCCACTAGAAAATTTAAATTACCTAGGTAGCTCTCATTATGTTTGCTTGATCAGCACCTGTTAGGAGAACATCTTCCCACACAGACAACCTGTCTTGAGACCTGAGACAACTAAACACCATCCTTAATTCAATACATTAAAAAAAATGTGTATGTGATCCTTAGCACTCCAATTACTTTTAGATTGAGCAAATACATTTATGTGTAAAACAGAGAATGCCTCACGCATTAAAATGGAGTTACAGTTACATATATTTTAAAATTATCATGTACTCACATCTCCTCCAACTCCCATACTTCATTGTAAACTCTGAATGACTAATTACTCTGTTGCCTTGTGTAATTTAGGGTTAATATAGAGGGATTTACAACATTTTGATAAACTTCTAATTTACTCAAAAGTGAAGTCACTAATATTTTTGAAAATATTAGACTGTCTCTATTTTCCCCTCTACTGTTCATTTCTTCACCCTTCCATCACCATGGGAGTCTGATCTCTACCTGACGCATCACCAGGATCCCATAACCCCTGCCTTCCAATCTGATTTTCCCAATAGGAGGACAAGGAGAAGGAAGAAAAGAGATCCTGGGCAGTTATTTTCCTGTTTCTCTCACCGCCAACCCCAATTTGACCTTGGCTATGTTTCTCTGTGTAAGACCATAAGCTGAAAAGCAACCTGTGTTTCCTACCTGCAGTTCTCTCAATGGGATCTAGTAAAGACCACAGGTAGTAAAGGCTTCCCATCCATCTTAGCACTTCAGCATTCTTTCTTCAGTTAACCTTGGCTACACCTCTGTATGGAGTCCCTACCTTCAATTCCCTTCAGTCACCCATTTGAATAAATCATTTGTTTCCTGCTAACACCTTGATTGACACAGAGAGTATCCTATCTATGTTATAGCCATTATTTATATAGTTGACTCTTCTAAGGAATCGGTATATATAGGAGTGAACCCTTAGGGGATTAATGTAAAGTGTGAGAATTGAATTTTTGCCCTTAGAGCTTTTTAAAAGGTACCTGAGAAGTTTTAAGTCTATTTTTTTCTCTAGATCCTCCATGACTTTGCAACTCCTCCTGGATATCTGTGTAAGAGACCATGATTTTGTCTCCTTTCGGTAAGCTTTACTTTCTCATGGAGCCTGTACTTCACCAGGATGAAGGTGTTCCATGTTCATTCTCATGTATCAGAGAACATCATGATCCCTTAGGTAACTGGTCATCAAATATTTTTGATTATACAACCTTAGCATAAGTTTCAAAAGCAATGTACCTCAGCACATACTTTTAACTTGACATCTCAAATATTTCATTCAAAGTTTAAATATAGCTGCAAGGTATATTATTTATATGCATTGTAAATTTAGGTATTTTAAAGTATTGCTCTCACATCATTCAATCTTGTATGTCCAATGGTATCAGAATACCATAAGAATTTGATATCAAAATAATCCAATTTATATATTGATGAAAAAGCTCTTCATCAATAAATGAGAATTTTATATCATTTTTCTCTTTTCCTTGTACTCATATTTCCATTTTACTTCCCACACAGAATTACATCTTAATATAGTATATTTTTATTCTTGAAAGTATTTTATTGATCCTTTTTCAGTCTTCACTGAAGAAAAAATATATAAATTAACATTGAAATTTTTTCCCATAACCTAAAATATGTGTTTAAAAAAATTCCCCTGGGGTTTCCTTGGTGGTGCAGTGGTTGAAAATCCACCTGCCGATGCAGGGGACACAGGTTCGTGCCCTGGTCTGGGAAGATCCCACGTGCTGTGGAGCAGCTGGGCCCATGAGCCATGGCTGCTGAGCCTGCGTGTCTGGAGCCTGTGCTCCACAACGGGAGAGGCCACAACAGTGAGAGGCCCGTGTACCAAAAAAAAAAAAAAAAAAAAAAAAAAAAAAAAAAAAAAAAAAAAATTCCCCTGGTTTGAGTTCCAAATTAATTGCAAATCAACCAAAATATATTAAAATTTTAACATATAATCATTAAGCATAAAAGTAAAAATATTTAATTATATACATATTTCTTAAAGAAATGAATATAACTTCTTTGTTCCAATTATTTTTGATACCACTAGGTGCTAGAAGGAGAAATAATTTAACCTCAATTCTATCTCCCCCCATTTTTTTAGATGTAAATACTGAAGAAATTTGTTCACATAAGTAGCTAATGAGAATAAGAGCTTTGTTATATTACTCTCACTTCATTTATTTGGCTCCTAAGTGTCAAGGGGTTAGTTGATCTAGGAGAGAAAGAACGAAGGAGAAAGCATCTCCTGTCTTGAGAGGTGATTGTGAAAATGTAGGTAGGAAAGAAGATTCAAACCTTAGTCAAACCAGGTACTTTCACAGTCAGATAAATATGTATATACATAGTTAAGAGATACGAAAATTGAATCCTTTGAAAAATTTATGCCTTTTCACCCACTCTAAGCTCTTCATGTACCCCCAAGGGCTACACATACCCAGTCTGAAGATTGGCATTATCATCACATAAGTAGTAAGTAGAAGAGCTAGGACACAAATCCCAGCAATCTTTCTGGAGAATCTCAATTCTTTATCATACTCTACTGCCTGAGGTACAGGTTTCTAGATCTGCTTTGATGATATGTTTCAGATATAAAGAATAAAATGTGTTACTTCTCACACTTGTATTCTTAGAAAGTTGCTAGAGTCTGTCTCACAAAATATGGATATAACTCAGAAGAATAATGTTCACAATGGCATCTGTGCAGCAGATGAAGGGAGCCACATGTCCAGTTTAGACCAAAAGGAGAGAGGCAACCGTGAAGTTCTCTGAGGAAGCCATCAATGGATGGTGTTGGCAGAATTAAGTCATTATTCTCCTGAAACCAAATCAAATGGTGTCTTTGGTCCTACACAAAAGTTTACTCAAGTGGATTTGATATCAAATGAAACGTTTTATAACTTTAGGAAGAAAATAGAGAAAAATAACTTTAAATCCTCAAACTAGAGGAACATTTATTAAATGAGAAACAAACAAACAGAAAAGAACACAAACCCTTAAGGAAAATGCCATTAAATGTTAAAAACTATATTAAAAAAAAAACTCGGTGGATCAAAAGTCAGTTTTAAATAAGTGAAAATAAAAGTCATACACTGAAAATGTGTAAATATTGAAGAAATATATATTCCTTGTGCATATATTTTAACAAATCAATAAGAAAAAAGTGACTACACTCACTAGAAAAATAACCAGATATATAAAGATGACATTTGTAGAATCAACAAATGCAAATTATTAAGCAACAAAGAAATAGTTAAAACTGTCATTTCAAAAGATTTTATGACTGACTGCTTCAGCATTTGGCAAGACTTTAGAGCAGTATTAATCAGTGACAGCATAGATTGTTGAAAGCAATTTGGTAAGTAATTTGACAATATCTAGTAAAATTGAAGATATGTGCATAAGCCTATGATACAACGATTATTCTCATATATATATAATCTCTTAGAAAATCCTTCCTATGACTCACAAATATACATGTATAAAAGTGTCTATTGGAAAATTGTTTATAAGATGAAGAAAATCTTAAACATTCATCAACTTCAGAAGACAAATAATTTGTGTTAAGTTCATGGAGTAAAGTACTACTACACAGCTGTGGAAATGAATGATCTAAAACTAGATGTATTAACATTGATAGTCTTAAAACATAATATAAATGAAAAAGCAAAACTAGTGAATGATATACATCATATAGTAACATTTAAATAAATGTATAGTACATAAAAACATGCTATATGTTTTTTAGTGGTATATTTATGATTAGTGATATATTTATTTAAGAAATTTAAGGAAATTATAAACCATACATTCAGTATGGTAATTAGCTGAGACTGGTGTCAGAGGGGAATAGGATGGTTGAGAGCAAGCAAATGAGATCCAGAAATACTCAGCTCTATAGGTACCCTTTATTTCTTAAGCTGACTTGGGGAAACTTGTTCTTCTCTATATCATCATTCATGCAATTTTAAATAATTCTTTCAGAGAGTTGTCCTTTGGGAAAAAGTAGACCTTAGAGGCCATATGGTATTATTGGGAGTGTAGAAAAAAAGGGATGAAATGTTGAAAAAACAGAGTGACGAGTGAAACTGCACCAGAAAGTCATTATTCAAGTACAGAATACAACTACCAGTGAGAAAAGGAAGTGAAGTATTTCAAGAATTTGGGATTTTTTTCCTACCAGTTGTTAAATTTTGCTTACTCATTCAATTACTATCTGTGCAACATTTCTAAAATGTGAATGATTACCTTGGTCATAAATAACTCATCACACTATTTGCAAATGCTAGCTAGAAAGCAACATGTTATAGAGAACTAGTCAGTCAGACCAATTCCTTTTTTAATTGTTAGCCAAAAGAAGTGGAAAAAAAAAATAATTATAGGTAATTTTCCACCCATTCCCATGATATGAGATAGTGTGGTATATAGAAATTACTAGATACTACTTATTGCTATCATTTAATTGTATATATAATGTAAGGCAGATATGATCAATTTTAATAAAGTAAGGCCTACATGTGATAGGACATAAGGGGAAAAAAAGCAGGTAAACAGAAGAGTAGGTCACTAACTCTTAATTTTAAGAGTGAACAATCAGGACCTAGTTTTATAGTGGATGGTATATATCTTTTAAAAAGGCTTAGGGGACTTCCCTGGCAGTCCAGTGGTTAAGACTGTGTGCTTCCACTGCAGGGTGCAGGGGCTTGATCCCTGGTTGGGGGAACTAAGATCCCACATGCCAAGTGGCAAGGCAAAAAACCAACAAACAAAAAAAAACCCAAAACACTTAAAAAGGCTTAAATATGCAATTGATATTGATACAGTGACCCCCTCAAGGAACTTAGATAGGCATATAACCAGGGGTGACATTTACATAATATGTTAACTTTTACATCGAATTAGAATATTCATAATGTACCCACCCACCAGGTTAAGTGCTGGAGCAGGGCTCTTGAAAACACCCTCCTGGGAGACATGGGGAGAGGCAGCACGAGGCACTAAAGGGCCCTAGGATGCAGCTATTGTACTAACTTTCAGACCTATTTCAATATTAAGCAACTTGTAAGGCAGTACTGGTGTGTACCAACTGAACAAAAACCCTAGATATAACTGTTTTTGAAGATCAGAGGGAAGAAGATGTAAGCCATATTTACTGTAACTTAGAAAATATCCCCTTTCATCATAGCAGAGAGCCAAATACCCGTTTCTAAAATCAATAAAATAAGTAGCAATTCAAGTATATTATTAGAAATACTTGATTATCTAGCTGAGATGTAAAATTAAGGATGCTCAATGCTATTATCATTTATCAACCTTCTAATCCTTTTCCCATGCTAAAAATAGGAGATTTAGACTCTGTAGCTCCACCACATTTCCTACCCTTATTCGCCAAATATATTGTCTTATCTGGGTTTTTTTTTTTTTTTTTTGCCCATATCAGCACTGACCTTCTTTTCCTCTCCTTCTCAGTCATACCCTCCCAAGTTTGCCAATTCCAACATACCTAATACCAAGATATTAAATCCCACTCACTTCTCCAATTCCAGCTCATCTTTTCAGGGAGCTCCTCATAATTCTCTCCAATATATTAAAAACACCATTTTCTTAATTATCTATCAAAACTCTTTCATCTTATAATCCAGAAAAATAAATGATACTTTGAAAAATACTTAACTTCCATTTCACTCACCTTCATCCCTACTCAACTGGAAGAACCTCAATATTACAAGGACTCAACAGGGTGTACCACTAAGCAAGGTGGATAGATAAAAAAATCAGAGAGGGCAGACAGCAGAAACAAGAAGAACTACACTCCTGCAGCCTATGGGAAAAAAAAAAAAAAAAAAAAAAAAAAAAAAAAAAAAAAAAAAAACATTCACAGAAAGTTAGACAAGATGAAAAGCCAGAGGGCTATGTACCAGATGAAGGAACAAGATAAAACCCCAGAAAAACAACTAAATGAAGTGTAGATAGGCAACCTTCCAAAAAAAGAATTCAGAATATTGATAGTGAAGATGATCAAGAACGTCAGAAAAAGAGTGGAGGAAAAGATTGAGAAGATGCAAGAAGTGTTTAAGAAAGACTCAGAAGAATTAAAGAACAAACAAACAGAGATGACAATACAATAAATGAAAAGAAAACTACACTAGAAGGAATCAATAGCAGAATAATGAGGCAGAAGAACGGATACATGACCTGGAAGACAGAATGGTGAAATTCACTGGTGTGGAACAGAATAAAGAAAAAAAGAATGAAAAGAAATGAAAACAGCCTAAGAGACCTCCGAGACAACATTAAATGCCACAACATTCACATTATAAGGTTCTCAGATGGAGAAGAGAGAGAGGAAAGACCAGAGAAAATATTGAAGAAATTATAGTCGAAAACTTCCCCAAAATGGGAAAGGAAACAGGCACCCAAGTCCAGGAAGCACAAAGAGTCCCATACAGGATAAACTCAAGGAGAAACACACCAAGACACATAGTAATCAAATTGGCAAAAATTAAAGGCAAACAAAAATTATCTAAAGCAGAAAAGGAAAAATGACAAATAACATACAAGGGAATTCCCATAAGGTTAACAACTGATTTCTCAGCAGAAACTCTACAAGCCAGAAGGGAGTGGCATGATATACTTAAAGTGATGAAAGGGAAGAACCTACAACCAAGATTACTCTACCCAGCAAGAATTTCTTTCAGATTCGATGGAGAAAGCAAAAGCTTTACAGACAAGCAAAAGCTAAGATAATTCAGCACCATCAAACCAGCTCTACAACAAATGCTAAAAGAACTTCTCTAAGTGGGAAATACCAGAGAATAAAAGGACCTACAAAAACAAACCTAAAACAATTAAGAAAATGGTCATAGGAACACACATATCGATAATTACCTTAAATGTAAATGGATTAAATGCTCCAAACAAAAGACACAGGTTTGCTGAAAGGATACAAAAACAAACTCATTTAAATGCTGTCTACAAGAGACCCACTTCAGATCTAGGGACACATATAGACTGAAAGTGAGGGGATGGAAAAAGATATTCCATACAAATGGAAATCAAAAGAAAGCTGGAGTATCAATACTCATATCTCATAAAATAGACATTAAAATAAAAAAATGTTACAAGAGACAAGGAGGGCACTACATAATGATCAAGGGATCAATCCAAGAAGAATATATAATAATTATAAATATATATGCACCCAACTTAGGAGCACCTCAATACATAAGCAACTGCTAACAGCTATAAAAGAGGAAATCAACAGTAACACAATAATAGTGTGGCACCTTAACACCTCATTTACACAAATGGACAGATCATCTAAAATGAAAATAAATAAGGAAACAGAAGCTTTAAATGACACAATAGACCAGATAGATTTAATTGATATTTATAGGACATTCCATTCCAAAACAAATTACACTTTCTTCTCAACTGCACACAGAACATTCTCCAGGATAGAGCACATGTTGGGTCACAAATCAACCCTCAGGAAATTTAAGAAAATTGAAATCATATCAAGCATCTTTACTGACCACAATGATATGAGGTTAGAAATCAATTACAGGGAAAAAAAAATGGAAAAAACACAAACATGTGGAGGCTAAACAAATACATTACTAAATAACCAAGAGATCAATGAGAAATCAAAGAGGAAATCAAAAAATACCTGGAGACAAATGACAATGAAAATCCAAAAAATCCAAAACCTATGGGATGCAGCAAAAGCAGTTCTAAGAGGGAAGTTTATAGCAATACAATCCTACCTCAAAAAACAAGAAACATCTCAAATAAACAACCCAAATTCACACCTAAAGGAACCAGAGGAAGAAGAACAAACAAAACCCAGTTAGTAGAAGGAAAGAATCATAAAGGTCAGAGCAGAAATAAAAGAAATAAAAACAAATAAAACAAAAGCAAAGATCAATATAACTAAAAGCTTGTTCTGTGAGAAGATAAACAAATTTGATAAACCATTAGCCAGACTCATCAAGCAAAAGAGAGAGAGGACTCAAATCAACAAAATTAGAAATGAAAAAGAAGTTACAACAGACACCAGAGGAATAAAAGCATCCTAAGAGACTACTACAAGCAACTCTATGCCAATAAAATGAACAATCTGGAAGAAATGGACCAATTCTTAGAAAAGTATAACCTTCTAAGACTGAACCAAGAAGAAATAGAACATATGAACAGACAAATCACAAATAATGAAATTGAAACTGTGATTGAAAATCTTCCTACAAACAAAAGTCCAGGACCAGATGGCTTCACAGGTGAATTCTATCAAATATTTAAAGAGGAGCTAACACCCATCCTTCTCAAACTCTTCTAAAAATTTGTGAAGGAAGGAACACTCCCAAATTCATTCTATGAGGCCACCATCACCCTGATACCAAAACCAGACAAAGATACTACAATAAAAGAAAATTACAGACCAATATCACTGATGAATATAGATGGTAAGATCCTCTACAAAATACTAGCAAAGAGAATCCAACTACACATTAAAGGGATCATATACCATGAGCAAGTGGGATTTGTTTCAGGGATCCAAGGATCTTCAATACATGTAAATCAATCAATGTGATTAACCTTTTTAACATATTGAAAATAAAAACCATTTGATCACCTCAATAGATGCAGAAAAATCTTTTGACAATGTCAACATGCATTTATGATTAAAAAAAACAAACAAAAAAAACCTCTGCAGAAAGTGGGCACAGAGGGAACTTACCTCAACATAATAAAGGCCATATATGAGAAACACAGAGCAAATATCATTCTCAGTGGTGAAAAACTGAAACCATTTCCTCTAAGATCAGGAATAAGACAAGCATGTTCACTCTCAGCACTGCTATTCAACATAATTTTGGAAGTCCTATCCATGGCAATCAGAGAAGAAAAAGAAATAAAAGAAATACAAATTGGAAAAGAAGAAGTAAAACTGTCATTGTTTGCAGATTACATGATACTACCCATAGAGAATCCTAAAGATGCCAACAGAAATCTACTAGAGCTAATCAATGAATTTGGGAAAGTTGCAGGATACAAGATTAATGCATAGAAATCTCTAGCATTCCTATACACTAATGCTGAAAAATCTGAAAGAGAAATTAAGGAAACACTCCCATTTAACACTGCAACAAAAAGAATAACATACCTAAGAATAAACCTATCTACAGAGATGAAAGACCTGTATGCAGAAAACTATAAGAAACTGATGAAAGAAATTAAAGATGATACCAACAGATACAGAGATATACCATGTTCCTGGATTGGAATAATCAATATTGTGAAAATGACTATACTACCAAAAGCAATCTACAGTTTCAATGCAATTGCTATCAAATTACCAATGGCATTTTTAATGGAACTAGTACAAAAAATCTTAAAATTTGTATGGAGACACAAAAGATCCCGAATAGCCAAAGCAGTCTTAAGGGGAAAAAAAGGAGCTAGAGGGGCTTCCCTGGTGGCGTAGTGGTTGAGAGTCCGCCTGCCGATGCAGGGGACATGGGTTAATGCCCTGGTCCTGGAAAATCCCACATGCTGCGAAGTGGCTGGGCCCGTGAGCCATGGCCACTGAGCCTGCGCATCCAGAGCCTGTGCTCCACAACGGGAGAAGCCACAGCAGTGAGAGGCCCATGTACTGCAAAAAAAAAAAAAAAAAAGGAGCTAGAGGAATCAGACACCCTGACTTCAGACTATACTAGAAAGCTACAGTAATCAAGACAATATGGTACTGGCACAAAAACAGAAACACAGAACAATGGAACAAGATAGAAAGCCCAGAGATAAACCCATGTACCTATGGTCAACTAATCTATGACAAAGGAGGAAAATATATACAATGGAGAGAAGACAGTCTCTTCAATAAGTGATTCTGGGAAAACTGGACAGCTACATGTAAAGGAATGAAATTAGAACACTCCCTAACACCATACACATAAATAAACTCAAAATTGATTAGAGACCTAAATGTAAGACCAGACACTATAAAATTCTTAGAGGAAAACATAGGAAGAGCACTATTTGACATAAATCACAGCAAAATCTTTTTTGATCCACCTACTAGAGAAATGGAAATAAAAACAAAATAAACAAATAGGACCTAATGAAACTTAAAATCTTTTGCACAACAAAGGAAACCATAAACAAAATGAAAAGACAACACTCAGAATGGGGGAAAATATTTGCAAATGAATCAAAGGACAAAGTATTAATCTCTAAAATATATAAACAGCTCATGCAGCTCACTATTAAAAAAAAAAAAAAAAAAAAATGGGCAGAAAATTTAAATAGACATTTCTCCAAAGAAGACATAAAGATGACCAAGAATCATATGAAAAGCTGCTCAACGTCACTAATTATTACAGAAATGCAAATCAAAACTACAGTGAAGTATCACCTCATACCAGTAAGAATGGGCATCATCAGAAGATCTACAAATAACAAATTCTGGACAGGGTGCGGAGAAAAGGGAACCCTCTTCCACTGTTGGTGGAAATGTAAATTGATACAGCCATTGTGTAGAACAGTATGGAAGGTCCTTAAAAAAATAAAAATAGAATTACCATATGATCCAGCAATCCCACTACTGGGCATATACCCAGAGAAAACCATAATTCAAAAAAATACATGCAACTCAATGTTCATTGCAGCACTCTTTACAATATCCAGGTCATGGAAGCAACCTAAATGCCCATCGACAGATGAATGGATAAAGAAGATGTGGTACATATATACAATGGAATATTACTCAGCCATAAAAAGGAACAAAATTGGGTCATTTGTAGAGATGTGGATGGATCTAGAGACTGTTGTACAGAGTGAAGAAAGTCAGAAAGAGAAAACCAAATATTGTATATTAATGCATATATGTGGAACCTAGAAAAATGGTACAGATGAACCAGTTTGCAGGGCAAAAACTGAGACTCAGATGTAGAGAACAAACATATGGACACCAAAGGGGAAAGCAGTGGGGGTTGGGGGCACGGTGATTAGGTGGTGGTGTGATGAATTGGGCACTTGGGATTGACATGTATACACTGATGTATATAAAATTGATGACTAATAAGGACCATCTGTGTAAAAACATAAAATAAAATTCAAAAATTAAAAAAAAGAAAAGAAAAGAAGAATCAAAGCTGCACAACCAGTTAGGCTGACTCAAAGTAAAGTATTAGATTAAATTTATGATATCTGATGTCAAGTCTTCTCTCAACATCTCTGGCAATCCAAAAAAGTTTCTCTGGTAAGCTTATATTTATATTCTAGAACAACAATTTCATATATTACCTTTTATCCTCAAACACTTTGGTACTCCTCAACTATCCCATCTGCCTAATCACTTTCAGATCATGACCTTTCTTTCAAAGCATTTATAACATAGAAATTATCTATTTAGAATTCTCTGGCTCATGCTTAATTTCTAACCTACTTACATGTGCCTTTTTCTTGTTCATCTTCCCTCATGTTATATTCAGTTTACTCCTCTTTCTCATTCCATTCCACTTACTCTGGATCTGGTCTCCTCTAACAATCTTAAGAAATTAAGAAATTTCCTACTTTGGTCACTCATTCCTCTAATTTCCTAAATCATCATTGTCTCTCTCTAGTACAATATTCATATCAGCATACAAACTTGCCATACTACTTAATTTTCTTAAAAATAAATCTATTTTTCCCCACAGTTCTTTCCAGCTTCTACTCCATTTCTATGCTTACCTATATAAATAAAATTTTAGAAAGAACTAACTACACACAGACTGCAGTTTCTCACTTTCCATTCACTTTTCAGTGTTTTACAATTTATTTTATTTCCCACTATTACACTGAAATGCCTTTTGTCAAGATCTCTAGAAACTTTACTTTTGCCAAGTTCCATGATCATATTTTGTCCTAATCTTACTTCTCTGCAGTCTTTATCATAGCTGAGTGTTCCTGTCTTCTGAAAATCTCTTCTCTCAGCTTCAAGGATATTGATCTCATCTTTGTTTTTCTAATAACCTTTCCAATAACCTTTCTGACAGCTTCATGTTGGTGTCTCCAGGGCTTATTCTTCCATCCTTTGCTCTTTTCTGTCTACATTCTGTTCCTATGGTTGCTAATGACTCAGGTTTCTTGTTGAATATCTTTACTGCCCATATTTAAGGGCAACTTTCTTGTTTTATTTACAAATCTCAAAAATAACATGTCCACAGTTCTCATGATTATTTCTTTTTATGAAACCTGGGTGTGTTTCTTATCTCATTAAATGACACAATCATTCACACACCTTCTCGAGCAAAAAAATTCTGAGGCTGTCTTTATTCATCCCTCTCCTCTAACCCCCTCTGTCCTAAATAATGGCAATTTTCATTAATACCACCACCAAAATAAATCTACTATTTGCCTCTTTTTCTTCCTATCCAGTGCTACTATGAACATTCAGGTCACATCTTGGCTGCACTGTGGCCATAGTCTCTCACTGGTCTCCTGAGTTCTATTCTTGTCCTCTACACTCTCAACTGGCAATAATCTCTTTTTTTTTTTTTTTTTTTTTTAAACTGGGGTATACTTGCTTTACAATGCTGTGTTAGTTTCTGCCATACAACAAAGTGAATCTGCTATATGTATACATCTATCTTCTTCCTCTTGGACCTCCCTATCACCACCCAACCCCATCCCACCCATCTAGGTCACCACAGAACACCGAGCTGAACTCCCTGTGATATATAGTAGGTTCCCACTAGCTATCTGTTTTACCCATGGTGTATATATATATATATATATATATATATGTCAATCCCAATCTCCCAATTCATCCCACCTTCTATCCTGCCCCCATGTCCACATGTCCATTCTCTACATCTGTGTCTCCCTTCCTGTCCTGCAAATAGGTTCATCTGTACCAATTTTCTAGATTCAACCTATATGCATTAATATACAATATTTGTTTTTCTCTTTCTGACTTACTTCAGTCTGTATGGCAGACTCTAGTTCCATCCACATCTCTACAAAAGACCCAATTTTGTTGCTTTTTATGGTTGTGTAATATTCCATTGTATATATGTACCACATATTCTTTATCCATTCATCTGTCGATGGACATTTAGGTTGCTTCCATGACCTGGCTATTGTAAATAGTGCTGCAATGAACATTGGGGTGCATGTGTCTTTTTGAATTATGGTTTTCTCTGCATATATGCCTAAGAGTGGGATTGCTGGGTCATATGGTAGTTCTATTTTTAGTTTTTAAAGGAACGGCCATACTGTTCTCCATAGTGGCTGTATCAATTTACATTCCCACCAACAGTGAGAGGTTTCCCTTTTCTCCAAACGCACTCCAGGATTTACCGTTTGTAGATTTTGTGAGGATGGCCATTCTGACTGGTGTGAGGTGATATCTCGTTGTAGTTTTGATTTGCATTTCTCTAATAATTAGTGATGTTGAACATCTTTTCATGTGTTTGTTGGCCATCTGTATGTCTTCTTTGGAGAAATGTCTATTTAGGTCTTTTACTCATTTTTTGGTTAGGTTTTATTTTATTTTATTTTGATATTGAACTTAATGAGCTGTTTATATATTTTTGAGATTAATCCCTTGTCATTTGCTTCATTTGCAAATATTTTCTCATATTCTGAGGGTTTTCTTTTCATCTTGTTTATTATCTTCTTTGCTGTGTAAAAGCTTTTAAGTTTAATTAGGTTCCATTTGTTTATTTTTGGTATTTTCATTACTCTAAGAGGTGGGTCAAAAAAGATCTTGCTGTGATTTATGTCAAAGACTTTTCTTCCTATGTTTTCCTCTAACAGTTTTACAGTGTCTTTAATCCACTTTGACTTTATTTTTTGTGTATGGTGTCAGGGAATTTTCTAATTTCATTATTTTACGTATAGCTGTCCAGTTTTCCCAGAACCACTTAATGAAGAGACTGTGTTTTCTCCATTGTATATTCTTGCCTCCTTTGTCATAGATTAGGTTACCATAGGTGTGTGGGTTTATCTCTGGGATTTCTGTCCTGTTCCATTGATCTATATTTCTGTTTTTTGTGCCAGTACCATACTGTCTTGATTGCTGTAGCCTTGTAATATTTTCTGATGTCAGGGAGCCTTATTCCTCCAGCTCCGTTTTTCTTTCTCAAGATTGCTTTGGCTATACGAGGTCTTTTGTTTTTCCATACAAATTGTAAAATTTTTGTTCTAATTCTGTGAAAAATTCCATTCATATTTTGATAGGGATTGCATTTAATCTGTAGATTGCTTTGTGTAGTATAGTCATTATCAGAATATTGATATACCAATTCAAGAACATGATATATCTTTCCATCTTTTTGTGTCATCACTGATTTCTTTCATCAGTGTCTTATAGTTTTCTGAGTATATTCTACAAGGCCACCATCACCCTGATACCAAAGCCAGACAAAAATATCACAAAAAAAGAAAGTTACAGACCAATATCACTGATGAGCATAGGTGCAAAAATCCTCCACAAAATATTAGCAAACAGAATCCAACAACACATTAAATGGATCATACACCATGATCAAGTGGGATTTATCCCAGTGATACAAGGATTCTTCAATACACACAAATCAATCCATTTGATAAACCATATTAACAAATTGAAAAATAAAACGCATATGATCATCTCAATAGATGCAGAAAAACTTTTGACAAAATTCAACACCCATTTACGATAAAAACTCTCCAGAAAGTGTGCATAGAGAGAACCTCCCTCAACATAATAAAGACCATATACCACAACCCCACAGAAAACATGATTCTCAATGGTGAAAAACTGAAAGCATTTCCCCTAAGATCAGGAACAAGTCAAGGATGTACACTTTCCCACTATTATTCAACATAGTTTTAGAAGTCCTAGGCATGGGAATCAGAGAAGAAAAAGAAATAAGAATAATCCAAATTGGAAAAGAAGTAAAACTGTCACTGTTTGCAGATGACATGATACTCTACAAAGAAAATCCTAAAGATGCCACTAGAAATCTACTAGAGCTAATCAATGAATTTGGTAAAGTTGCAGGGTACAAAACTAATGCACGGAAATCTCTTGCATTCCTCTACACTAACAATGAAAGATTAACTACCAATGATCTTTAAAACTAAAGAAGCCTGGGTCATCTTTTTTAAAAGTCATAAATCAGAACATATCATACCTCATAAAATTGTTACATTGACTTTTGGTGGAATTTTGAATGCAATCTAAAATCCTGTGCATGGCCTAGAAACCCTGACCCTTAGGTACCTTTTCAACACATTTTAAACAACTCTGATTCTGGTTCTCTGCACTCCAATCACAGTGGTCTCTATGCACAATGATGTTAGTTTCTGCTTTATAACAAAGTGAATCAGCTATACATGTACTTATATCCCCATATCTCTTCTCTCTTGCATCTCCCTCCCTCCCACCTTCCCTATCCCACCCCTCTAGGTGGTCACAAAGCACTGAGCTGATCTCCCTGTGCTATGTGGCTGCTTCCCACTAGCTATCTACTTTACATTTGGTAGTATATATAAGTCCATGCCACTCTCTCACTTCGTGGCATAGTTGTTTCTTTTAAAAACATCATGTCTCATCTTAAATGGTGCATACTCAAAAAGGCATATATTGCTTCGCCCCATCTAATTATCGGCCCCATTATCTGTTTTTCTCTACCACTAAATTCTTTTCAACTTCTTCAGAAAAATCTTTGGTCACTTTAAAGTTATTTATTGTTTCCATGTTTATTTTCTGTCTTTCTCATTTTACAAGAAATTCCATGATAGGAGGAATTATGGATTTTTCTCAATACCATGTATCTACTAGAATTCATTTATTGTATAGATGAATGAATTATAGACAATTATAAGTTTGAAAAAAGCATGTTTATAATATTTAATCAATTTCATTGTAAGTGTGTAAAGTCAGAGATAATATTACATGCTTCTTTGTATGTCTACAAGTCTTCTATCTGTGTTTACACTGGAATTAAATCTTTACTGAATGTTTTAAATTTACATTCATACATGTAGTTAATAACACACCATTTTATATCAATTTTAAAAATATTTATTTCTCTTTAGTACTTTCTGACATTGAGTAAGCACTCATGTTCAGTGGCTGGGCTAAAATGAATGACATAAAATTAATAAATATAACAAACTGGTTAATTTAATTCCCCCCTTTGTTTTTGCCAATTGGGAAGCAAAATGTAAATTCTAATTTCATTGAGTTTTTATAGGAAAAATAAATTAGTAACATTCCCTTCAAGCAAAATAAAGAAACCCACATGGTTTCTATTTTTACATTGCCTTTCATCATAATTTTAAACCACCCACAACAATTCAGTCAAAGAATCTGTGTGATTTTTCCTCTGGGGAACTTGTTAAATTTGCAGTTGAGATAAGCAATCAGTGCTCACCTCTGCTAAACTGTACATAAATATTATTTCAAATTGAAGTTCCTTGGAGGAACTCCTTTATGGAATGTAACTTCATTAGTAAATAATGAATTGCTCAACTGTAGGTTTTCTCCCATCAAGCTAATTTGAAAACTATTAATTGTCTTACATTTCTTTTATATGGTAAAATGAATGAGAACCCTGTGTGAGACTCGACCTGATTATAATTATGCTTTGCATGAGTTAATGGTATTGACTTCATGCGACTTTCATGTTCACATTAATCTATTTATTATAGAATATTTACAGAATTGAATTAGAATGGAATTCATCCTTATCTCAGCTTTGTTTATTGCGCCTTTATAGCCCAGTAACAGATAAAAAAAAAAGAAATCTAGTATTAAAGGAAAAGATATAAGTATTCTTTCAACTTTCCTCAATGTTCACACAAATATTTTTCAAAATTCCTATGAGTATACATAAAGGTTTTCTTTTTTATCCTTAAAAAAGGAATTACAAGATCTAGTTCTTGATTCCCATTAGAAAAATTGGTTTTCCCAGCAGTGAAAGTGTTTCACTACTGATCTTTATTTACTTACTTTGTTAATAGAGATTAAAAACTGACTTTTTCCTCAAATTACATAGTTATATTTTCACTGAAGTATCAGAGTACTAGAGAACTTTTGTTATAAAAGAGACTTAGAGGAATATAATCTAACTAAATTTTATAGTTAATGAAACTGAAACATGGAAAACTTAAGTAACTTGGTATAATCCATACAACTAAGATTATGACACTTAATCATAATCTTGGAAGAGTAGCAGGAGGAAGATCTTGTTTCTTTTCTTATCTGAAAATCATCTTAGATAGATGGTGCTGTTATAATTTGATAAATAATCATGAGAAAAGTGACCCAAATTTTTTAACTACAACTTAATTAAATTAATATTTTTATAATTTCAAGTTAACATTGGCAAGTTAAGTTGATACTGAATTTTTCCCAAGACCAATTTATTCATTGTAATATATGTACCACAGATGAATAATGAGCAATAGAAATCATTAAATTCTATCTTCAAATGTTCTTTTGACTTGCTATATTAGTTTTCGACTGCTGTGCAACAAATTACCAAAATTTTAGTGGTTTAAAGTAACACACATTTATGATCTCACCATTTCTGTGGGAA